>NC_091444.1:88113356-88457571 GCF_964237555.1 Oryctolagus cuniculus | reverse complement strand
AGACTCCAGGCATCTGGTGCCACTGAATCCTGCCTCTCTTTAAGGAAAGGAGAAAATTGTGGGCATCCAGACAGTAGCAATAGATGATATGAGAGCCAAAGATGCATCATCCTGTTGTTCTCCCATTGCCCATCCCCTCTTTCCTGACTCATGCACCCACCTCTGCTCCACCAGCCCACTGCCCATTTCTTGTCTCCTTTATGCCCCAGGCACACTCAGGACACTGTCACTACCCACCCTCCACACTCACCAGCCTGCACCTGCACTGCTGGGAAAGCTCTCATCAGCCTGCTGCTTTCCTCCTCCTGGCTGTCAGATTTTCTCTTTCCTCCTTGCCCTCTACAACATTTCAGGGCCAACCCATGCCTTTCTGAACATCTGCCTTGAAAGTCTCAGTCTTCCATCCCCATTCCTTTCCATGGTCAGCTCTGGTCAGCTCTGGACTAGGAAGGCCTCTGACTGCCACTGGGCCCCTCAGGTTCCCTCTTCTGCAGTTAGCACATAATCCTTGGCTTCAGCTTCACCCTGCACTGCCTCAACCCAGAGCTCAGATTAGGAGAGTTAAATAGGGGAGGGTGCCCCTCTATGCCTAGCTGTGCCTCCTGTTCTGGGAGCCCACCCCTGTGTAAGACTAAGGCCTGAGACAAATTTCATTTGCCCTGGAGGAGAGCACTGAGGTCAGGAATGCTGCTGATAGAGTTCACAGCTTTAAGATTCCCCCAGATGACCTGGGCCAGAGGGGGGAGCCACAGCACTCCCTTTTGCTTCAGTCTTCTCCTGACTTCCATCCACCTCTATGCCAACTCTCTGGATGAAGCCAGGAGCCAGGAGTTTCTTCCAGGTTTCCCATGTGGGTGGCAGGGGCTAAACAACTAGGACTTTTCTTTTTGTATTTTGATTTTTTAACTTTTATTTAATAAATATAAATTTCCAAAGTACAGCTTTTGGATTATAGTGGCTATTCCCCCCATAACTTTCCTCCAACCACAACCATCCCATCTCCCACTCCCTCTCTCATTCCATTCTTCATCAAGGTTCATTTTCAATTATCTTTATATATGGAAGATCAACTTAGTATATACTAAGTAAAAATTTCAGCAGTTTGCACCCACAGAGATTTAAAATGCATCCCCCAGGCCATTAGTGAAATGCTGGATTGGAAGTGGAGCAGCCTAGAGAACTGGAGCCCATATGAGATAGTGTTGCAGGCTGCGGCTTTACTTCATAGGCCACAAAGCCAGTCCCTGGAAGGACTTTTTGAATTTGAGTAAGGACATGGCTGTCATTTCTTTTCCAGTGAAAAGTTGCCATTAGGCTATACTATAAAATATGCATATTATGGTGTATCAACACCATACAATCAATTGAATAGGCTACATGGGGAAATCCAGAAACAAAGCAGAATCTACTTCAGTATTGGCAGTGACTTTCGTGGATGATGGAATCACAGGGTTATTGTTCATGTTAATGCTTTTCAGAATTCCCTTTCTCCAAAATGAACAACATTTTCTTTAGAATAAAGGAAAAAAAATCACCCATGAGTCTGCTAGCTTGATAAAATCTCAGTTATTACAGTTTGGACACCTTTTCCTATCCAAGTGTTTTTATACAGGTATAATCATGATGTACATACATTGTTTTATTCTCCTTTTTAACAAGACGTGAATTTATTTATATGAGAGGTTTTATATACAGCATTGAATGCATGATCCATAAAATATAGAATGTGAGCTGTGTTAACTAAAGGTGTTCTCTAACATATTATTTAAATAGAAGATAAGCCCCACAATGGGAGATAACACTTGTAAAACATATATCCACAAGAATTGCCTGCAAATTTCATGAAGCTTGTGACATTTAATAAGGTGATAAATCCTCCAATTTAAACCTAAAAAATTGAGTTGTATTTACATAGGATATATGCAGATTAGAAATAAATACATACAATATATTGAACTTTAGGGAATTATGAGATAAAAGAATGAATGTTCCATAAAATTAATGCAAATTAAATGCCAATGAGGTAGAAACACTACATATTTATAAAATGGTCTTAATAAACAATCATTTTGGTGCCAATTTTTACTAGGATGTAGAGTATTCAAAAATATTATTCATTACTGGTCAAAATGGCTAAATCTTTCACAAGATATCTGGATAAGGTATTTTAAAGCCTATGATAGTATCCTTATACAGTGCAGAAAGGATGTCCTGATAGATTTACCCAGCTAACTGGAAAGCTTAAACCCACAATCTAGGATAAAAACATACACAGCAGCTTTATTCCTAATGCCTAAAACCTGAATGAAATCAAAATGTTCTTTAGTAGATAAACAGAGAGCCAAGCTGTCACAGTAGGTGGAGGCTCTTGAAGGCACATGGAATTAGGAAATATGGGGCCTGGACACTGGACATGGGGACACAAGAGAAAAGGCATGGGCTGGAGTCACAGGGGTTCCAGAGACACAAGGAAGACATTGGCTTCAGGCAAGTAGCAGGCAGACAGCTGAAGGAAGCCGTAGTTGTAAGCAAAGGGCAGAGTGGTACCCACAGGCTTCCATGAACTGGGAGTAAAGGGACAAAGTCACTGCAGGGCAGGAGAAAGGTCGCTCTATACAGAGAAAGACTGGAGACACACAAGTCCTGACAGGTTGTATGGACAAGGGAGGTCAGCACTTAGGGAAAATTAGGGCTACATACAGAGTGGCTGGGGACCCATGGGGACTGGCATGGTGTGCAGGCCCAGCAGGAGACTTGCAGAGAGATGTGCTGTACATAAAAGGGATGAGGACTCTCACAGCTGGGACATGCTGCAGACACAAGGAGCAGAAGCTTTAAAGAGCTGGCTTGGATGACACTTTTTAAATGACAAAACTATCAAAATGAACAAGGGTCCCAGATAAAGGAGATGTTGAAATAGCAAATAACATATGGGCTTTAGGAACAGGATTAGAGATAAGCAAAGTGAGCAGACACATGGAACTGGAAACATTAGGAGGCAGACAGGGCATATTATTATAGGATTTGGAAACACAGCAAAAAATACAGGAGATGCAATATAAATTGTCACAGTAGGTGGAGACCTGCTTAGAGAAAATTTAGAGTCTCAAGTGATTGAGAACCAGTCATTATGGCTTCCTTTTTTAAAACTGATTTGTTTATTTATTTGAGAGAGAGAGAGAGAGAGAGAGAGAATCTTCCATCATTCCACTGGTTCACTCCCCAAATGGTTTTAATGGCCAGAGCTGGGCCAGTCTGAAGCCAGGAGCCAGGAGCTTCTTCTGGATTCCCCACATAAGTGTAGGGCCAAGCATTTTGGCAATCTTTTGCTGTCTTTTCCAGGCCATTAGCAGGAAGCTGAACTGCAAATAGAGCAGCCTGGACTCAAACTGGTACCAATATGGAATGCTGGGGTTGCAGGTGGCAGCTTTACCCACTATGCCATAATGCCAGCTTCCTGCAGTTTCTTTCTTAAGAACTAAAATTAACTATAGAATAAACCACACAAGAGAGGCAAGTAAAAACAGGCAGGCATCAATGAAACCTGTAGAAAAATGCACAATAGAAATAAGGAAAAAAAGTTTTTAAAGCATATTAACAAAATTAATAAAAATTAGTATAAGTCATTAAGGAAAGCAAAGAGAAATACCATACAAACAACCAGCTTCAGGAATCCAAATAGCATCATCTTCAAAAATTTTCTTTTTTTTTTTTTCATTTTAAAGATTTATTTGAAAGTCAGAGTTACAGGGGAGGCAGCAGAGTAAAGAAAAAAAAGAAAAACAAAGAACTACACACATACACATGAACACACACACACACACACACACAGAGAGAGAGAGAGAGATATCTCCCATCCCTTGGGTCACTACCTAAATGGCTACAGTGGATAGGGAGGCAGAAGCCAGGAGTGAGGAGCCAGGAGATTCATTTGGGTCTCCTGTGTTGGTTGCAGGGGTTCAAACACTTGGGCCAGCTTCAGCTACTTTCCCAGGACACTTAGCAGGGTGCTACATTAGAAGTGAAGCACACAGGACTTAAATTGGTGCCTTTATGGGATGCTGGCATCCCTGATGCAGCTTTACTCATTACACCATAAAGCCCCCCAGATACCCTCCTCCATTTATAAACCTTAACAAGATAGTAAGTATTATGAGAAATAGTTTGGAGTAAAAATTTTTTAAAGAGATATCAAGTCACTGAATTTTGGAAACCAATATACCATAACACAGATATTGCATACTGTAGAGAACTTCCATATAAGTTAAATAAGACTAATCAGTAGTTGAAAAATCAAATCAATGAATTTAAAAATTCCACAAGGAAAATTTCAGACTCAGACTTAGAAAATTCTAGACATTCAAGGAAGGTTGTTGCTCATTTTCCCAGATTCATCTAAAGTGGCAATAGACAGAGAATATATTTGAATTTCTTTTGAATTCATTGCTTTACATTAGTGGACACAGATCAGGTGGAAAGAACTTAACATAAATCTTTAATAAAAGATACAGGTATTTGAAGCAAAATATGAAAACAGAAGAGATCAACAACAAGCAGGATACATTAGAAGATGCAAAGATGATTTAACATTCCAAAATAATCCAAGTAAATAATTCATGTGTAAGAAAAATATAAGTAAATCACATGAATGTTGAGATTAAATGTTGAAAAGCTTTTAATAGAACAACTTATAACTATAAAAAGAACAGAAAAAATGATAGCAGTTCCCTAATTGTAATTAAGACTAGCTACAGAGAAGTAATAATAAACAGCATAATTAACACAGAACAATAAACGATTTTTCCCTGGAAATAATCTTGGACAAGGTTTTCTCCCTCTCTCTTTCTTCAACATTGTCCTGGATGCATAATTAGGGAAATTAAACAAACAAAAAGAAATGTGAGGTATTGGGTTAGCTTTTAAGTAATAGAACTCTTAATGTATGTTAATGATATTAGTATATGTAGAGAAAATCCAACATAAGCCAAAACCAAATATGAGCTGATAGGCGAATTAACTAAAATTATTGGGTACAGGATCAATACAATCAAGTAGGTTACCAGGTCCCCGTAAAAAGCAAATAGAAAACAATGGTAACGGACAAAGTACAATCCAGAAAATGAATATCTGTATGAGAAATACTCTTCAAATCCGTATTTAACAAAATCAAATGACCTAACAGAAAAATAAGCCAAGAACACAAAGAGAAAAAGGCCCAGAATCCATAAACAGTAAACTGTAACTCACCTGAGGATTATGGCAAGCTCCAGATTCAAGGTCTGAACAGGTCTCAGGAGATGGGATCCTGCGGGCGGGGCAGCACCCCCTGCAGTCGGGAAGGCCAAGTTTCAGGCCTGAGACCAAGCCCCGCCTCTCACTCCCCCACTCGATGTAACCCCAAGGGCCCGCCCTCACACTAGGGACGATGCTGATTGGGTGCGTCCTCTGTGACGTCATGCAGCCTCTGTGACTGTTGAATCAGGTGCGCCATGGCAACAGGGCAGACCCTGGGGGATCCTCTTCCTGGTCTGCTCCTGAGAGAGCCCTGGTCAGCTCAGACACTTCTACCCTGAACTCCCCTCAGCGCAGGGCCCTGAGAGGACGCCCGGAGTCCCTGGACGCAGGAAGCGGTGAGTGTGAGTCCCAGGCCCACAGGAGGTGAGGGGGGCGGGCAGCTGGGACCCTGGTGTAAGGCCCTGTCTCAGTGTGCAGCGACTCCGCCTGAACCCGGCCTCACCTCTCCAGGTTGTGTGGGGAGAAGGAGAATCTGAACCTCACCCGTGACCTGATTTCCTTGAGTTGGGCACCTGGGTCTCAGGTCCATAGCTTTTCCTAGGGATCTGAATCAGTGTTTTGTTGCTAATGATGTAACAGCAACCACATGTTTTTGGGCCAAGGATGCGGAGCAGGGTGTGGGGACGGACTTTCTGCTGGTGAGGCTTGGGATGGCACAGATCCCACGTGGACAAATGGAGAGTGGGGGAGGCCAACCCCAGGTAGTGTGAGCACCAAGACCTGGAGCCTGGGGAACCTGAGTGTGGGTTCAACAGGCAGCCTCCCAGCGCTCATTCCATTCATGTCTTTTGTAGAAATTTGCTTCCATTTATTCACAGTCTGCCCACTTGTGTAGGAACTGTGTGACATGATTTGAATGTTACACTGATGTTTTCTTTGATGAAACCTGAGTTTATTCAGTGATAAGATTTGAAAAAGGAAAGAGGATCTTTTATTTTCTGCTAAGTTTGATTAATAATGTAAACACTAATGGAATGGCTACCCAGGTAAATAAGTGGGCCTTGGTCAGTTCAGGGGTCTTGTTTCTTTTTGAAGTTTTATTTATTTATTTGAAAGGTAGAGTTACAGAGAGGTAGAAGTAGAGAGAGAGAGAGAAAGAGTGAGAGAGAGAGGTCTTCCATCCATTGGTTCACTCCCCCAGTTGGCCACAATGGCCAGAGCTGTGCTGATCCAAAGCCAGGATCCAGGAGGTTCTTCCTGGTCTCCCATGGGGGTGCAGGGCCCCAAGAACTTGAGCATCTCCCACTTTCCCAGGCCATAGCAGAGAGTGGGATGGGAAGTGGAGTAGCTGGGTTGGGAACCGGCACCTGTATGGGATGCTGGCAATGCAGGCGGCAGCTTTATCTGCTGTGCTACATTGTTGGCACCAGGGGTCTTCTTGATCTCTTCTACCTCTGCCCCCACTGGTGAATGAGCTGAGGTTCTTTTTAATGTTGTGTGTGTGTGTGTGTGTGTGTGTGTGGCATAAAGCTATTACTCTCAGCTGGTGCCGCTGGTGGGTTAGTATGTAATGTGGTTGCAATCATTTTCTTTGTTATGCTTTTTTTAAAAGTCTTATTTATTGATTTTTGTTTATTTGAAAGGCAGAGAGACAGAGAGAGGGAGATCTTCCATTGGCTGTTTCACCCCCTCTGGAAAAAAAAAAAAAAAACCTATAACAGTTGCAACTCAGCCAGATTGAACACAGGAGCCAGGAAGTCCATCCTGGTCTTGCACATGTGTGGCAGGGACCCAATAACTTGAGCCATCCCCTATTGTCTCCCAGGGGGTGCATTCACAGGAAATTGAATCACAAATGGTGTTGCTGAACTCAAAGGTGGCACTCTTATATGGGACATGGTTATCAAAATTGGAGTGTCAATTTGTTAAGTGTCAATTTGTTAAGTCAACAACAGGAGTCACTGTGCACATACTCCCCATGTAGGATCTCTGTCCTTAATGTGTTGTACAATGTGAATTAATGCTATAACTAGTACTCAAACAATACTTTACACTTTGTCTTTCTGTGTGGGTGCAAACTGTTGAAATCTTTACTTAATATATACTAAATTGATCTTCTGTATATAAAGATAATTGAAGATGAATCTTGATATGAATGGAATGGGAGAGGGAGTGGGAGATGGGAAGGTTGCGGGTGGCAGGGAAGTCTTGGGGGGGAGGCCACTGTAATCCATCAGCTGTACTTTGGAAATTTATATTTATTAAATAAAAGTAAAAAAAAAAGGTGTGTTTAGCTGTTGCACCAAACGCCCATGCCGATTCTTGTTTTTAAACATTTTTTGTAATCTTATTTTATATTTTAAAATTTTTTATTAATTTAATTCATTAAAGGCAGAGATACAGAGTGATATACCATGTGCTGGTTCACTCCTTAAGTTTCCGACACTGTGGTATAACAGGTAGAGCTGCCAACTGTCGGTTTATTAATAGTCCCATATTATATATATATATATATATATAATATCATATTTCTATGATCAATTATGTCTTTTTTTAAAGATTTTATTTATTTGTTTGGGAATCAGTTAGAGACAGAGAGGGAAAGAGAGAGATAAAAGGTCTGCATCCACTGCTTCACTCCCTAAATGGCTCCAAGGGCTGGAAGGTGGTCTGATCCAAAGCCAGGAGCCAGGAGCTTCCTCCAGGTCTCCCACATCAGTGCAGTAGCCAGGGCTTGAGCCATCTTCCACTACTTTCCTAGGCCATAAACAGAGAGCGGTTGGAAGTGGAGCAGCCAGGTGACAAACCAGTGTTGATATGAGATGCTGGTGCTGCAGGTGGAGTCTTAGCCCACTGTCCCACAGTGCTGATCCCCAGCCATGGCTTTTAATTTCTGTGTTTGTCTGATAATTGTGGTGGCCTTCTAATTGGCTGTAGGAAATATAAGCAGAGAAAAGAGTGCATTGCTTTGCTAGGGTGTCCATAACATAATACTGTCGAATATGTGGCTTGAATCACAGCAATGTATTTCTCATTGTTCTAGAGATTGAATATTTGAGAGCAAGATGATAATGGGTTTGGTTGCTCCTGAGACCTCTCTTTGGTTACCACATAGCCACCATGTTGCTGCACTTTTACATGGTATTTCCTCTGTCTATGTGCATCCCTCCTTATAAGAACATTGATCAGTTTGAATCAGGGCTTCACATTTATGATATCATTTGATGTCAATTATCTGCTTAAAGTCTTATCTCCAAATAGGGTCACATTGGTTGTCAGCGTTTCATGATATAAATTTTAGAGAGATACAGATCAGCCTGTAGTACTTAGAAGGACCCAGGGATTTGCCCTGTAGGAAGCTGTCTCCAAGGAAGACTTCATTTTTGAAATGTGTGTTAATGTTTCTCACAGTATCATTTTCTTTTTTTTTTTTTTTTGACAGGCAGAGTGGATAGTGAGAGAGAGAGAGATAAAGGTCTTCCTTTACCGTTGCTTCAACCTCCAATGGCTGCTGCGGCTAGCGCGCTGTGGCCGGCGCACTGAGCTGATCTGAAGCTGGGAGCCAAGTGCCTCTCCTGGTCTCCCATGCAGGTGTAGGGCCCAAGCACTTGGGCCATCCTCCACTGCCCTCCCGGGCCACAGCAGAGAGCTGGCCTGGAAGAGGGGCAACTGGGACAGAATCCGGTGCCCCAAACGGGACTAGAACCCGGTGTGCCGGTGCTGCAAGGTGGAGGATTAGCCTATTGAACCATGGCACCAGCCTCACAGTATCATTTTCAATACCGTATGTAAATATTGCTGCATGCATGAACACACATGTGCACAAACCCCTGTATACATTAGATACATTATTGTGAAGATGTTTAATGGTTGCATGGAGGTAAAGTTGATATAGTAATCCATATGATGACATACTGGGGCCAGCAGTGTGGAATAGAAGGTTGAGCCTCTGCCTGCAGTGCCAGCACCCCATATATGTGCGGGTTCAAGTCCTGGCTGCTCAACTGCTCATCCAACTGCCTGCTGATGCACCTGGGAAAGCAGCAGAAGATGGCCCAAGTGCTTGGACCCTGCACCCACATGGGAGACCTAGAAGAAGCCTCTGGATCCTAGCTTCAGCCTAGTGTAACCCCAGCTGTTGCTGCCATTTGGGGAGTGAACTAATGGATGGATGTTCCATCTCTATCTCTCCCTCCCTCTCCCTCACCCTTTCTCCCTCCCCTTCCTTCCCTTCCTCCTCTTCTCTCTGTATCTCTGCCTTTCAAATAAACAAATCTTATTTAAAAATGACACAGTAACAAACATTAAAACATTATGAAAAGTAGAAAAATGATAAAACTGAATAAGTGTGTTATCCAATATCTAATTCCTAAAACATAAACAGCAAACAGAGGAGTGTTTTCTTAACATGGTTAAATTTTTTAAATTATAATTACTCAAAACTTAAACTTTTCATTATAGGGACACAATGGCAAGCTACTTTACCAAAAGCATAAATCCAATGCCACTATAGTAATTTTTCATTATTGTTTCCTATTTTTTCAATATTATCTACTTAATTGTGAATTATGGTGGGCTTTTCTGCTCTTTGAATACCACTTACAGTATTTAAGAAATTTACAAATTTATCATCGATTGTGTTTTTTCAACACAGGCACTGATATTGCCAGTTTAGTGAACACTGGGGTGATCATTGCAGGATTTAAAATGAAATTTATATTATAATGACATAGGTCTCCCTAAAATCTTCAAAGCCTCCAAAGCACATAAATTATCACATCAGTAATTTATTAGAGATATTTGATTTAGTTTTATTTTTATGGTTAATGTGTCATTACTGTTTGGCAGTTAGAAATATAATTGATAAAGCAGGACTAAGAACCAAAGGGATCACATAAACAAGAATAGTGTCTGCAAATACTAGCTGATAGAATCAAAAAGGGAGAGAATGATCCAACATGGGAAGTGAGATACACAGCAGACCCATAGAATGGCAAATGTCCTAACAGCACTCTGGCCTCATAATCAGCCATTAAGGCATGCGGATCCGGCTGAAATGCCCAGGAGAGTATTTCAGGCATGGAAAGCCAAGACACTCTGGGGGAAAAAAAAAAAAAAAAAACCTAAATGAAAGATCTCTGCGAGTGAGATCCCAGTGGAAAGAACGGGTCATCAAAGAAGGAGGTACCTTTCTCTGAAGGGAGGAGAGAACTTTCACTTTGACCATGGCCTTGTCTAAATATGATCAGAGTCAGTGAACTCAGGGGGCTTCCATAGCCTTGACAGCTCATGACAAGAGCCTAGGGTGATTACTGATGCCATAAACAAGAGTGTCAATTTGTTAAGTCAACAACAGGAGTCACTGTGCACTTACTCCTCATGTAGGATCTTTGTCCTTAGTGTGCTGTACATTGAGATTGAATGCTATAACTAGTACTCAAACAGTATTTTTCACTTTATGTTTCTGTGTGGGAGCAAACTGTTGCAATCTTTACTTAATGTATGCTAAACTGATCTTCTGTATATAAAGAGAATCGAAAATGAATCCTCATGTGAATGGAAGGGGAGAGGGAGTGGATAAGGGGAGGGTTGTGGGTTGGAGGGACGTTATGGGGGGGAAGCCATTGTAATCTATAAGCTGTACTTTGGAAAGTTATATTCATTAAATAAAAGTTATATATATATATTGTAATCAATATTCTGTACTTTGGAAATTTATATTCATTAAATAAAAGTTAAAAAAAAAAAGTAAGCATTAAGATTGTATGTTTCCTAGAAAGAATTTTGGCATGACAGTGTGAGTATATGTGTGCCTTCATTTTAGTAGGATTTATAAAAAATGTTTTAAAAAGATATATTACTTATTCATTTGAAAGGCAGAGTGACAAAGGGTGGGAGAGTTTACTCCATCAATGGCCCAAGGATCCAGACATAGCAAGGCCAAAGCCAGTAGCCCCAAATTCCTTTTGGTTTCCCATATGTGACAGGGGCTAAAGCATTTGGGCAATCATTTGTTGTCATTCCAGGTGCATTATCAGGAAACCAGATCAGATTCATAGTAGCTAGGACTGGAACTGGTTTTCTAATGCAGATGCCAAGTAGTTCAAATGGTGGCTTTACCACAATGCCAGCCCTGACAAATTTTGTTTAAAAAAAAGGAAAATTCTTGTACCTTCCCTAGAAATGGTTCCAAAGACACTTGCAAGTAAAGAAATATTTACTGAAGACAGTTTTGTTAAGAGCAGAGAGACTCAGTGCTTATGGATCCAGACCTGTTTCCTACCTTCCCTATCACAACTCAGTGCAATGGAAACTCCACTCCTAAGTGCAACTGAGAACACATGGCACTCTCTCCTGCTAGCTGCCAGCTTGGGATGACATCCTCATTTTTTTTTCCTGTCCTTAGTTGCCTACTGCCAGAACTATGCACTGGGTGAGTGCAGCTGAGAGGTAGGGCCCAGACCACACTTGAATAATGGAGACTCTGTATTGGGCATTAGGATGCTTGGATCTCATCTCCCACAATATGCAATGTCCACTGTAGGCACATCCATAGAAACAGTACATTTGCAGTGACTTTGGGTTGAAAGTATTAGAGATATTAAAGAGACAGCCTTCTTTTTATTTATTTTTTATTTTATAAGCAAGGACAAATAACAATGAAAGAAAGTTTCCACCTGCTGGGTCATTCTCCATTCAAAATAAATAAGACTGAGCTAAGTTAAAATTGGGAGCTGGTAAGACAGGCATGATAACACTGAGAATTAAGTGTTAATTGGGATGCTCACTTCCCTTTTCAGAGGGTCAGTTCAGATCCCAGCCACTTTACTTCTAATCCAGCTTCTGACTATTAGGCCTGGGAAGGCAACACATGTTGGCCCACACCAGTATGGGAGATGAGACCTGCATGGAATTCCTCAGTCCTAATTTTGCCTTGGCCCAACTTTGGCTGTTGTAGGTATTTGGAGAGATGGGGCATAAACTACCAGATGGAAAAATCTCTGTCACTCTCTCTGAATTTCAAATAAATTATTTTTTAAACAGTTATAAATTGGGAGCTAGGCACTCAATTTTGGTCACCAATGTAGCTAGGTGTCCCAACTACTTGAGCCTCTACCTTCTGGGTGATACAGACCTAGGGTGAGCATTAGCAAGAAGCTGGAGCTGAATCAGGATGGAGCTGGGACTCAAACCCAGGCTGTCTGGGATGTGCTGACCCAAGCAGTTTATTAACCACTAAACTCAACCTCAACACTTTAAGGAGATAAAAAAATTATAAGATTGTCAATGGTGATGGTTACAACTGAATGAAAACAGTGAATTGTATAGGTACTATTAACAGATGAATCTCATGGGAATTTGCATTTATATCCAATTATGCTATTTAAGAAAATTATATGACTTAGAATATATTGTATTATTTCAAACTTTTCATGTAATGTATATTTTAGTGTCTCAAACTCCAATGCATATAAAATGTCGACTTTCCTCTGTAGGTTACATTGCGTATTTACATATAAATATGAATATAAATGTAAGACCAAGGGATGACAGCATATTAACTAGATAATGAACAGTGATTGATTCAGGACCAAGGGATATTGGTTAAAAGATGGCATTAATCTTTTCTGTATATCTTTTCTGAGAATAAAATTAAGAAATGAATTAACATGAAACAAACCATGGTCAGACATCAGAGGCATGTGACTATATAATTTACCAGAGATGAATCTGAGAAGACTAACATTTGGGACTGACATTGTGGTGCAGTAGGTTAGGCCACTGCTTGCAATGCTGGCATTCTATATTGGCATGCCATTTGGAGTCCTGGCTACTCTGCTTCTGATCCACATTCCTGTGAGTGTGTTTGGGAAAGCAGTGGAACATGGCCCAAGAACTTGGATCCCTACCAGCCATATAGGAGACCCAGATAGAATGGCCTGGTCCTGACTCCTGGCCCCATCCTGGCTGTTGCAGACACTTGGGGAGTGAGCCACAAGAACGAAGATCCATCTATCTCTTTGTCAGTCTCTCCTGCCTCTCTCCTTATTTCCCTTTCAAATAAATCTTTAAAAAAGAAAAAGATTAACCTCATTTCATAATCCTTGTGATGGAATCTTAATTACCCAATCTCCTTTCTATTCATCTCTCCCTTTATACTACAGCGACTATTTATTCCCATTCATCCAGTACAAATTACTTACTAGAATTGCTGTCATGACTTGGTGCTCAAAAACATGAACTGCAATCATCATATGATATCTATACTTAAGAAACAGATAAAGAAGTTGCTTAAGGTTAGCCATCTATTTGTGAGTATGGTCTTCCCACTTTTATTCATATCAGGACTCCTCATTGAATCCAAATATCTGACCCCAGTAGGAACAGCTCCCATTGAAAGAGGTGTGTGATGACCAAGGGAACAATTCCTGGGAATGGGTATGAGAAACCAGTATGTTGTGTTGCTAAACTAGTTCTTTGATCCCTGAAAGTTCATTTTTTTATTTAAAGGAATGTGTCACAGAGACCCATTTTTTTAAGCATGTAATTTCTTCTGTGTCCTGAGATGAGAGTACCTAGGCTATAAATTCAATTTTGCACAATAGTCACTAAAGGGCAATGGCAGGATCAGAGAAGGCTTGGGAATTTCAACAGGGCAAACCATAGGTGAGGCACAAAGAAAGCCAGGGATAGGCTGTGGGTCAAGAGTCAGTACCCTGTCCTACTCCACTCAAGCCCATCTCAATTCTAGCCATCTTCATATGAGAGCTTCATGAAACCCTCTGTTGGCCTATTTGCCTAGTTTGTAACATAAACCAACAAGTAGAGGGAAAAGTTCAGATCCATTTCTTAGAACAGTAAGTGATTTGTTAGATATTTAGATGGACAGATGGATTTCAGAAGCTCTTAGTTATGTAATTAATGGAGATTGAAACCTTTGTATTTGTGGACACTTTTTGTTTCAAAATATGCACTAGAATAGTTTTCTCAACTCTGGAATATGACCCAAGGATGGAACACTAATTATTTTAGTAGAAAAGACTAAGTATCTTTATATGACCATACTTCCCCTCCCCATACTGTCTATGGATTGTGTGAATCAAATATGTTTATAATGCAAGTTTTTCTCTGTTAATATCAGTTACCCATTTTTTGACAATCATAAATGTTGCAGAGATTTAGTGTTGGTCCATTTCCAATTATTATTTTTTTTTAGATTTTTCTTTTTTTTTTTGATAGGCAGAGTAGACAGTGAGAGAGAGAGACAGAGAGAAAGGTCTTCCTTTTCCCGTTGGTTCACCCCACAATGGCCGCTACAGCTGGCGTGCTACAGCTGGTGTACCACACTGATCTGAAGCCAGGATCCAAGTGCTTCTCCTGGTCTCCCATGTGGGTGCATGGCCCAAGCACTTGGGCCATCCTCCATTTTCCTCCTGGGCCACAGCAGAGAGCTGTACTGGAAGAGGAGCAACTGGGACAGAATACAGCACCCCAACTGGGACTAGAGCCCGGTGTACTGGCACCACAGGTGGAGGATTAGCCTATTGAGCCACAGCGCCGGCCCATTTCCAATTATTTAAAATGTGAGCAAATCAGACTACTGCTGATAATCACTTTGTAAAATATAAATAAAATGCAATACAGTGCCCAACTAGAGTATAAAATATTTCAATATATTCTTTTTTAAAAAAGATTTAGTTATTCATTTGAAAGTCAGAGGAGAGGCAAAGACAGAGAGAGAGGTCTTCCATCCTATGGTTCACTCCCCCATTGGCCGCAATAGCTGGAGCTGTGCTGATCCGAGGCCAGGAGCCATGACCTTCTTCTGGGTCTCCCAGGCCCAGGGGCTCAAGCACTTGGATCACCCTCCACTGCTTTCCCAAGGCACAGCAAAGAGCTGGACTGGAAATGGAGCAGCCAGGTTTCAAACCGGCACCCATATGGGATGCCGGCACTTCAGGCCAGGATGTTAAACCACTGTGTCACAGCACCAGCCCCTCAATACATTCTTATGATATCCAGGCATTTTGTGTGGCAGCAGCCTAGCTGACAGAGTTGGCATGACTCATGCTCACGAACAGGTCTATGTGAAGGTCTCTTGATTGTATATGGCATGCAATTAAATTCTTCCTTACCAAGAGTATATCAGCATTTGATATATAACAAAGCAACAAAAATTTATGTTATAATTTTCTTTGTAATTATTTTTTAAAAGGCTGAGCATCAGAGAAGGGGTGGAGGAGGGAGGGACAAAGGATGAGGGAGAAAGAGAGACTGTTCCATCTGCTGCTTGATTCACTCTCTAATTATCCTAACAGCCAGGGCTATGCCAGGCTGAAGCCAGAAGGAAATAATCTTACCTGCATCTCTTTTGAGGGTTACAGGAACCCAAGTACTTGTCCATCATCCACTACCTCCCAGGTACAACAACAGGGTGTTTTATTTTAAGTATGGAATAACCAGGATGGAAACCACAGATTTGCTTATGGGATGTGTGTCCCAAGCAATATTCTAACCTGCATCACCATATACAACCCTCTCAAGTTTGGTGGTTTGCTCTGGCTCTTGCCCAAACCCTGTGTCTCCAATAGGCAAGTCCCAGACTTCTTCATAATATAAATGTTTAATAAGGTAAACTCCAATAAGCAAGTACTTTTCAAAGTGTATAGGTGTCATATTTACTGATGTCCAGTTGTGTAGAGCAAGAAAAATGGTAATGCCAAGGATCATTGTGATGAAGATTATTTGAAGGCTTGTGTGTTGGGAGGTGTGTTATTTGGGATAATTACTAGGAAAGTATAGTACAATAAGTATGTATTATATCCATTTTTACTGTACAGTTGTGGGTAAAAATACACAGGTTGCTAAATGACTAAATTCTATAGGATTTTCAGTATATGGACGGACTCCTGTTCAGTACATCTGTAGTAATACCAAAGTAGTTAATACCACTCAAGTATTTTTTTTCTGTAGTATGGTTTTAGTGACAAAATGATGTTTATTTCTATGATATACTGAAATTTGTTTAAACAGTCATCCTGAAAATAATAACTTGCTTCTCAGTCATAACTTACTTTTTTATTTAAAGATATATTTTATTTATTAAAAAGACAGAGTTACAGATAGAGGTAGAGACAGAGAGAGAGGTCTTCTATCTGCTGGTTCACTCTCCAGATGGCTGCAATGGCTGGAGCTGCACCGATCCAAAGCCAGGAGCTAGGAGCTTCTTCTGGGTCTTCCATGTGGGTGCAGAGGCCCAAGGACTTGGGCCATCTTCTACTGCTATCCCAAGCCATAGCAGACAGCAGGATCAGAAGAGGAGTAGCTGGTACTAGAATCATTGCCCATATGGGAAGCCAGTGCTTCAGGCCAGGGCATTAACCCACTGTGCTACAGTGCCGGCCCTATCACTAGCTTTTTAAAAATAAGTAGCAACAAAATGATTCCATTAACCTAAGGATAACTAGATTTAATCACTGCCAGTTAGTAAAATTTTGGGTGCTCTTTCAGGATCTTCCCTTCCCCTCATCAAGTGTAAATTGCTAACTCACCACAGAGATTGTTTCTGTTTCTCCAGCTAATATATCTATAATTCTGCATTCATATCTATCATGATCTTCCCTACATTGTAGAGTCTAAGTGCAAGCGAGACCAGTTCTCTCACAACTCCCTGTATTCACTTTGTTTTCCAGGTGTAATTGTAGATGCCACTACATGTTTCGGGGGCCAAAGAAAATGAATACAACACCAGTAAGTTGTTTGCTTATTTCTCAACTTGTTTTACATTGTATTATAGGAGCTTTATGAGCATTTTTAAATTAAAATGGAAACATAAAAGTGATAAACAAGGTAGTATTGTCATAGTTATAAGGTATTAGAGCCATCAGAGCTGATTGTAAATTTGTCTACAGTCTTTCTGATGCCTCAAAGACATACTGTTACATGGTTCAAATCAGAAATTAGAATTTGCTAAATTCTAGTGGAAAATGAAGTCTGGAATAGTATTTATTGGTCATATGATGCTAAAGTGGAAGTGGTTTAGTTCCAATCTAGAAATAAACATACAACATTCTGCACTGGTAAGAGTTGCTAACTGGTAATAAATCAGTTAATAAAGTGTTTTAGGAATTGTGAAAATACCCTTGGGAGACTGTACCAGATTTCTGGATTGGACTGGGGTTGTGTGGAGAGCAGAATCTCTTCAGGTTCTTAAACAGCTCTACATACATTTCTTCCTGCCAGACTATACATGCTGGTTGTGCTGCAAACTTCCCAAAGCTCTGTCTTCCAGCAAATCATTCCATTCTTCATTCATACTTTAAGCTACTCAAAGTACCCTCAATTCAATTAGTCAAACATTTATCAATGTCATTAAGTATATTGTCTGGCTTTTGCCTTGCTTGAATTTTTTACATTTAAAATATATTTACATATTTGAGAATTAGAAAGAGAGACAGGTAGATTAGGAGAAATCAAAGAGCCTCTTATCCACTAACTTACTCTCCTAAATATCCATAGTAACCAAGAATGAATCCAAGAGCCAGGAATGTACTCCTTTCCCCTGACATGAGTGGTAGAAGCCTAATTACTTGAATTATCACCACTGCCTCCCAGCACATGTGGTAGTATAAAATTGGCCTCAAAAGCAAGAGCTGGGAATAAAAACAAGCACTGTTAACTAGAATTAGAATATCTTTTTAAAATTTTATTTATTTATATAAGTAGAACAGATTTCATGTATTTCCTATATATGGTTTTAAGAACATGATGATACTTTTCACTCTCTCTCCCTTCCCTTCCTCCTTTTCACTTTCTTATTTTTCTTTTAATTTGTGTGATAGCACATTTTCAAGTTACTTTATAATCACAAGCTCAGTCCTCCACCAAATAAAGAATTCAACAAGTAGATAGTAGAAACGCCACTGTTCCTGAGGAATATAGAAAAGGGATACAGATGATAATCAGATCTCAAGATGTCAGTTTCACTCATACATTTTTTTCTGCTGTATAGGCTACCAAAAATCAAAGAAAATATTTTTGTCTTTTTAGGGTTGACCTGTTTCAGTAGGCATAATTGTCTTCAATTGCATCCATTTTGTTGCAGAAGAAGGATTTCATTCTTTTTTATGGCTGAGTAGTATTCCATTTTATATATGTGTGTGTACACACATACACACACACACACACACATACCACATTTGCTTTATCTAGTCATCAGTTTATGGACATCTGGGTTGATTCCCTATCTTAGCTATTATGAATTGAGCTGCTATATAAAGTTGGGGGCACAGGTAATTCTTTCATATGCTGATTTTATTTCCTTTGGGTAAATTCCCAGGAGTGGGATGACTATGTCATATGTTATATCCATTTTTGGATTTCTGAAGAATCTCCAAAATGTCTTCCATAATGATTGTGTTAGTTCACATTCCCACCTAAGTGTATTAGGGTACATTTTGCCTACATTCTTGCTAATATTTATTTGGAGGGGCACTTTTGGGTGAAAGCCATTCTTACTGGGGTGAAGTGAAACCTCATTATGGTTTTTATTTTCATTTCTCTTGTGCAAATCTTGTTGCCTTGGCTTTGGTTCTAGGTGAACCCAGGATTGTAGTGTCTGAGTGAGTCCTTTTATTTTAGTGGCTGTCAGCTGTGTCTGTTAGTAACACAATGGTCTAGTCAGCTGCAGTTCCTAGGGATGGAAATGTGCCTTTGAGATGAATAAGTGTTTCTTTGGGTGTGCATCTTTGGTCCACAGATTCTGTGTTAGTCTCCCTGATGATTGTGATAGCCAAGGGCTTGTTCTTGGTGCTGAGGAAGATGAGGATGGCTGGTCCTTGACTTACTGGCAAGCCTGAGTGATACTCGGATTTGTGGCACTGATTTCTGTGGCTTTAGGACTGTGCGATATGGATTGTCCCTTCCTCAGTTCTTGGTAAGAGAGTCCAACTGGTACTTTGTTGTGTAATAACAACAACCCTAGTCCTAGGACTAGGTGTACAGGTTTTACTCTGCAGAGTATGGGTCCAGAGAGGAGGAATGCAAGAAGGTTCTTCCCTATGTCCACTGGGTAGATTTCAGTGGCACTCAGAAATTTACAATAAATTGTTACAGTCCTGGTCTTTCAGGTATAGTGGATCATTATCCAGATCTCCTGGGGTGGGAACAAACATTTTTATGGCCTGCTTCTGGTGGTAGCCCCCAGAAGCTAAGGTGATTTTCTCTGGCTCAGGTAGAGTATGTGAGTGTAGCTCTGCCCCCAAACTCCCACAGATGCAGGATGCAGGGATCTGTCTTTTGCCTTACACATTGCCCTGACTCTACAGTGCTGGTAGGAGCAGAGCAGAGGCTCACTGTGTATCTTCTCTGCTCAGTGTCATGCTCTGCAGGAATCAGGGAGGGGAAGGAAGCAAGGAGGCTTCCCTGCTCCAAGCTCATCAGTTGCTCAGACCCCATCAGCTCTCAGGTTGAGGTAGGAAGTCAGTGGGTGACTGACTTTTTTTTTTTTTACTTCTTTGTCTAACATTTCAGTCAGTCACTTCTCTGGAAAATAGTATTTCCTTTGTTCTGTTCATATCTCAGAGCAGCTTAAGTCATTATGGCTATACCCGATTCAGCCATCTTGGATCTCACCATGATATATTTTTGATTTGTAGCTCATCATTTATTCTGTTGTTGTGAATGTTGGACAGTGATTTATAAATATTATTTTGGTCAATACTGTCATTCATGTTTATGGTTGATGTTTTATTAGTTTCATCAATTACTATAAAATGTAAATCAATTTTCTAACATTACTTTTGAGGATTTTTCTTAAGTTTCTTTTTTAGTTTTGTGGACTTTGTTTCATATCATTTGAGGTTTTGTTTTTAGGCACATTAGCATTTATAATGATATGATCAGCCTGATGTATTATCTATTTATTATGATGAAAAGTCCCTGAGTATTTCTTTAGCCATATAAGACCCAAAAAATCATTTGGTTTGACCCTGCCAAGACAACCACAGGTGGTATTATTAATTCAAGGAGCTAATAACAAGCTAATTTTAAGTTGATAATTTTGTATGGACAGCACATAATGTTGTAATATCCAAATGGCCTTTGGCAGTAAAAAATGCTCCTATGTTCCTAACTCCTACTAATCCAAGTATTCATTTTGTATCATTTTATTTGAAAATGGACTGCTTCTTTTATATTATATTCTCATTTTCCTGTTCAGAAAATGTCTTTTGTATACTTCATGGATTAATGCTTTATTTATTTTTATTTACTTGATAAAAAATTAAGAGCTCTATCTGCTGTTTCACTCCCTCAAATACCTGCAATGGCTGGAACAGGGTCGAGGCTAAAGCCAGGAGGCTGGAACTCAATCCAGATCACTCATGTGGATATCTGTGACCCAGCTACTAGAGCCATCATCTGGCACATACCTGGTGTGCATTATTATGAAGTTAAATCACAAGCAAGGGTAGGAACTTTGATATGAGATGTGAGCATCCAAAGAAGCAGCTTAACCCAATGAGTGAAAATACCTGCCCTTGTTCATCTCATATTTTACAGCAATTACACTACATATAGGATCAAAGGTGGAAGGATATTTTTTTCAGTGTAGTGAAGATTTCTTTCACTAATTTCTGAGGAGAAGTCAGCTATCATTCATACATAGCTGACCCAGTAGGCTGTTGTTTCTTTCACAACATTCAAGGTCTGTTCTTTGTATTTGGAATCCTTCATTTTATTTGCCTTTAGTAGCTTTCTATCTGTTGATTAAGGGGTCACTGAACATTTCAAATCTATAAATTGATGTTTTTTTTAAATAAAATTTGAGAAGCTTTTCACCATTTCAAAATACATATTTTGTTTTTCATTTATTCTCTTCCTACTGAAATTTATTGCAGTTATGAGGGACTTCACAAAGATTCTGGAAAGTTGAAAGAAAAAAGAAGTTTATTTTAGTGCAAAAATGTTAGTAACCCATGCATAAAACTGGTCTAGAAGTTCATTGAAAATGCATAAATGCATACTATAAAACATGATTCATAAAGGTTATGGAAAGTGTGTATTTGTAGATTAAATTTTTTTAACCAAAGTGAACTTTTCTTTTTAATTCTGCATTTTAAATGTTAGATTACTTTCTATATTGTTCCTGGACTTCTGAAGCTTTTCATATTTATGTAGTATCTTTCATTAATTTAAAAAGGCTTTTAGGGGGTGACACTGGCATGGTGGGCTAAGCCTCTGGCTGTGGTGCTGGCATCCCATATTGGTACCAGTTTGTATCCCAGATGCTCCTTTTCCAATCCAGCTTATGGCCTGGGAAGGCAGCAGAAGGTGGCCCAAGTGCTTGGTTCTCTGTACCCACGTGGGAGACCCAGAGGAATCTCCTGGCTTCTGATTGGCTTAGCTCTGGCTAAGCCATCTGGAAAGTGAACCAGTGGATGGAGGAACTTTCTGTCTTTCATTCTGTCTGTAACTCTGCCTCTTAAATTAATACATACAGTCTTTAAATAAAAAAAGTATTTTGATCTATGTCCATCTTAGTCTCTTTGTGATAAGACTGTCAAACAGGTTATTTAGAAAGAAAACATTTTTTGCCAAAATGTATTTACTTTAAAATACTTTTTTCAAAATGTATGTACTTTCTCTTTCTGTTAATAAAAGAGAGAGGGAGAGAACAAGGGAGATTCTATCACCTGTTTCACTCACAATAGGAGTTACAACAGCCAGAACTGGGCAAGGCCAATGCCAGGAGCCAGAACCTCCATCTGAGTCACTGCATGTGTGTCAGGAACCCAAGTACTTGGGCAATTATACATTGCCTTCCTACATGCTTTAGAAGGAAGCTGAATTTGAAGTTGAGTAGCCAGGACTCAAATCAGACTCTATGAGATGAGAGCTTCACCAGTGGTGACATAACATGCTGCGCCACAAGACCAGCCTCAAGAAAACAGTTATTTCTTCTAGTCTGGGAGCTAGACAGTCTAAAGTCAAGAGGCCAATATAGAAAGACCATCTTCCTGCATCACAGTGTGGCAGATAACATCACACAGTAAGAGAAAAAAGTAGAAGTCTTTTAAAATTGATGTTAAGCTGTTCTTTATGATAGCAACTTTTACTTTGTGGACTAAACTTGCATTGTGCTATTTTTTGCTTTTCCTACAAATAGGTTTTCACTGTAATACTGTTACATCTATATAATTTAAATAGCTTATCAGTCTTTATCTAACTTTATATGATTTGTAAATACTGGAAGATACTTGGAGATTCTTTAGGTATCTTGTCTACTACTTTCAACACCTAACTTAAATTTCTTCCTAGTTTTTCTGTCCTTGAGTATAAGTCAGATTTTCATTTTTCCCCCAAGTATAATGATTTTGAATTTTATCTTGAGTATTGTAAGGCATATGTTGCAGAAATTGTGAATACTGTAATATTCTTCAGAATGATTTGCTTTACATTAATTTGCTGTATTAAAATTCTGAACTCCATATTCTTTGCAGTGATCAATAAGTCCTTGCTTCTCATAGTGTCAGTTTCACTTCTACAGGTTTCCTTTTAGGTGCTCAGTTAGTTGTCACAGATTAGGGAGAACATATGCTATTTGTCCCTTTTGGGCTGGCTTATTTCATTCAGCATGATGTTTTCCAGATTCCTCCATTTTGTTGCAAATGACTGAATTTCATTTTTTTATTTCTGTGTAGTATTCTATAGAGTACATGTCCCATAATTTATTTATCCAATCATCTGTCGATGGGCATTTAGGTTGATTCCATGTCTTAGCTATTGTGAATTGAGCTGCAATAAACATTGAGGTGCACACAGCTCTTTTATTTGCCAATTTAATTTCTCTTGGGTAAATTCCAGGGAGTGGGATGGCTGGGTTGTGTGGTAGTGCTATATTCAGGTTTCTGAGGAATCTCCAAACTGACCTCCATAGGGGCTTTACCAATTTGCATTCCCACCAACAGTGAATTAGTGTGCTTATCTCCCGACATCCTCACTAGCATCTGTTGTTAGTGGATTTATGTATGAAAGCCATTCCAGTCAGGGTGAAGTGAAATCTTATTGTGCTTTTGATTTGCATTTCCCTGATGGCTAGTGATTCTGAAAATTTTTTCATGTGTCTGTTGGCCATTTCAATTTCCTCTTTTGAAAAATGTCTATTGAGGTCCTTGGCCCATCTCTTAAGTAGGTTGTTTGTTTTGTTGTGATGGAATTTCTTTATCTCTTTGTAGATTCTGGATATTAATCCTTTATCAGTTGCATAATTTGCAAATATTTTCTCCCACTCTGCCAGTTGCCTGTTCACTTTCCTGACTCTTTATTGTGAAGTACAGAAACTTCTCAATTTGATGTATTCCCAGTTGTTAATTTTTGCGTAGGCTTCCTGTGCCTCTGGGTTCTTTCCCAAGAACTCTGCCAGTGCCAGTATCTTGCAGGGTTTCTCTGATGTTCTCTAGTAATTGGATCATGTTGGGTCATACATTTAGGTCTTTAATCCATGTTGAGTGGATTTTTTGTAAGGTGTAAGGTAGGGGTTTTGCTTCCTAATTCTGCATGTGGAGATCCAGTTTTCCCCAGCACCATTTGTTGAATAGACTGCTCTTGCTCTGGGAATTGGTTTTAGCTTCTTTATCAAATATAAGTTTGTTATAGCTGTTTGGATTGATTTCTGGTGTTTCTATGCTATTCTGTTGGTCTATCCATCTGTTTCTGTAACAGTACCAGGTGTTTTGATTATGATTGCCCTGTAGTATGTCTTGAAATCTGGTTTTGTGATATGTCTGGCTCTGTTTTTGTTTTCTAGGATTGCTTTAGCTATTCAAGTTCTCTTGTGCCTCCATATGAATTTCAGCATCATTTTTTTCAAGATCTGAGAAGGACATCTTTGGTATTTTGATTGGTATCACATTGAATCTGTAAATTGCTTTTGGGAGAATGGAAATTTTGATTATATTGATTCTTCCAATCCATGAACATGATTTTTCCATTTTTGATATCTTCTTCAATTTCTTAAAATTTTGTAATTCTCATCATACAAATCTTTGAATCCCTTGGTTAAGTTTATTCCAATGTGTTTTTTGTAGTTATTATGAATGGGATTGATATTAGAAATCCTTTCTCAGCCATGGCATTGTCTGTATATATAAGGGTGGTTGATTTTTGCATATTGGTTTTGTAACCTGCTACTTTACCAAACTCTTCTATGATTCCAATAGTCTCTTGGTAGAGTTGCAGATCATATCATCTGCAAAGAGGGATAGTTTGACTTCTTCCTTTACAATTTAAATCCCTTTGATTTCCTTTTATTGCCTAATAGCTCTGGCTAAAACTTCCAGTATTATATTGAATAGCAGTGGTGAGAGTGGACATCCCTGTCTAGTACCGGATCTCAGTGGGAATGGTTTCAACTTTTCCCCATTCAGTATGATGCTGTCCATGGGTTTGTCATGAATCATCTTGATTGTAATGAAGGATGTTCCTTCTATACCTAATTTGCTCAGAGTTTTCATCGTGAAAGGGTGTTATATTTTATTGAATGCTTTCTCTGCATCTTTTGAGATAATTGCATGCTTTTTCTTCTGCAGTTTGTGAATGATTTATTGATTTGCAAATGTTGAACCATCCTTTCATACCAGGGATAAATCCCACTTGGTCTGGGTAGATGATCTTTCTGATGTGTTGCTGCATTCTACTGGCTAGAATTTTATTGATGATTTTTTTCATCTATGTTCATCAGGTAAATTGATTTGTAATTCTCTTTCTCTGGTGCCTCTTTTTTAGGTTTAAGGATGAAGGTGATTCTGGCTCTGTAGAAATCATTTGGGAGGATTCCCTCTCTTTCAGTTGTTTTGAATAGCTTGAGAGTACTTGGAGTTAATTCTTTAAATGCCTGGTAGAATTCGGCAGTGAATCCATCCGGTCCTAGGCTTTTCTTTGTTGGGAGGGCCTTTATTACTGTTTCAGTTTCTGTCTTAGATATGGATCTATTTAGGTTTTCTATGTCTTCATGGTTCAATTTAGGTAGGTTGTATGTGTCCAGGAATCTTTCTATTTCTGCTAGACTTCCCAGTTTGTTGGCATACAGCTCTTTGTAGTAATTTCTGATGACTATTTCTTTGGTGTCTGTTGTTTCTGTTGTTACATTCCCTTTCTCATCTCTGATTTTAATGGTTTGGGTCTTGGGTCTTCCCTCTCTCTCTCTTTTTTTTTTTTTTTTGGTTAGTTGGTCCAATGGTGTGTCAATTTTGTTTATTTCTCAAAAACCCAGCTCTTTGTTTTGCTGATCTTTGTAATTTTTTTTGATTAAATTTTGTTGATTTCTTCTCTGATTTTAATTGTTTCTTTTCTCCTACTAGGTTTGGGTTTGGTTTGCTGTAGAGTTTCTAGATCCCTGTTATGGATTGGTAGCTCATTTATTTGGTGCCTTTCCAATTTATTGATGTAGGCACCTATTGCTATAAACTTTCCTCTTAACACTGCTTTTGTGGTATCCCATAAGTTTTGATATGTTGTGTTGTTATCTTCATTTGCTTCCAGAAAGTTTTTGATTTCTCTTTTGATTTCTTCAGTGACCCAGTGTTCATTCAGGAGCATGTTGTTCAGTTTCCATGTGTTTACATATGCTCTAGAGATTCCTGAGTTGCTGATTTCCAGATTCATTCCATTGTGTTCTGAGAAGATGCATGGTATGATTTTGACTTTTTTGAATTTGCTGAGACTTGGGAAGTGAAACAGCTAATGGAAGATTTTTTCCCTATCTTTCTCTCCCTGTCATTCAGCCATGCAAATACATAAATACTTAAAAGGAGAGAAAAACCTCTAGAATTTGGGTAAAGGACAATGTTTGTTCAGGAAATGTTAACATTTTTCTGTATAGCTTGTGATTTGTAGCCTGATTTGTTGATCAATAGGATTACAATTTTCACTAGCTTAGGATATATTTCTCTGATCCTACTCCCAGTGAGGTCTGCAGTTACATATGTGCTATACCACTTGCCCATACCACTTGCTACCATCCCACACATCACTGAGTCTCCAGTACTTTCATCTGAGATCCCATATTAATGAGACCCATTCCAATGGAAGATATTTGTATCCTCAGCAAAATGAGAATGAAAAAATCTCATTCCTCTGTAGTCATTTTTGGCATTGGATTTAACCTCCCATGCTACATATCTTCAGAATTTGGCAATTGACAATGCACAAAAAAGGCATATCTGGTGATGTTTAAGTTACTAATTTTGTCATTCTACCTCTAAAAATTCTGCTGAGTTTTCTATTCTTGAATTTGAGCTTGCATAGTTTCTGGATATTGAGTTTCAGTTAGAATAGATTTTCCTAATCTAAGATTATTAATCACACACTGCATGTAATTCTCAAGTTGTTAAATACTCAGTGTGAACTGTGGGTTCACTTTTAATTTTATTTTGTGTATGTTTTCCACAAAATTTGCTAAAAAGTCTATAACCCCTAGCCTCCGTGCATTTCTTGCCCCCTTCCATGGACTTAGAGAGATCCATCTATTAAAGTGAACTGCTGTAACAGATGCTCTATTTTTTAGTGTCTCACAACAATAGGGTTGAAAAGTTAGGGTATAATTAGGTGACAAGTGACTCCCAGACACTGCAGGGCTTCCACATTTAAAGTGTGTTTCAGATCTCCTATTTTTCTTCATCCTGCTATAGTGACCTTTACTAGAAATGCTCATCTTTGTGATTGGAAAATATAGAAGCCATTGGACCAAGTAAAGCTCTCCTAGAAGTGACACAATTCATATCTACTGATATTTGCTGAGTGAGAATCATGTGAACTTGTGTGAGTTCTAGACTGGGAGAGGATATGTGATTTTCTCACAAGAAACAATACTGAAGTTGAGTGAGCAGTGGTCACCACACATCAGTTAATCTTATCTCACAAGTGTCTTAACTTCATTCCATACCCAGAGAGACAAACTTAAAAAATACCATCTATTCTCAACTTTGAAATCAAATTCAAGTTCTGTGAATGAAACCAGAAATGTATCATGTCCAGATGTGGCTTCTCTTGATTGTTAGACCTGTGTGTCATGAGCAGACAAGGTGACTGCTTTGTTTTTAATCAGTGTACATGATTTAAAAAGGAGGAGGATAATCACGACAGCCATTCCTTTTTTATAATTTCATTTTAAAAATAATTTAGGAATTCTGGAGGATAGCAGCACTGTCTCATGGCAATATGACCATACTGAGGATACATGTGGAGAGTGGCCTGTGCTGTGTACTTGAGACACAGACTTTGTTGACTCCATTCCATACCTTGGTAGCTCTTCAACCTGTTGTTTTCCAAGGAATCATTGTTTCTTCTCAGAAATAGCTTCTTTAACCATTATCAATATTATTTACATTACATCATTTTTTTGACAGGCAGAGTGGATAGTGAGAGAGAGACAGAGAGAAATGTCTTCCTTTTGCCATTGGTTCACCCTCCAATGGCTGCTGCAGCCGGCGCAGCTGGCACGCTGAGGCCAGCACACCATGCTGATTGATTGCAGGAGCCAGGTGCTTATCCTGGTCTCCCTTGTGGGTGCAGGGCCCAAGCACTTGGGCCATCCTCCACTGCACTCCCTGGCCACAGTAGAGAGCTGGCCTGGAAGAGGGGCAACTGGGACAGGATCCGGTGCCGTGACCAAGACTAGAACCCAGTGTGCCGGCACCACAACGTGGAGGATTAGCCTAGAGAGCCATGGCACTGGCTCCACATTACATCATCAACCAGGACTGAATACAGCATGCTTACTATGGGCTGGGCTGCCTTGTTGGCTTCCTTCTTGTTTATAATATAACTTCTTTATCTTCTGGCACTTTTGAAGTAAATTTGGTTGTTTCTGACAGTATAACCCTTTAGAATGTGTGTGTATGTGTGTATTTGTGTGTGTGAGTGTATTTGTTATTCCAGCCAGGTGTCAGCCTTCTGAAACATGACATTTTGTCTGGTTATGTTACTAGTGTTTTAGCATGTTTTTTAGATGTACCTTGTGATCTCCTTCCTGTGATTTTGAACAATTGAAAATTCTATTGAGAACAACTACTTCATTTACATGATTTAGCAATAGCTG
The DNA here is from genome assembly GCF_964237555.1 of Oryctolagus cuniculus. Lineage (NCBI taxonomy): Eukaryota > Metazoa > Chordata > Mammalia > Lagomorpha > Leporidae > Oryctolagus > Oryctolagus cuniculus. Next base: position 88,429,238 of record NC_091444.1, on the reverse strand, counting down.
TCATGGTCATAACCTTAATTTTCAAGTTAACATGGATTTCAGTATGAATGTTTTGGCTTTCCAAATTGTTTCTTACTGTATATTTTACTTGTAAGATTAAAAAAGGCAGACTTGAAAACCTTATAATAAAAGCCCAAATGAAAATGCTTTGAGAGTTTTCCATTCCTATGCATCCTCAAGTTTCTGGTTTCTTCCTCTTCCCTTTATCTCTTTCTTGTATGATTTGGATATTTTTATGAGCTCAGCATTTTCCTGTAGACATATGAAGTAGAGTGAACTGTACCTGATACATGTTACTGATATTCTTTTTCCTGCTTCAAACTCTATGTCCATGATGTAAATATTATTTGACCTATGGCCTGGTTACATAATTGTGGTAGTCATTAAGTACACACAAAAATTTATCAAATAATTAATGGAAAAATACATTATAAAAAAACTATGCATAAATTTAAAAAAAGTTTGCAGTAAAATAAATGATTTGATAATACAGAAAAATTTATTTTTTAAGAAATTCCTCATTCTCCCAATTGATGTTCAACATTTTCTCCTGTAACTCATCTAATGTTAATTCAGTCATATGCTTACATGTATTTCTACAGATTGCAGTGTGGGCTCTTTTCAAAATCATTAGGAGAAAGAGCAGTTCCATAATAACGAGCATTCCATTGTACTGATTTTTGAATTATGAAATTAATATAGAAGCAAGACATTTTCATTGTAATTTTGCATTCTGTTGCCATATAGATTCCAAAATCATCTGCATCTTATATAAGAGGCATAGAAGACACACACAGAGAAATGCACTCCTAGTCTTTTTGTGACAGAACTGGCATGATGAACCAAAAAAAAATGCGCTGTTGCAGATGTTGGTGTCATTTGAAGACCTGGCTGTGGACATCACTCAGGAGGAGTGACAGTACCTGGACAGTTCTCAGAGGACCCTGTACAAAGATATGATGATGGAGACCTACAATAGCCTGTTGTTTTTGGGTGAGTGCTATTCCCCTCTCATGCCGAAGTGAAACAGTTACTTCCCATGTGGCAAGCAAATTAATTGTTTAAAAGATTACATGGTGGATAAGCATAGAATTTGAGGCCAAGAAACATGAGGAAAGGATTGAAATCAACAATTTTGTTTCACAGCCCCTGTGAACAAGCTGTTGTCTTTCAAAACTCTAACATAATGATATGATGACACCCAGCATTATTTCCCTTTAACAGGGTACTGCAAAAGCAAACCTGAGGTGATCTTCAAGTTGGAACAGGGGACAGAGCCATGGACAGTGACAAAACCCCTAAATTGGAGCCTGTCAGGTCAGTCAGCACACATGGGACAGGGAGACTGGGATGGAAAAGATCTCAAGGAATGTTGACTGGGTAGAGCATTTCTCATTATTTATCCCAAGTCTCAGTCCTGAGAACAGCTGATATGACGCATCATCTGCTTGTTGTTTTGCTCTGGGTGAATACTTTGTCAGAACTACCAACAATGCAATCAATTTATTTTTAAAATTTTATTTATTTATTTGAGAGGTACAGTTACAGACAGACAGAGGGAGAGATAGAAAGGTCTTGCATTCACTGGTTCACTCCTCAGATGGCTGCAATGGCCAGAGCTGAGCTGATATGAAACCAGGAGCCAGAAATTTCCTCTGGGTCTCCAAGATGGAGAGCACTTGGGCCATCTTCCACCACTTTCCCAGGCCATTAGCAGAGAGCTGATTTGAAGAGGAGCACCTGGAACATGAACTAGTACCCATATGGGTTGTCGATGCTGCGGGCAGAATTTTAGCTTACTGTGCCACAGTGCTAGCCCCATTGCAATCAATTTCTGCCTGTAATGAGACTAATTTTTAGGTTAAATACATCCCCTGTATTCAAACTTGTCCTTCTTCCTACTGTCACATCCTGTTTTTCTTCAGACGTTTATTCTTTTTTTTTTTTTTTTTTGACAGGCAGAGTTAGAGAGGGAAACAGATAAAGGTCTTCCTTCCATTGTTTCACTCCCCAAATGGCTGCTCCAGCCAGTGTGCTGTGGCTGGTGTGTTGCACTGATCTGAAGCCAGGAGCCAGGTGCTTCCTCCTGGTCTCCGATGTGGGTGCAGGGCCCAAGCACCTGGGCCATCCTCCACTGCCTTCCTGGGCCACAGCAGAGAGCTGGACTGGAAGAGGAGCAACCAGGACAGAATCTGGCACCCCAGGCAGCACTAGAACCTGGGGTGCCAGTGCCACAGGCGGAGGATTAGCCAAATGAGCCATGGCACTGTCCTATTCATGTATTTATTCTATCAATGCTTATAAAAATTTGATCACACAGAGGAACTGATTTCTTATTAGTTGCAGAAATTTAGTTCCCACTCATGGTTTTGACCAGGCACAGGCCTTACTGTTGCACAAATTTGAGTACTGAATTAGTGAACGTGAGCTTTCTCATTGTCTCTTTCCTCTCCCTTTTTCTGTCTTTTTTTTTTTTTAAGATTTATTGATTTGAAAGTCAGTTACATGGAGAAAGAAGGAAAGGCAGAGAGAGAGAGGTCTTCCAAGTGCTGGTTCATTCCCCAATTGGCTGCAGCTGCCGCCAATCTGAAGCCAGGAGTCAGTAGATTCCTCTGGGACTCGCACATGGGTGCAGGGCCCAAGTACTTCTACTGTACATCTTCTACTGCTTTCCCAGTCAGAAGTGGAGCAGCTGGGACTTGAACTAGTACCCACATGGGATGCCAACACTGCAGGCAGTGGCTTTACCCGCTATGCCATAGTGGCATCCCCTCTCTCCCTTTTTTCTGTCTCTGATTCTCAAATAAATGAGTAACAAAATAAATGGCCATTGCAAGCAATTGAAAAGTGAATGAGTGAATGGGCTTTGTTTTTCTGTCCCTATCCCTGTAGTTCAAATAAATAAATCATGAAGAAAATGGGATGCCAGTGTTGCAGGAAGCAGGTTAACCTGCTATAATACTTTTCCTGCTCCTTTTATAATATAATTATAATATAAAAGTTTAGAAATGCATAAGAGAATCAGTTTTCTGTAAAAATGGGATAATTTTGAGCATCTAGCACAAGCATTAAAAGACATAACTTTAAATTTTAGAGCAAGAGTGTATACCAAGAACTCAAAGAATACCAAGTATGCTGGTTTCATAATGAGGTTGAAGTACTTCTCAAAGAAGGTGAACATAATCCTAATGGAAGAACATATTTCCTTAAATTGATTGGAAAGCATACAAAAAATGATGTATGGGACATTTATGGGCCTTCTGTGGTACTGAGAATCTGAAGATACTAGGTTTTCTTAGGAATCTGTGGAAACCTGTCATCATAATGTGCATATAAAAGATTTGGGAAGGGCTGAGATTGTGACAGTATGTTGAACCACTTCCTGTAATGACAGCATTTCATATGGGCACCAACTTGAGTCCTGGCTGCCCCACTTGTGATGCAGCTCCCTGGTACTGTGCCTGGGAAAGCAGCAGATGTTTCTTTGCACATATCTGGGAGACTCATTTGGAGTTCTGTGCTCCTGTCTTTACCCTGGTACAGCCCTGACCATTGCAGCCATTTGGGGAGTGAATAAGTGGATGAATACTCTCTCTCTCCATCTCTCTTTGTAACTCTGTCTTTAAAAAAAAATCTTTTTTAAAAGTTTTTTTTATTTATTTGAAAGAGAGAGAGAGAGAGAGAGAGAGAGAGGTAGAGACAGAGGGAGAGAGAGAGGTCTTTCATCTGCCAGTTCACTCCTAACTGACTGAAATGCATGCAGCTGAATCAATATGAAGCCAAGAGTCCAGAGTTTCTTCTGGGTCTCCTATGCAGGTACAAGGACCAAGTGACTTGGGCCATCCTCTGCTGCTTTCTCAGGCACATTAGCAGGTAGCTGAATCTGAAGTGGAGCAGCTGAGACTTGGCACCCATATGGGATGCTGGTGCCACAGGGCAAGGCTTTAACCCACTGCACTACAGCACCAGCCTCTAAAATAAACAAATCTTGAAAACATTTAAAGGAGGTGTTTTTGCTTAAGAAACTCCACAGATCTCTATAGCCATTCCCCTGGAAAAACTGAACATGCAGCAACCAAAAAATGGATGCTGTTTCTAAGTTATGGTCCTCCCTAGGGGATACACACATGTCCTCTTCTGGTACCTATAAGTAAGTGATCCAATGAAGTTTTCCCATCTTCAAAGCTGAATGATTAAGGAAGCAAGAAACCTCACTTTTATAAGAAATGATGATGGCTGCTGGGAAGTTTGCAGCTTATTACTCAAATAAGATAGTTGGTAAGTATTTTTACTAAGTGTTTCTCAACTTTTATAAATATTTACTTAGTTATGAAAATGTTTATTATGTTCTCCTTGCAAGGCAGAATGAAAGTAACAGAGAAATAGAGAATGAGAGAAAAGTCCTCCATCTACATGTTCATTGCCCAAATGCCTGCAACAGTAAGAATGAGACCAACCTGAAACCAAAAGCCAGTAAATCTGTTTGGGTCTTTTAAGTGTGTGGCAGGCTCCAACACACTTAGAATCATCATTGGTTGCCTGCCAGGACACATTAGCAGGAATCTATATTGGAAGCACAGTAGCAGGACTCATCTGGTACTAATGTGGGATGCATGTATCCTCAGAAATGGTTTGACCCACTGCCTGACATCACTTGCCCCTTCTCTCCACTTAAAACAATTAACATAGTTAAATGTATGAATTTGGGAAAGCTTCCTTTGTTTTATTACCTTAGTGTATTATGAAGAAAAAGATATATAGGGCAACACTGAATACCTTTTACTGACCTATTCAAATGCTATTCCACTAAGAAATCGCATTGCTTTTACTTGAACATTCTGCAAGTAACATTTATATATGGTTCATGGATATAGTCTTTTTTTTTTTTTTCTCATTTCAGCCCACAGAAGGGATGACCTATTGGGAACCAACTGGAAAAGTCAACAAATAAATTTGAGGCAAGTTGTAATCACAAACAACAACTTAACACACAAGAGAGTTAAAAAGCAACACTTAGCTGGTGCCGTGGCTCAACAGGCTAATCCTCCGCCTAGCAGCACCGGCACACCAGGTTCTAGTCCCAGTCAGGGTGCCGGATTCTGTCCCAGTTGCCCCTCTTCCAGGCCAGCTCTGCCATGTCTGGGGAGTGCAGTGGAGGATGGCCCAAGTGCTTGGGCCCTGCACCCCATGGGAGACCAGGAGAAGCACCTGGCTCCTGCCTTCAGACCAGCGTGGTGCACCAGCTGCAGCGGCCATTGGAGGGTGAACCAATGGCAAAGGAAGACCTTTCTCTCTCTCTCTCTGACTGTCCACTCTGCCTGTTAAAAAAAAAAAAGCAACACTTAATTTAAGCTCAGGCCATATTTTTACTGAAAGCTGAGACATATAATTTATTTCACAATTTGCTTCTCCCTAGGAGGCCTGATGAGATGTGAGCTGCAGAGAAATCTGATGGCACTAATGTACCTGGCAACTCAAGTGAACGTTGGGAGCCCATCAGGCAGCCTCACAAGATTCAGCCTTTTCAGCAGGTGTTTGAACACAGTGTAAAAGGCAAAGGGTTCAACAGGAAAAGGGTGTTCTTTACAAATGAAAGGGCTCATATGGGAGACACCTGTAATAAGTCAGTTGGCATTGTAGGAAAGACAACTGAACATGTAAAGAAAACTTTCCAGAAAAAGTCCTACCTCAGTAAACCTCAACAAGCACACACAGGAAAGAAACTTTATGAATCTTTTGAGTATGAGGAAACTCTCATTTACAAATCAGATTTTATCACAAGTCAAAGAACACATACAGGAAGAAAAACCTATTCTTGTAACCCCTGTGGAAAATCTTTCAATTGTAAATCCTGCCTTTCTATCCATCATAGAACTCAGAAAGGGGAAAGGCCCTCTGGGTGCGATGAATGTGGGAAAGCCATTTACCTGAGGTCAGATACTACAAACCACATGACTCACACAAGATACAAATCTTTCACATGTAAAACGTGTGGCAAAGCATTTTATTGGAAGGCACAACTCATTCTACATCAGAGAATTCACACAGGGGAGAAACCTTATCAATGTAATACATGCGGAAAAGGCTTTCATTGGAAAACAATCCTTATTTCACATCAAAGAATTCACACAAAGGAGAAATCTTACAAATGTGATATATGCAGAAAAGCCTTTTCCTGGAAGTCAAATCTCACTGTACATCAGAGAATTCACATAGGGCAGAAACCTTATGAATGTAATAAAGGTGGAAAAGCCTTTATCCAAAAGTCAAATCTAACTTCACATCAGAAGATTCACATAAATGAGAAACCTTATGGATGTGAAATGTGTGAAAAAACCTTTCGCTGGAAGTCAAACCTCACTACATATCAGAGAAAATTCACACAGGGGATAAACCTTTTGAATGTAATACATGTGGAAAAGCCTTTTCCCAAAAATCACAACTCATTGCACACCAGATGATCCACAAAAAGGAAGAAAACTTATGAATGTAGTACCTATGGAAAATCCTTTTTCCAAAAGTCACAACTCACTCTACATAAGACGGAGAAGATTTATAAATGCAAAATGTGTGGAAAACCCGTTTGTTGGAAATCACAACTCTTTACCCATCAGAGAATGCGTAGATCAGAGAAAATTTATGAATGCAATACATGTGGAAAAGTCTTTTGTAATAACTCACAACTCATTACACATCAGAGAGTTCACACAGGGGAGAAACCTTATCAATGTGATGAATGTGGAAAAACATTTTCCCAGAATTCAAACTTCAGAAGGCATCAAAGAACTCACATGTAAGAGATAACTTGTCAGTGCTATGGATAAGAAAAGACTTTTTGCCAGAAGCTACATCTCAACAGAAGGCAAAACTCACAAAAAGGAAGAAACACCTTTTAATGAAGTGATTATGAAAATTCCTGATGCCAGAAGTCAGTGTTAAGCACACATCAAAGAACTCACAGGTGAGAAAGCATGTGAATATAGGAAAACTTTCTACCATAAGCCAGATCTCACTATCAGGGATCTTAGAGGAAGAACTCTACAAAGGCAGTGGAAGTGGACAAAGCTTTTACTCTGAGGCAGATTTCAACAAGCATCAGCAAAATTATCCACAAAATTATTAGTACATAAAATAAGTGCTAGCAAAATTACTCAATATTATTCTGCAAAACAGTAATGAAGGTGGAAAAATACCTGTTTAACATCACATCTCTGCAGGTATTAGGGAATTCACATGAGGGTGTAACACTGTACTGCAGAGGCTGGCTATGCAGTCTTTGAAATCTACATTAGTCTCTGTGCCATATAATCTGCTGTTTTGCCTGCACTTATTATGAGTAGGGGGACGATATCCACATGTAATTTTTTGTAAGTAAATACTCATTCTATACTACTCAGTTTGAAATACAACCCTAACATTTGCAAAGTATTTGGTACAACTCTTTCACTGCCTGCACATGAGTCTTCCTCCATTTATTCTAGTACAGATCAGTAATGTGACCACAGTTGTGTTACCTCACATGCCAGCCATAATGCTGTACTATTAGAGTTGGATGTTGGTTTTTTTTGTCCTAGGTAGGATTTGTCTTGTGGCTTTTTCAGTCATGTGAATCGCAGATTTGTGTGTAGACTGTCTCATTTGTCCATATTACCAATCTATTTATAGATTGAAGTGGATTCATAAGTATTGCTTTGGTGGCCAAATGTCCAAACTATCTTCCTGGGATTGTTTCTGGGCCAATGTTTAATTTTTTTTCCATTAAAAGACAATGACAGAGCAAAACATGTACACAGAGTTCTTATATTCACTACTTCACTACCACAGATGGCTGAAACAGCCATGTCTAGGTGAGACCAAAGCCAGGAGGCCTAAATTCCATTTTAGCCTCCCACATGGGTGGAAGGGCCCCAAACATATGGATCATTAAGTACTAACTTCATAGGAGTATTAGCAATGTAATGACTGAGAAACAAAGTAGCTAGGACTCCCAGCTAACACTTAAATATAAAATGTCAGCATTGCTCACAGCAGCTTAACCTGTTGTTCCACAGTGCTGGCCATAGTTCTTTTTATTTTTGTCCTTGTTTGTTCTGTAGCTCTCTTGCCTCTCTACTGTGGTTATGCCTGTTTGGAGTCATTTACCAATGTTCTGACTTCTGTTTTATTTCATTTTACTATCTGATGATATAGGCAGCTTGCTTTTCTAGTTTTTTACATGCAGTACTATGTTGTAAACTTGCAATTTTCCTGCTTTTAAAATGGCTACAATATCTGTAACTGTGCCAGGATGAAGACAGGAATCAGAAACTTCATCTGAAACTCCCACATGGGTACAGTGGCCCAGACATATGATCTGGGAGCAGTATTGGAAGTGGATCAGCCAGAACTTGAAGTGATGGCCAATATGAGATGCCAGCACTGAAGACAGTGGCTTTACCCTCTAGGCCATAGTGCCTGCCCTTTTATAAATTCTATGAAACATGTAAAAACAATTAACATCAATACTTCTTAAACTATTCAAAAATAGGAGAGAAATAATTCTTCAAAATGCATTCTATAAGGTCTGCATTACCTTTAAACCAAAACCAAAGATACAACAAAAACTCAAATTATAAACTAATATCCTTGGTAAGTACAGATGGGAAAATTTACAAAAATACTAGTACATTAAAAGGATTACATACTACAGTCAGAAGAGATTTACCCCAAGGATACTAGTGTGTTTTTACATACACAAATCACTACACATGACATGCTATAACAACCAAAGTGCAAAAATCGTGTGTCATTCTCAATAGATGTAGAAAAGGCACTTGATAAAAATTAAGAGTCTTTCATAATAGGAACTCTGAACAAATCAGGTACACAATAATGTAACAAAGGACATATACAACAAGCCAACAGCTGACACAATATTGAATGTGGAGAGGCTGAAGAATTCTTCTCCAAGATCTGGAATAACACAAAATGATCACTTTAAGCATTTCTAATTCTTTTGACAGGCAGAGTGGACAGTGAGAGAGAGAGAGACAGAGAGGAAGGTCTTCCTTTTGCCGTTGGTTCACCCTCCAGTGGCCACCGTGGCCAGCGTGCTGTGGCCGGCATACCGCGCTGATCCGATGGCAGGAGCCAGGTACTTATCCTGGTCTCCCATGGGGTGCAGGGCCCAAGCACTTGGGCCATCCTCCACTGCACTCCCTGGCCACAGTAGAGAGCTGGCCTGGAAGAGGGGCAACCGGGACAGAATCTGGTGCCCCAACAGGGACTAGAACCTGGTGTGCCGGCACCGCAAGGTGGAGGATTAGCCTAGTGAGCCGCGGCACCTGCCAAGCATTTCTATTTAAGATAGTATGAAAAATCATGTAGCAATTAGGTAAGAGAAAGAAATAGACATTCAAATTGGAACAAAGGAAGTCAAATTGTCACTGGTGGGAGATGACATGAGCACATACATAGAAAACATCACATACTCTAACAAAGATCTTTTAGAATTAATAAAACAAATTTGCAAAATAAAATGTCAAAATATAAAAATCAGTAGCAGTGATTTATACTAATAGCAAGTTATCTGAAAAATTTTAAAACTATTCTTATTTCCAATTACTATAAAAATACCAACCTAGGACTCAGTTCAACCAATAAAGTAAAAAATCTCGACAATGAGACCTAGAAAACACTGATGAAAGAAATTGAAAAGGCACAAAAGAAATGAAGACATCTATGGCCATAGATTGGAAGAATAGATATCAGTAAATGATCATATTAACCAAGGCTGCATAACGATTTATGCAATTCTTATCAAAATGCCAATGGCATTTTCATAGAACTAGAAAAAATATTAAAATTAATTTAAACACATGAAAGAGCCCCAAATAGCCAAAAATATGTTGAATAAAAAGAATACAACAGGATATATTTATATTACCCAAATTTAAAATATTTTTCAAAGCAAAGTAACAATGAGGTTTCCTCTCACTCCAGTTAAAATGGCTCTCATGTGGATATCAACAAACAACAAATACTAGTGAGGATATGGGGAAAAGGTACCCTAATCCACTCTTATGGGATGTGAACTGCTCTAGCCACTGTGAAAGACAGTATGGAGATACCTCAGAAATCCAAATATAGACCTACCATATGATCCAGCCATCCTATTCAGTGGAATTTACCCAAACTTCCAGAAATCAGCATATGAAGGAGTTATCTGTACCCCTATGTTCATTGCAGCATAATTCACAATAGCTAAGACTGGCAATCAACTCAGATGTCCATCAGTTTTTTTTTTTTTTTTGACAGGCAGAGTGGACAGTGAGAGAGAGAGAGACAGAGAGAAAGGTCTTCCTTTACAGTTGGTTCACCCTCCAATGGCCACTGCGGCCAGTGTGCTGCGGCCAGTGCACTGCGCTGATCCAATGGCAGGAGCCAGGTACTTATCCTGGTCTCCCATGGGGTGCAGGGCCCAAGCACTTGGGCCATCCTCCACTGCACTCTCGGGCCATAGCAGAGAGCTGGCCTGGAAGAGGGGCAACCGGGACAGAATCTGGTGCCCCGACAAGGACTAGAACCCGGTGTGCCAGTGCCGCAAGGCAGAGGATTAACCTAGTGAGCCACGGCACCAGCCTCCATCAGGTTTTGACTAGAAAAAGAAACTATGCAATATATACACTATGCAGTATCCTGTATTTTGCAACAAGATGGGCACTATCAAAACCATTTTACTAAGTGAAATAAGCCAGTCCATAAAGGACTGATATCATATGTTTTCCTTGATCTGAGATAACTAATAGAATGCCTGAAATGCAATGTAGTGAAATAGACATTTTGAGATTTGATTATTTTATAGCTTCTGTCTCTCCCATTAAGGAACAGTGTTTTTTTTTGTTTTTCCTCTTCATACTATTTGTTGAATTCTTTTGTTTTGTGTAAGGTTAACTATATGATCTTTAAGTAAATTGAACATAGATCTTGGTAAAAATTAGGAGTGGGAATGTAAGAAGAAAGAGGAAGAAGGTTTGGAGTTTGGGCAGGAAATAGGGTAGGGATGAGTATCACTATGTTTCTAAATCTGTATATAGGAAATACATGATATTTGTATAACAAACAAAATTTAAAAAATAGAGACTTATTTCCATTGGGCATGTGTGTATATATACATATATATATATATATATATATATAGGGGATATATATAAGCCCAATGGAAATAAGTGTATATATGTGTATATGTATATGTGTGTATATATATACAAGTGTGTATATATATATGTGTATATATATAGGGGATATATATATATACATGCCCAATGGAAATAATGGATATATATATCTATATCCCATATATATATATCTATATATATCTATATATCTCCAATAGTGGCATTGCTGGAACATGTAGTAGTTCTTTCAGATTTTTTAGGAATATTAATCCCTTTTTTTGGGATGTACTTAATTACATTGCCACCAAAGTACACAAAGATGCCCCTTTCTCCTCATCCTCTCCATCACTCATTGTCTTTGTCTTTTGGGTAAAAGGCAATATACTTAGAATAAAATAATAGCTTATTGTAGCTTTCGATTAGTTATAGTGAGCCTTTATTCATTACCCTGTTTTTCATTTCTACATCTTCCTTTGAGAGATTTGTGTTTAAATGTGTTGTTCATTTATAAATTGTATTTTTTTGCTATCAAACTGAGTTTCTCATATGTATTAATCATTAGCACCTTTTCAGATATATTGATTATAAATATTTTCTCCCATTTTTTTGAATTTATCTTTTTATTTTTAGAAATTGTTGCTTCATTTCTTAAAATGTTATATAAGTTATACAAGTTTCATGTATTTGATACACAAAGATTTAGGAACATAGTAATACACCCACCCTAACCTCCTTCCTGCCCATGCTCAAACAATTTTTTCTCTTCATTCTCCCATTCCCACTCTTAATTTTTATAAAGATCTATTTTCCATTTACTGAATGATCATAAAGTTAACCCTACATTAAGTGAAAGAGTTCAGCAAATTGTATGAAGAAAATGATGCTGTCCCTCAACAGAAGAGACAAGGCTGTAAATAATCATCAAATCTCAAAATGTCCATTTCATATAATACATTATATTTTAGATACACTATTAACACTGATCAGGGAAAATATATGATATCTGTCATTTTGTTTCTGAATTATTTCACTTAAAAATAGTTTCCAGTTGTGCCCATCTAGTTGCAAAAGTGGGAAGCCACATCATATGGTAGGTCTATAGTCAGATTTCTGAGATATCTCCATACTGTCTTCCAGAGTGGTTACACCAGTTTACATTCCCATCAACAGAGGACAAAATAAGTCTTTTGAAGATATATTTGCTTTCCCATGTTTATTACAGAACAATTTTCAGCAATTAAGAAATGGAGACAACCTAAGTGTCCATTCACTGATGAATGAATAAGGAAAATATGATACATATAACCAGTGGAATACTATTATGCCATTAAATGATTTAAATCTTTTCATATGTAAGAAGATTGGAGGTACAGGTAATTATTTTAAGTGAAATAAGCCAAGCATAGAAAGACAAGCATTGCATGATTTCACTCATGTGGAATCTAAATGGTTGATCTAATGTAAATTAGGTATATAATGGTGGTTACCAGAGTCTGGGGAGTGTAGGGGGGAAGTGAAGGATGGAGAAAAAATGATAAACTGATACTAAGCCATAGCTAGATAGGAGAAAGAATTTCTGGTGTTCTATTGTATAGTCGATTGACTATAGATAATGACAATGTATTATACATTATTCTAAAATAAACTGGGTGAAGGTTGATTGACTATAGATAATGACAATGTATTATACATTATTCTAAAACAAACTGGGTGAAGGGCTTTTCAATATTTTCTCCATAAAGAAATTATGTTTGAGGAGGTAGATATGTTAGCCCTGATTATACATTAAATTATAAATATATACAAATATCAAATCATAACATGATATTCCATAAATATGTATAAATTTTTGTGCTCATTAACAAAAATTTTTTCAAATTATTACAGAGGACGAAGGAAGGAGAGGGAGGGAGAAGCACATGGGAAGAGGGGAGAAGGGAGAAGGTAGAATCAGGAGGAGGGGAAAGGAAAGTGATGGAGGAGAGCAGGGTGGAAGGAATTAAAGAAGGCAATCAAAGCCAAATATTAAGATTAAAAACAAATGGTGTACAAGAAAATATTGTTACCAGCTTTGTGCAGACAAAATGGAAATATATAAATTCATGCAAATAGAGATAAAATATTAAAATGCACCTCTTTTTCAACATTCATTGATTCATTAATTCATTTATTAATTTTATTAAATTATACAATTTGTATTATCCTATGCCAAAAATTGGAGGAGAGTAAAAAAGACATTGTTGTTTCAAATGAGATACTGTCACTGAGAATGATATTACATTTCCTTTTTAAAAGATTTATTTTATTTATTTGAAAGGTAGAGTTACAGAGAAAAGGAGAGAAAGAGAGATCTTTCACCCACTGGTTCACTACTCAAATGATTGCAATGACTGGGCCTGGGTCACTCTGAAGCCAGGAGATTCATCTGAGGCTTCCATGTGGATGCAAGGGCCCAAGGACTTTGGCCATCTTCTGCTACTATCCTAGGTGCATTATCAGGGAGCTGAATCAAAAAAGAAGCAGTCAAAGCTAGTGCCACTATAAAGCAGCAGTTTTACCTGCTAAGCCACAATGCTGCCCTTTTTGATATCTTTAAAATCATCTTCACTATATTTTCAATATCAGGTAAACAATTGATTGTTTTAAATTAAACTGTCACTACACTGATTGGTTGCTTGCAAAAAGTAAAAGAAAAATTTTTCTTAATAAAGATAGGATCATTCAGAACCTCAAATTATGTCTGCATTTTTTTTCATGCAAAGTATCTAAAATACAACTTAGATTTAATAGACATGCTGGGAAGAAAGATATATATGAAACAGAATGACTGGAGATCTATATATTGGAGTTACCAAGACTAGAATATAGATAACTGACAAATATTCAAGATTCATGATAAAACAGTTTTCACAGAGAAATAAAAATTTAGTATAAAAAATCACATAGAAATACTTAACACAAAAACAGAAAGACTAAAATAAGTCAGTGAATGAGATTAATAACAGTTTAGAAAAAGCTAACGTGAAAGAGAAGTGGAATACTTGCTGGCCTTCAGAATTCATGGAGGATTGGCTCCAATGCCACTCACAGATTTCCAAATTCATGGATTTCTAAATCTCTTATATAAAATGGCATAGTATTTATACATAACATATTCACATCTTCTGGTACACCTTAAATCATCTAGATTTACTTAAATACCTAATAAAATGTAAATGCTATGAAAATAATTATTGTATTATTGAAAGAATAATGTCAAGAAATATTTTTTGACAGGCAGAGTGGACAGTGAGAGAGACAGAGATAAAGGTCTTTCTTTTCCATTGGTTCCCCCCCAAAATGGCTGCTATGGCTGGCACGTTGTGGCCAGCGCACCGCACCGATCTGAAGCCAGGAGCCTGGTGCTTCTTCTGGTCTCCCATGCAGGTGCAGGGCCCAAGCACTTGGGCCATCCTCGACTGCCTTCCCAGGCCACAGCAGAGAGCTGGACTGGAAGAGGAGCAACTGGGACTAGAACCCGGGGTGCTGGCACCGCAGGTGGAGGATTAGCCTAGTGAGCAGCCGCACTGGCCAACAAGAAATCTTTGAATGTACAATTAAATCTAACATGTAGATTTCATTTTTTTGAAAAATTTTTATTTTAATTGTTTTACTTTTCCAAATGCAATTTTTAGGTATAATCACTTAGGTGCTTAAATGAATACATAAAAGACCCAGAGGGGATCTTACCAGTACTCTAACAAGGTGAAGTATACAAATCCCTCTTTTTCCCCTAGCTTCCAGCTTTGCAAGAGGGAACACCTAACAAAATTCAATTCAGTATATCGCTATACTAGTTCTGTGCTTTGAAAAAATATCTGGTGACATATGAGTCTGATACATCAAATGCTGCTCTTTCCCTTAAGACTTCTAACAATAGTTATCATTTCTAGTGTGGCACTTCAGGATAATGAATAATGACCAAGGGATAAAAAACTTTAAGGTAAAAGCAAGACTATATCATGTCTTCCCAGATTTTTTGAAGCAGATTGTCAAATTCTTAAAAAAAAAAGTTTGAAAAAGACTGCTGCTATATTGTTCAAAGAATTGCTTTCCTATAAAATGGACTTGGCCTATGTAGCTCATTCCATAAACACATTTAATATAAAACTCTTCATATTTTTAGCAAGGATAAGTAATTTTAAAGATAAGTAATGGAGTTTTTATTCCATTGTCCTCTGGTATTTTAGTTTATCTTTATTGAATATTTTTCTAACAAACATTTTGAACAGTTTATTATCATTTTCTCTTTGATTACCTACCAGTTACTTAACTATGTGTTTTTGTTTTGTTTTGTCTTGTTTTAAAGACAGAGTTACAGAGAGAAGTAGAGACACAGAGAGAGAGAGAGATCTGGTTCACCCCCCGCAATGGGCAGAGCTGCGCCGATCTGAAGCTAGGAACCAGGAGCTTCTTTCAGGTCTCCCACATGGGTGCAGGGGCCCAAGGACTTGGACCATCTTCTTCTGCTATCCCAAGCCATAGCAGAGAGCTGAATCAGAAGAGGAGAGCTGGGACTAGAACCGGTGCCCATATGGGATGTCAGTGCTTCAAGCCAGGGCTTTAACCCACTGCACCACAGTGCAGGCCCCTCAACTTTTCTTTTCAACATCACAAATACAATAGCTTAGAGTTAGCCTTTCTGCTTTTGTTTTTGAAAGTAGATCCTGGAGATATTTAGAGTCCTAACTGGAGATCTAGCAATTAAATAATATAATTTAATGATACACCACTGTCTCCTGTTTTCTTTTTTAAATTTATTTGACAGGAATAGTTATAGACAGTGAGAGAAAAAGAAAGAGAGAAAGGTCTTCACTCCCCAAATGGCCGCTAAAGCTGGTGCTGTGACTGAAAGAGCTGGACTGGAAGAAGAGCAACTGGGACTAGAACCCGGCACCCATATGGGATACCAGCACAGCAGGTGGAGGATTAACCAAGTGAGCCATGGCGCCGGCCCCAACTACGTGGTTTTAAAAGGTAATCTGCTTTAAATTCTCAAAGTCAATACTAAAAAAAGTATAGAGCTTATCCTAATTGTTAACATTTACAAAACGTATAGTTCATTCAAATAAAAAATAATACTTTTTTTGTAAATAATGCATACAAAGCACAAGAGCTTCTTAGTATATTGAGTGAAGCCAAACATTTTGACATCAACAAAAACATCTTTTTATCTTAAACTAAATTTTCAAACAGCATGCCATTTAGTTCATACTGAACTAAATTTCCAAAACAATATGATTTTTGTTTAATGATTTGCATAATTTAATCTTGATAGGTACTTCAGGAAACATATAGTTTTACTGTCATAGTTTTGATGAGAAGACATAATAAAAATAATATAGATACCACTGGAGGATTAACAGGACAAATAATAGAGATGTTACAGAAGGGCAAATCCATTGAACCGAAAGGAATTCTTAACAGAAGTTCAATACTTTTACTAAGTTCAATAGGAGAAATGACCAAAAAATATGTTTGTAAAAACCTAAGCCCACAAAAGTGTATCAGAATTCAATCTTAATAATATTGCAGATTTTCCTCCAATTACAAAAATCAGGAAAGATGAAAGGTGTTTCTGATTTAGAATTATTTTCTAAGAACATTGGATTCATTCTCAGAAATGTGTTCTAGCCATTTGCTTGATCAGAAAGCTCCAGCTTCAATGTTCATACTTATTTTCTAATGGGGAGCAAAGTCTAGAAGTAATTAAAGTCTGATAAAAATGGATGGTGATCTTCAAGTACAGGCTATTTGGACTTTGTAATGAAGTCATAGTGATGACAGGTCACTATGTCTGAGGTTCATTTCCTATCAGAAGGAAAAGTAAAAGAAGTCTGGTTTATTTCCCCTACCTTCTTAACAATAACTAATAGATTTTACAAATCAAACACCTTATAATGTGACATGAAATCCTTTAAATCTGAAACAATATCTTAACAGTCTCAATTTTTGAAATAAAAATCAGATAATCAATGAAGTTTTTAAGTAATAAACTGTGCTACCCACATTATTTAGGTGAAAACTGGCTCATGAATTTAGGCTGAGTTTTCAATAGAAGATATTTCTTCTTTGATTCATATACAATAAAACATTTTAATATTTAATAAGAATCTCTGTTTCTGTATATTGGATCCAAAGTGTGTTATGTTTTAAGTAACAACTTGCAGACAATTAACTCATATTCTGGATATCCAAATGGTGCCTTCATATGGGAGCCTTTCATCCACGTACAGCATCGATACTTTAATAAAGCATGAATTTACTTTGCTTGAGGATTAAGTCTCATTCTCCATGGTTAATACAGGATTGCTCATAGGATCTTTGCCTCTTCCAGGGCTTATGTTGCTTTCTGTCCAAGACTGCGAGTCAGTGAGAAGGTGGCTCTGGAATTCTCTCTATGGATTTGCAGGAACTGATGGTTTTCAGGATTTTTAGCTGTTGAATTCAGTCCTGCAGGAGTAGATGGTTGTTCAGGATCCTGGTTAACAAGGCAAGTTGGGAAGGAACAGCCATCAGACAGATGTGAAAAAATGGGTAACAACCAGTACTTCTTCTCATCACCAAAAACTTGTCTCATTATTTTTACTGAGACCTAAGCTGAATCCATTCTTATTGGTTCCATGTCAAGATACTGGACTCCTGAATGCCTCTAATGTAGATTTATTTTTGCCGACTAGCCAACAATGATAGCCAAATAGAGAAGATAAACTGACAGAAAACTAGCTGCAGCAAAGAATAGAAACAGCATATGGAACTTGGCTTGAGTCTCTGGTAGACCACTTGTCCAAAATTTGACAATATACTGTAAGTCTGTAGCAGTGATAAAAAGGCAGTACAGCAGATAATAAGCCAGGAAAAGGAGGAAGAATTTATAATCTGAAATTCCCACACAATTGTTCACCCATGGGCAATGATGATCCATCTTCAAAATACATTTATTGCAGATGGAACAATGATGGCAGTGATCTGGTTTTATAAGTTGGCATCTGTCACAGTAGCGGATGGCTCCAGTCATGGTCCTGGTAAAAATGGGAAGATCCTTGGCTGCTCGCCTAAGAACTTCCTGATGGGGTTGTCCTCTTGGCTCTCCAACAATTCTTTCTCTGCATAAGAGAGATGGAATTCTTTGGAAGGATCCATTGGTAATATATAGTTTTGCAGTAAGACCTGACAAACATCGCAAAAAGTAGATGATAAGCCAATAAGCACACAACTTGTTCGCCAGTGTTTTCCATGGAAACTAGGCAGAGCTGGATGGTGGAGGCATAGTAGGACCAGCCCTGGAGGAGGCTGATGAACACCGCTGGGATCCAGGACAGCACCCACCACAACACACGCCGGTACCACCGCCTGATGCTGCGTGGGCCCGAGGGCGCCATCTTCCAGTGACATCCACTTGCCCAGCTCTGGCCTTGGGGCGGGCTGGCCATGCCCGGCGCTCCCCAGCAGGACAGGACTGGGGGTGGGGGCTAGTTGTGCTGTGGCCACTGCCGCCGCCATTGTGGACACCCGTCTCCTCAGCCCAGCGGAGGCTGCAGCCACAGGAGGAGGAGGCAGAGAAGGAAGCTCTACATGTAAATTTAAAAATGTATTTTCTGTCGATTTTTTTTGCTGAACACATGGACGCATAATCTGTTTATAGAAAGCCAAATCCAAGAGAGAATAAAATATTCAGTCTTAAAATGGGGAGAAAATAAAAGATGAAAAATGACAATGATGTATGAATTAAATAAGTCACAGAGAAACTGCTGACATTTTTAAATTGTAGGCCCAAGTGGAAAGGATTAAAAAGGAGAAACAAGAAACAGAAACAATGTTGAAGCAGAAAATCATTGAAAATTTTCCAAAACTTTCAAAAGTCAACAATCATCAACTCATAGATCCATTAAAAGCTGCAAACCATTTTCAAGGTAAACCATACTTAGCCATAGTTTCACTTTTTGAAACTAAAGACAAACAGAAGACAACAAAATATATAATCTCCAAAGGATCTAAAGTGAGAGAATAGCTGACTTATCTGTGTCTGGCTTCACTGTATTAGTTGAGGAATCTGAATTTTGTACTGCTGTCAGTATATGTGTATAATCAGTATTCATTAACACCTATAGACATCATATGTGAAAGTGTATATATATGCAATTTCAAATAAAAATTGAAATGTATCATAGCTGGCACATTTTTACTCAAGCAAATATTGAAGCAAACATTCTGACTGGAGAAAAATAGTCTCAGAAGAACAATGGTGAAGAAATTAATGAATCTTGACTTGAAACTTTTCTATTATCGTTGTGTGTATTCCATATTTTTTGTATTCTATAGTTTCTATCCCTTATAATAAAGAAAAGGTAAGGAACAAGAGATGTTAAAATGAGGTAAAAATGCTGAGTGTAACTGAGCAAGCCTGAGAATCTAAAAGCATTGTCCTGATGTCTTGACTAATCAGTAAAAGTGATAACTAGACAGAAACCTTAGAATTTTCTCCTTATCTCATCTCTGTGTGAGATTACCACAGTAAATTACAGGATTATGCTTTGCCCATAGTAAAAATGGTCTCAAAAATTAAAACGTGGTTTTTGTTCCAGAGAACAAAATTAGGCAGACTATTCATATCAATCATCTCCAGGGGAGGAGGAGTGGGAGCAGGCCTGGGTGGAGGAAGAGGCTCCTACAGAGTAGGGAGGGATTGCATTTCACACACAAGCAGTTATGCAAACACACACCCACCATGCCTAGAAAAAGAGAAAGGGACACTGAAGAGGAGAGCAGGGGACCTGCTGGAGGACTCCCTAAAGTTCCAAAGAGGTAGAAGACCTGAAAGTGGAAAAGGCCACAGCCACCATACAGGGGAGTGGCCTGCCCCACAGAGGTAGCGAACAACACCTGCTCCAACACAGGCCCCCTGGTATGCCTCAGGCTCCAGGCTCCAGCTTGAGATGCCTCAGGAGGAAGAAAAGGAGGAAGAAGGCTTCCAAGGAAAAGACTGAGCCCCCCAGTGTCAGAGATCATAAGAGACTGTAGCCACCAATATTTCAAGAGGGGCCCCCTCCACATTCCTGCCACTGACTCGGTGTTACTGGGGACTTTGGCCATAGCCTGCAAACTGGGAACCTGCTCTCCTCCTCCACTCATTTTCCTCACAAGTCCAGCCCCTGAAGATTGATCTGGGCTAGGTAGTCCATCTGGCCCTTCCTTGCAGGTCCCCACACACTTAAGATCAGTCAGGGCCATGTTTAAGCTCTGGATGAGATTACACCTCAGTGTGCCTTCTTAATTAGAGCTGTTTCCCAGGGCTTCTCCTGGGGCACCGGTCAGCTCCTTCCACCTCATGATATCCCTCTCCCCTTCCCCCAGGCATTCTGGAGCACTGGGTTTCTCTTCCTTTAATATATTGAAGCTGTGGGTTTATTTTTCTTGTCTAATGGTTCTGCCAAAAACTTCCATGACTATATTGAATAGCAATGGTGAAAGTGGGCAGGCATCTTTATCTAGTTGCAGATTTCAGTGCAAATGCTTCCAACTTTCATCCATTGAATATGATACTGGTTGTGTGTTTGTTATCTATTGCCTTGATTGTGCTGAGTAATGCTCCTTACATACCCAATTTGCTTAATATTTATATCATGAAAGGATGTTGTATGTATCAAATGCTTTCTCTGCATCTTTTGAGATAATAATATGGCTTTTATGCTTCAATTTGTTGATATGATGTGTCACATTTACTGATTTGCCTATGTTGCACCATCCTTACATACCAGGGATAACTCCTATATGGTCCTGGTGAATCATCTTTCTGATGTGTTGTAGGATTCAATTAGCTAGTATTTTGTTGAGAGTTTTTGTGTCTATGTTCATAAGGGACATTGGTCTGTAGTTCTCTTTCTATATTTTTTTCAGGTTATTGAATTAAAGTGATGCTGGCCTCATAGAAGGAGTTTGGGAGGAATTCACCCCTTTCAATTATTTTAAATAATTGGAGAATAATTAGAATTTGTCCTTTTTTAAAGGACTGGTGGGCCAGTGCCACAGCTCACTAGGCTAATCCTCTACCTGTGGCACCAGCACCCCGGGCTCTAGTCCTGCTTGAAGCACTGGTCCTGTCCCAGTTGCTCCTCTTCCAGTCCAGCTCTCTGCTTTGGCCCGGGAGTGCAGTGGAGGATGGCCCATGTCCTTGGGCCCTGAACCCATGTGAGAGACCAGGAGGAAGCACCTGGCTCCTGGCTTTGGATCAGCGCAGTGCACCAGCCACAATGTGCCAGCCATAGGGGCCACTTGGGGGGTGAACCAATGGAAAAAGGAAGACCTTTCTCTCTGTCTCTCTCTCTCACTGTCTAACTCTGCCTGTCAAAAAAAATATAAATAAATTAAAAAAAATGACTTGTGGAGTTCAGCAGTGAAGCCATCCAGTCCTGGGCTTTTCTTTGCTGTGAGGATCTTTATTACTGATTCCATTGCTATCTTGATTATTGGTCTGTTTAGGTTTTTGTCTTCATGACTACAATATGGTAGACTGTATGTGTCTTGAAATACATCCATTTCTTCTAGATTTTCCAGTTTATTGGATAAATGGATTTAATAATTATGAATATGTGGTTTTGAGTTCAATTTCTCAATTAAATAAAAGATCATTTAGCTTGTTGTCCTTCTTTCCTTCTCATCAGTTCAAATATGTGGGTTCCCTGTAGGTTTCACTATCAACTGTGTCAGTGAGACCACATGTCTCAGCTGCCTTTGTTCAGTCCCATTTTGCACCAATCTGGTGTCCTGCACTACTTAAAATTTTCTGAATTTATCATTTTTAACAAAATTTTACTTAATAATTCCATTAATGGAAGTCAAGTCGATTAGGACAACCTTCACATTGCATTTCCAGATTCTGCCATAGAATCTTATTGTGGTATATGAGGCTTTTTTTTCTGTTAATAGGGGTCTCACTTTAACAAATGGTTAAGTCTGCAAGACACTTAGAACAATCCTCCCTCTTTATTGGATCTTTTCTGAGTGCAACATACTTACTATCTCACAAGGGCAGCATGCAGAGCACAAGCTCATAAAATGAAATGTTCCTCTAAAGAAGTAGCTAGGCAGAACAAACACCTTCTTGTTTTGAATAGTGATGATGAGGGAAGGAATTACCTGTTTATCCTGATGCCCCTTTGGTCTACCAGCTCATTGCCTCATGTGACAAGCCTGAGGTTGAGTTGGGCTAGTGGGAAACTTAACATTTTTGGCTATGTACACATGAATTATGTGTATATGGCTTAATAGCTGTTAAGCTATTGCTTTTCTTCTTTTTTAACTATCTTTGAACCACTACTTGTCAATATCATCCAACATAATTACTGGTATTTAACCACTGTTGATGTATATAAGTTTCCCAGGAGACCTTCTGATTCCTGTCTTTTCCCCTTTACAACACTGACTTGGGACACAAAATCCTGACACTGCTACATTAGTGCTCAGTTTCTCCCATGGGTATATGGTCATCCCTCAAACTTTCCTAGATCATTTTCAGGGTAACCACAGCTTGTCTGAGATAGGAAGTTCCAATGCTCTCCCAGTCACCTAAATAATTGTAGTTCATCTTCTGACTTCCCACAAAACACCTTGCAGCAGGTTTTAAAATTACCAAGAACTTCCTTAAGATTTCAAGACAAACAGGAACATAACACAGTCAGACACCTGCACATCCACCTTTTAAACCAACATAAAGATGTTTTGGAAGCTTGCATCAAGTTAGAAGACACCTCCATCTTATATTGTAATGATTCCTTCACACTACACCAAGGAAACACAGCAGGCTTTGGAAACCTGAATAATTGCACCATAGTCATTATATCCCTCCACAGACCCATATCAAGGGGAAATTTGATCCCACCCTACAGGGAGAGAAACAACTATATACATACTCAGCATCTATTGGGCACCACTAAGGGCACAGCCAACATCACTTTCTGCAGCAGCCAGGAGAAATCAGGGCCACCCACCTCAAAGTGAATGTCTCCAACTCAGAAGGAAATGAAGAGAGAAGGTCTCAACTCCAAGTCAATAGTGAGTTATCTAAAAATCAGTGGCCTCTAATTGCAGTGGAATGTGGAGGGGTGTTGGACAACAGTGACATCATAGAACCAGCTCTGTCACAATGGTGCACTTTATGTACAGGAGGGCCAGGGCCAGCCTCCTCAACCCACTGAATAGTAAAAATCTCAAGAGGTGGGGGTCTTGAGGCCTCCCTAAGGCACAGGTGAAAAGATCTTGGACAGGTATTTCATGTGACCAGGTATGCACTGCTCTCTGTCTATACAAGGCCCTGCTATACAAGGCCCCATGTTCCTGCAGGTCTCTACTTTCTACCCATCCTCTTCCTCCAATGCACTTACATTTTACAACAACTTTTAAGGCCTTTTTTTTTTTGAATTGACATAGTTACTCACCTGAAGGAGAGAATATGGTATAAGGACAAAATCAGATAAATGTATTATTTTGTATTTTTTCTATGTCAAAACCCTATGGCTTTTGTTTCTATGTCAAATTTCTGTAAGTATTTTACATCCATTGTATTTCCAAATGTTTTAATTATTTGAGAGAGAGAGAATGAATTTCTCACTCCAAATTCCCACAACAGTTAGGATTAAGCCAGAACAAAGCCAGGAGCCAAGAACTCCATCCCAGTTCCCCAGGGAGGTGGTAGGAACCTAAACATACATGCTACACCTTCTGCTTCCTAGGGACATTAGAGGGAAGCAGGATCAGAAGGCCACAATCACTGGGACTTACACCAGGCCCTCTGATATGGGATTTCGGTCTCTGATGTGGAGGCTTAAACAGCTACTTCAAAACAACCACTCGAGACATATTTCGAAACCCCTTATAGATCAATGAAATTTTCCAGGACAATGATGATTTGGGAAATATAGAAAAATGATGCAAAACATGATGAAAATTGTTACTTTATGTTATATGAAAAATTGGAAACTATTCCTTTCGGAGTGCAGTGGGGAATTGCTTTGGGAACTCCGCATCCCACATCAGAGTGCGTGGCTTTGAGTCACGGTTCTGCATCTCACTCCAGTTTTTTGCTAATGCACAACATGGGAAGCAGCAGATGACTCTGGCACTCGTGTCCCTGACAACTCAGAGACCCAGACCAATTCCCTGACTCTTGGCTCTGTCCTGGCCCATCATTGGCAGTGATCCAGTGAATGCAAGATTCCGCTTCTCAAATGAAAAATGAATATGTGAATAAAATGTCTACGGAAAATGCCCTTTTAAAAAGATTTATTTATTTAGAAGTCAGTTACAGAGAAGGAGAGAGAGGAAGACACAGAGAGAAGGATCTTCCATGTGTTGGTCACTACTCAGGTGGCCACAGCAGCCAGTGCTGTGCAAGGCCAAAACCAGGAGTCAGGAGCTTCTTTCCATTCTCATGTGGGTAGCAGGGACCAAGTCACTTAGGCCATATCCTGCTGATTTTCCCAGGCCACTAGCAGGGAGGTGGATCAGAGATGGAACAGCTAACTCACTAACTGGCACCCATGTGGGATGCTGGCACTGTAGGATGTGGCCCCTGGAAAGTATCCATTTAATATCAAGAGAACACATGGTTATATTGTGATGAAGGTAGTAGGTAATATGACAAATAGAAAGTTATGTAACAGTGAAAATGAGACAAAATTACATTAATTTTAGATAGTATGCTGATAAACTTGAAATTCTAAAAGAAATATATATAAACAAATAGCACAAAAAGATAATTTTGCTGGTTGAATATAAATATTTTTCAAACACTACTCTTCATAAGTAGAAACAATAATGAGAAACTATGATGGAAAGAAAGATATAAATGCTTAGAATAAAACAAAGCAGCAGCAGAAAATCTATGGGAGCAAAGGTAAAATATTAATGCCAGGCAAAATAAAAAAAGGGAAATGGAAAAGTTTGAAGGGAGAGAGGAACAGAGGAACAGAACCACTGTGTGTGTGTGTGTGTGTGTGTATGTGTGTGTGTGGTGCATAGAAGGATGCTGACAGTAAGGAACTGGTTTGTGTGACTGTGTAAGGCTGCAAGGTGAAAATCTTCCACAGCTTCTGCCAGGTGGGAAATCATTGAAAGCAAAGGGTACAGAGCTGGTCTGAAGGAGTTGGCTAGTAACGCTGGAATTGCTTCTGATGATTTTAAAGAAAAATGGAGATGATTAGGACACTGAGGGACATTTAGTGAATTAATCTTTTCTGCTTTTTGCATGCTCAATCACTAATGAGAAAAGGGTGATTGTCATATGTGGTGTGTATTTTCTATAAGGTGATTTTAAAGTTCATGGGGAAAATAAGCATGAAGAATTTCTAAAAATAAAACACAATGAGAGGTGACAGTTCTTTCTAGATTTAGACAATAATTTGAAGACACGGACATTTAAACAGAAAGTTACTACTGAATGATCAGATAGAAAAGTCAAGGAAGAATATAGACAACAAATCAAAGAAAATAAATATAAATATATCTTAATGGGAGCAGGTCTAATTTTATCCACAAGAAAATAAACACACATGAAAGAAAACTGAGATTGTCATTTTAGCTAGTGTTTATATTTCTTGTTGGATATTATAATTAATAATTTACTTGTTGAATGTTATAATTAATTAGTGGCAAATTATGTCTTTGAATATACACTGGATTAAAATTATGTCTGCAAGAATTGATGAAGGGAGCAGGGTGGGAGGAGTTTGGGGGAGGATGAGAGAGGGTTGGGGGAGCAGAGGAGTAAGGGGAAGTGTGGTTGTCTTCATGGAACTGTACCTATGGAATGCGTAAGATCTGCTCCCATTATATTAATAAAACAAACAGAATTTATATTCACATTATAAACATATTGATATATGTTTCATGAAAATAAAAGCAGTACCTTCTTACTATAGAATATTTGGATGATAGAAACAATAGAAGGATGAAAAAGGAGAAAAAAGTAAACTGGGATACCAAATACCACAGCATGACAGATTAGAAATGATACAGGAATCAGAAACTCTTAGATATTGTGGAGGAGAATATAAATTATTGAGGTCCACCATGAAGGCCCTCTCTGACACAACTGTCTCCCCAAGAAATATAGTTTGTATCTGTCTAACCCAAGTGTACTGCAGTTTCTGAGATCCATATCAAAGTGATTACCTGCAATGTCCTAATTTTATTATGGCACCATTCAATAAATACAGAACATCCAAGCTGCTGCATTACTCATGTGGCCACGAGGCCTATGCTGGGATTTAAGATGGCAGTTGGGGTGGTGGCATGTGCAGTGGGATGTCAGTCAGTGGCTGGTGTGTGTTTCAGGGGCTGTGGCAGGAAGTTAGATGCTGGCAGAGGCATCTCTCAAAATCCAAAGAGATGGGCCAGTGCCTTTGCATAGTGGGTAAAGCCACCACCTGCAGTGCCTGCATCCCGTATGGGTGCTGGCTGGAGTCCTGGTTGCTCCACTTCTGATCCAGCTCCCTGCAAATGGCCTAGGAAAGCAGAAGACATTGGTCTAGATTCTTGGACTCCTGCACCTACATGAGAGACATGGAAAAAGCTCCTGGCTCCCGGCTTCAGAAAGGCCCAGCTACAGGCATTGAGTTCATTTGGGGAGTGAAGCAATGGGTTGAAGATTCTCTCTCTCTCTCTCTCTCTCTCCCTCTCTCTCCCTCAACTCTGCCTTTCAAATAAGTAAAGTAATCTTAAAAAAAAAAAGAAGCCAAAGAGAGATTCTCACAGGGAGAACTCATACAACTCCACATGCTTCATTCAGAGATCTGACCTTCTTGTTTGATGTTGCTTTTATTGGCTCCATTACGACCATGTGGCTCTGCATGGCTGTGACAGGTCCCTTAACACACTGCTACCATTTCTGGTACCTGCAACAGTGATCACAATTTGCCAAGGCTGGAGATATGCTTTCAGCAACATATCTGTTTATTGCCAACAGGACCCCAAATACAGACATCAATATTATGATCAGGACAAGATGGGCTCTAAATCCCTGAACTTCCTGGATTTGAAAAACCCATTTTTTTTAAACTTTTATTTAATGCATATAATTTTCCAAAGTACGACTTATGGATTACAATGGCTTCCCCATTTTTTTGATACACCGGCATAGAGGCCTTAACACTACCTGGTTCCCATTATGAATCACATGTGAGACCATATGGAACTTGGACAGCTCCTGCAACCTCAGTAATGGGATGGCCATGGCTGGGATGTGCTCTACCCACTACCTGACTGGTGCCACTGGTGGCAGCTCCATTCATAGGCCACAAGGACCTGATTCTTTTTGCCAATGCAGGGATTGTCAGTGACACTGCCTCTTAAACAGGCTGAATAAGGAGCACAGTGATTGTCCTAGTCTCCTCAAACAGTGGTGGTGGTGGATCCAGTACCCACTAGGCAATCACTATCCAATTTACTATGAGCAGCCCTGCCATCTACAGAGCCCACTCCTGTCCATCCTGACACAATGCACTATGGAGCTAAGTGCCTCTGCCTTCAACAGACTGACAGCCCTGTAAACCAGATGAAGGCCCTGACCTGCCTGCTGCACAGCAGCTGTCCACGTTTAACTGGAGGAGCCCAGACATCCAGCCATGTCTCTGCTTTGGGGACTTGGAACTATTTATACCATATTGCTGTTGCTGCCCATGTTCTGGAACTCAGCACATGCCACTGTCATCCTTTACATAAAATCACATCAGGAGATTCCCTCATCACCAACCTTCCACCCTGCTGTCTGCTACCTGAAGCTCATCTGACAGCTGTTGTCACAGGCCTGTTGGGTCTGACAGCTGCACCTGGTGGGCTGGGAGGAGAGAGAACAGGTATTAACCATCCCAGCTGGCCGGACATCCCCTTTCCACCATGAGGCTTTGCTCACCATGGGTGTGGCAAGCTGCTTTTTAGTAAATTATTTATTTTTGACATGAAACACTGTCAAATGCCAGACTCTCTGAGGGACCCAGCCAGCAACCCTCTCTCTCCTCAGACTCAGAGGCTCAGTGGTGAGGAGCAGTCTTGTTGAATATTCAGGGAACATTGGGGCAAAGCCCTAAGGGAACTCTCTCCCAGTTTCCTCACATTTGAGTGTATGGCCCACCCCAGCTGTCTGAAGGCCTCCATCAGCCCCTGCCTCTTGCTGCCCCTCTGTCTCAGAATCCCTGCATCTCCCTCTTCCATCCCACAACAAGATCTGGAACAGGTGGCCAGCAGGGAAGGACACCGTGGACCACATGGGGTAGACACAGAAACATGCACACTTGTCATGGAATGTGTTCCATGCTGTTTCCTCACAGCTAATGTTAGACCTGTGTTTCCTTCCATACCCACAGTTACTACACTCCCTACTGCCATGATGCCATTTTTCTTCCTGCCAATCTGGGAAGGGGCCAGGCAGGGACCTCTCCCTTGTAGTAAGTAAAAATAGAAAGATAAAATCAGCAAAAGAGGAAATGTATGTTTCAAACAATAAGAATGGTATATAAAATGTAACAGCATGTGATTTTACAAAGTTACAAAAGCACTTTTATAGTATTATATTCAAGATTTATCAGTTGGACACCATAACAAAATTCAGACCAGTAACTTTATTCTTCTATTGTTGGTTCTGAAAAAAGGCAATAAAGTATAGGTTAAATGGGTGGAATATCTCTGAAAGTGGAGACTGAAGTGATATCATGCACTGCCTTTAAGGGTGAATACTTACATGATTGAACAGCAAGGAAGATATTTTTCACTATATTAACAGCTTAAAAATAAATAAAAATGTTTCAATCATTAGAATATTAAAGTTAATGCATCTTAACCCCATCACACCACATTCCTTTGTCAACCTCCCAAATTCACCACCTCTGTATATGGGAAAATTATTTTTGCTTAAAACTATGCACACTATAGTATAATGATTTTTATTTTCATTATCTATTTTGATTTTTTGCTTTGTTTCAGTTTGTATGTTTTCAAACACATTTATTTTCCATTTATAATCAGATATTAGCCCTATGACTTTATGTTAATTTCCATTGTAATACCTTCAAGTATGTTAATATTTGATTTTTAGTTTTAACTCATTTTTGTATTTTTTATTTTTAAATACAGCACACGGATTTAATTATGATAATTTTGTTATATTTGTTTCTGTGTGTCAACATGACTTGCATGGTATCTGTTAGCACATCCTGTTTAACTATTACTGTAGTTCAAAGTATTTGAACAAAAATCTCTGTTGTGATGTATTCTCTTGAAAACTAAGGTGAAAATCGAAGTCATTGAGATAATTTCCTTGGAATGTTCATTATAATGGAGGAAGCTTATACTGCAAAATCATTTTCCTTATTCCTTCCTGAAACAGTGTGTTGGTCATACAGCAGCTAATGTGTAGCCATGAGCTAAGAATATAGGGAATGTAAGTCACATTATCAAGATCATGTCACTTTTACACTCTCAGATTACCATATTAGCCACAGATCAAGTAATTTAGGGAGCTTTATTACATAGGAAAAATACCAATGATTTTGATAAGCCCATTGGATCAATTTTCCATATATGTAGGTTTATTCTTAACTGAAGAGAAACAATATATCCTTTTTATTTTGTTTAGTAAGCACAATTGTCATCAGTCAAGCCTCTCATCTCCTACCCAGGTTGTCCCTTATGGTACTTTAGTCTCCCACAAATGAGGCATGAAGTCTCTCTGATATTAAGGAAAAGACTTCCCAGTGTGTGTACCCCTTTAGCTTCAACACAATCCTAGTATTACTTCAGGAATATAACTATGAGAAAGATTTATCAAGTAATATAGATAGCTTGTAGACTATAATACTATTTTAAAGTTTCTAAAATGATGTTTGCTGTTCCTTCTATCAGTTGTATTAAAAGACACTTAATTAAAATTAATCTAAATAAAAATAGCAGTTATGTTTACTTGCTCATGAATTCACTTTTGTAATTTTCTTTCTTGCAATAAACACATGTCTAGAGAAAGTAGTTTTCAAGATGTTTCCTAAAACAAATTTCCTTTAGCTTAAGAGATAGTAGTCTGAAAAATAGAGAAAATAAGGAAAGATAATATAATTTAAATAAATAACTGTGAGAGGGCATAATAACACTTGGCTGTTAATTGTGCATGCACAATTCCAGCTAGTAATACCTGGCTCATTTTGTTCCTTATTATGTATTGTTATCTGCAAAATAGTTGTTATCTTAAGGTAAGTGTTATAGCACAGTAGGTTAAGCTGACACTTAGAATGCACACATCAATCCAGGTTCCTGATAATTTATTGTGAGAAGCAGATACTGGCCCAAGTACATGGGTTGCTGCCATCTACATAGGAGACTTGGATGAAGTTGCTTCTTCTTGGCTTTGGCCTGGCCCAGCTCCAGCTGCAGCTCTTCAGGGCATTTGGAGAATAAAACTGAAAAGCTTCTCTCTCTCTCTCTCTCTCTCTCTCCCCTCTCCCCTTTCCCCTCTCCCCTCTCCCCTCTCTCCTCTCTCCTCTCTCCTCTCTCTGTTCTTCCCTCTCTTTCTCTCTCTACCTCTCCCTCTGTATCTTTCTGTTTCTAACATCCTATCCTTCCAAAAATAAATACCTTTATAATAGAATATCCAATGTAGCCATAGAAACACTTCTATTTTATATTTTTGTGCAGAAATTAAAGCTGAAAGCAGTGTTTGACATGATTTGTTTACCTTTGTATAGAGTAAAATTGCTGTAATTTTCCCAGTGCATTTCTGTAATTATTTAAAAGTCCAAGAGCATTTATCAATATAATTTTTTCAGAATGGACATTTTGATGATATTGATTCTTCCAATCCATGAGCATGGAAGATTTTTCCATTTCTTGGTATCCTCTTCTATTTCTTTCTTTAAGGTTTTGTAATTTTCATCGTAGAGATCTTTAACGTCCTTGGTTAAGTTTATTCCAAGGTATTTGATTGTTTTTGTAGCTATTGTGAATGGGATTGATCTTAGAAGTTCTTCCTCAGCCATGGCATTGTCTGTGTATACAAAGGCTGTTGATTTTTGTGCATTGATTTTATACCCTGCTACTTTGCCAAACTCTTCTATGAGTTCCAATAGTCTCTTAGTAGAGTTCTTTGGGTCCCCTAAATAAAGAATCATGTCATCTGCAAAGAGGCATAGTTTGAGTTCTTCCTTCCCAATTTGTATCCCTTTAATTTCTTTTTCTTGCCTAATAGCTCTGGCTAGAACCTCCAGAACTATATTGAATAGCAGTGGTGAGAGTGGACATCCCTGTCTGGTACCAGATCTCAGTGGAAATGCTTCCAACTTTTCCCCATTCAATAGGATGTTGGCTGTGGGTTTTTCATAGATTGCTTTGATTGTATTGAGGAATGTTCCTTCCAAACCCAGTTTGCTTAGAGTTTTCATCATGAAAGGGTGTTGTATTTTATCAAATGCTTTCTCGGCATTTATTGAGATAATCATATGGTTTTTCTTCTGCAGTCTGTTAATGTGGTGTATCACAGTGATTGTCTTGCACACATTAAACCATCCCTGCATACCAGGGATAAATCCCACTTGGTCTGGGTGGATGATCTTTCTGATGTGTTGTTGCATTCTATTGGCCAGAATTTTATTGAGGATTTTTGCATCTATGTTCATCAGGGATATTGGTCTGTAATTCTCTTTCAGTGCTGCATCTTTTTCCGGCTTAGGAATTAAGGTGATGCTGGCTTCATAGAAAGAATTTGGGAGGATTCCCTCTTCTTCGATTGTTCTGAATAGTTTGAGAAGAATTGGAGTTAGTTCTTCTTTAAATGTCTGGTAGAATTCAGCAGTGAATCCATCTGGTCCTGGGCTTTTCTTTGTTGGGAGGGCCTTTATTACTGTTTCAATTTCTGTCTCAGTTATGGGTCTGTTTAGGTTTTTGATGCCTTCCTGGTTCAATTTAGGTAGGTTGCATGTGTCCAGGAATCTATCCATTTCTGATAGGTTTCCCTGTTTGCTGGTATACAAGTCCTTGTAGTAATTTCTGATGATTCTTTTTATTTCTGTGGTGTCTGTTGTTACATTTCCTTTTTCATCTCTGATTTTATTGATTTGGGTCTTTTCTCTTCTTTTTTTAGTTAGTTGGGCCAATGGGGTGTCAATTTTGTTTATTTTTTCAAAAAACCAGCTCCTCGTTTGGCTGATTTTTTGTAATGTTTTTCTTGATTCAATCCTGTTGATTTCTTCTCTGATTTTAATTATTTCTCTTCTCCTACTAGATTTGGGTCTGGTTTGCTGTAGGTTTTCTAGATCCTTGAGGTGAATTGAAAGCTCATCTATTTCGTGCCTTTCCAATTTCTTGATGTAGGCACCTATTGATATAAACTTTCCTCTTAACGCTGCTTTTGCTGCGTCCCATAAGTTTTGGTATGTTGTGCTGTTATCCTCATTTACTTCCAGAAAGTTTTATATAATTTTTCAAAAAAAACCAGGAATTCAGGCACAACCCATGTAATATTTACAATAAATTAGTAAAGGAAATGTTGATGCTGGCTTAGGTACTGAGAGTTTGTTGGGTTTTATGAGCTAAAAAGGGTGTGTATCATCAAGAACTATGCATATGGATGCTGTTAGGCTCAAAGAAAAGAGCTTATCCAAAATTTTGCCATTTGAAAAATTATTGTCTTTGACTTTAGGCCCACAATCTAGATATAGATGACAAAAAGAATTCCTAAAGTGTAGAGAACATTTTTGCTTCAGTAACTTAAAATGAAATGTGTCAGGTAAAGAGGACACTAGGGTCCTACAAAAGTAGAGTTAGAAGACACCATTTTTCACAGAGGTGTGTTACTTTGAAGCACTAGGCATTGCAGTGAGATTTCCTCACCCTCACACAATCAGCTTTAAAATATGTTCTCTAATATTATTGTGCCTTTTATTTCAATGTGTGTGTGTGTGTGTGTGTTTGGGATGAGAAATGGTAATAAGGACTGATCAGTCTAGTGATGGTTCTCTAGGATATCCAGAGTTGATATTAAAGTCAATGGGATGAGTGAGGTCAAAATCAAAGAGGTGGAGATCAGTTAGTGAACAGATGCTTTACATGAATCAGAGCAATTCCACTTCTAGTTAGAAATCTAGCAATAATCTGGGTTAGGTACAGAGAAGTCATGGATAAGGATATGCATAACAGTGTTTTTATGATATCAAAAAACCATGGAAATAGCCCAAAATGTCACCATTGTTAGAGTGAACAAACTAATAAGCACATATTCACATAGTAAAGACTGCACAGTGAAAGTGGATCAACAAGACGTATGTCTACTCTGATGAATCCTAAAAAGTATATTATGGAAGCAAGTTGGATTTGGCACCATGTGATTTTTTTCATAAACAAAATGCAAAATCAGAAAATATTAAACAATATCACTTAAAGAATGTTTATAGTTGGGTGGAGGAAACCTGACAGGCTGCCTCCCTGTGCAGGAGAGAACAACCCACTTAAAGAATGATTATCATAAAATCAAAGAGAGTGACTTCCACTGGGGAAGAATTGTAACAGAGAGGTAGGAAAAGGTTTCAAAAGTATAGTAACATTTAAATTTGTAATTTGGTTAGTGGATTCATCAATGCTTGCAATGCACATATTGTAAATTATATACAAAATATAGAACACTAGTATTGGCTCTCTTTTATTGTGTGTTGTCTCCTGGAATTTTCAGAGTATCAGGGACTACTATTACTTCATTTTATATAAGGGTAAATTTTGGTATGGTTATCTGGTCAAAGTCATATGGGGTAAATTATCCATGAATTCTCCATGAACACACAGGATGGCTGCTTTTGATTTATTCCATAACATTCAATGGACCTGGTAGAATTATCTTTCACTGTTTCCTTAAGATACACCAAGGCAAGGTGGTAAATTATATGGAATACTTGAGGGCAGAATTTGAAGGTTTTCTGTGTTGAGTTGTTCCACATGTATCAAATATGCAGACTCACTATTGTGAACAAAAATATTTGCCACATAATTAATACATTTTCAAAAATTTCTCTACCAGGAGATGATTTCAACATCTTCTTTCCACTTTTCTATTTCCAATTTAGTTTTCTACTTCTCAGAGTACTCTTTACTTGGCTCTATTCATCCTTAAATATTATTTAATAACCTTTCACAATATTGTGCATAGTAACAAATATTAGTTTTAAAGATAACTTTTTTTGTATCCAAGGTAGAGTGGCAACATCTTGCTTAGCAGAGGACAACAAGCAAGTAATAAACAATTAAATTATAAAGATAGAAACTTTAGGTATAATTTATTTTTACATGATGAAACTAAGGCCCAGAGAAGTGGTACCATTGACATGAAATATGCAAATGATATGGTCAAGGCCTAATTTCTAACTCTGTATGACATAGAAATGTTTTGAACAACTTTAAAAAGTAGATTTTATTTTTGACTTGATAATGAATAAGGATACCCCTTAGTTTCTCTTTACTCACACCTTTTCAAATTCCTTTCCTGTTACATTGTGTGGGACCTTCACTTCAGAAACAATTTAAGCCACCAAAGGATATATGTGTTTGATATCTCATCTACAAAATCAGTCACAAAGATAACTTTGAATGATTGTCATCCCGTATATTCACATTAAGAATTTTTTGTTTGTTCTACTTAATAATATTGGTTGAATTCTGTAATTAATACACAGTTATTCTTAAGTGTTGAAATTTAACTGAAAAGTGATCCATGTTAAATATAAGAGTGGGAATAAGAGAGGGAAGAGATGTACAATTTGGGACATGCTCAAGCTGACTTGCCCCAAATGGTAGACTTAGAAACATACTAGGGGACTCCAATTCAATCCCATCAAGGTGGCATGTACCAATGCCATCTCACTAGTCCAAGTGATCAATTTCTGTTCACAATTGATCGTAATGAAAGGACTAAGAGTCAAAGGGATCACATAAAAAGACTAGTGTCTGAAAATACTAACCGATAGAATAAAAAAGGGAGAGAACGATCCAACATGGGAAGCAGGATACACAGCAGACTCATAGAATGGTAGATGTCCTAAACAGCACTCTGGCCTCAGAATCAGCCCTTAAGGCATTTGGATCTGGCTGAAGAGCCCATGAGAGTATTTTAGGCATGGAAAGCCAAGACACTCTGGCAAAAAAATGACCTAAATGAAAGATCTCTGCGAGTGAGATCCCAGTGGAAAGAACGGGTCATCAAAGAAGGCAGTACCTTTCTCTGAAGGGAGGAGAGAACTGCCACTTTGACTATGACCTTGTCTAAATATGATCACAGTTGGTAAACTCAAAAGGCCTCCATAGCCTTGGCAACTCATGACTAGAGCCTAGGGAGATTACTGATGCCATAAACAAGAGTGTCAATTTGTTAAGTCAACAACAGGAGTCACTGTGTACTTACTCCTCATGTAGGATCTCTGTCCTTAATGTGCTGTACATTGTGATTTAATGTTATAACTAGTAGTCAAATAGTATTTTTCACTGTTTCTATGTGGGTGCAAACTGTTGAAATATTTTCTTAATATTTACTAAACTGATCTTCTGTATATAAAGATAATTGAAAATGAATCTTGATGTGAATGGAAGGGGAGAGGGAGAGGGAAAGGGAAGGGTTGTGGGTGGGAGGGACATTATGGGGGGGAAGCCATTGTAATCCATAAGCTGTAATTTGGAAATTTATATTCATTAAATAAAAGTTTAAAAAAAGAAAATTAGGCAAGAAAAATGTTAGAAAAGAGTATACATATGTTTTGTGGATTAAGCAGGAAATTATTTGAAAGAAAATATTATGTTTAATTTGTAAGGATCAATTAATACATCCATGAAATAGCAAATTTGCACTGACAGTCTTGGTGAAAATTTGGAAAGCTGGAATCTCAGAGCTACTTGCTATATCACACTTTTCTTGAGAATAAAACATTGGAGTGGTGCACTAGACTGTCTATTCCTCTGTCTGTGGCACTAGCATCCCATATGGGTGCTAGTTCTAGTCCTGGTTACTCCTCTTCCAGTTCAGTCTCTTCTGTGGCCTGGGAAAGCAGTGGAGGATGGCCCAGGTGCTTGGGCCCCTGTACCTGCATGGGAGACCAGGAGGAAGCATCTGGTTCCTGGCTTTGGATCAGTGCAGCTCTGTCCATTACAGCCATTTGGGGACTGAACCAATGGAAGGAAGACCTTTCTCTCTGTCTCTCTCTCACTGTTTATAATTCTGTCCAATAAAATAAAAATCTAAAAAAAATGGAAAGGAAATACTAAAGAAATAAATGAATGTCTCAATTTTTCAAAAGTATAAATGCACTGCACTTTCTTTTTTAAAAAATTTTTTTTGACAGGCAGAGTGGACAGTGAGAGAGAGAGACAGAGAGGTCTTCCTTTGCCATTGGTTCACCCCCCAATGGCCGCCGTTGTGCTGCTGGTGCACCGCGCTGATCCAAAAACAGGAGCCAGGTGCTTCTCCTGGTCTCCCATGCAGGTTCAGGGCCCAAGCACTTGGGCCATCCTCCACTACACTCCCTGGCCAGAGCAGAGAGCTGGCCTGGAAGAGGGGCAACCGGGACAGAATCTGGTGCCCAACCGGGACTAAAACCCAGTGTGCTGGCGCCACAAGTGGAGGATTAGCCTATTGAGCTGCGGTGCCGGCCCACTGCACTTTCATTACAATGAAATACATAAAGCAGCTACCTTATGAAAAGAAAAGGTTTAACTCAATTTTGGATACCCAATGTCCAAATGACATAACACAGACCCCTCTGGTAAGAGTCTGATGCTAATAGCTAAGCCTATATGGAAGAAAGATCACAGGGTGAGGAGGAAAAAGAATTGGAACAGATCAGGCTTTTACAACAAGCTTCTCATGAAGACTGAAAAGGTCACATGGAAACAACCTTCCAAGTGTATCCATCCACAGGACCCCACTTCATAAAGTACCTAAGTTCCCTGGTAACACTGCTTTTGATGTATCTCTTTAAGTTTTATATTGCATATTCATTTTTTCTATGAATATTTTGATTCCTCCTTTTTTTTTTTTTTTGACAGGCAGAGTGGACAGTGAGAGAGAGAGACAGAGAGAAAGGTCTTCCTTTGCCGTTGGTTCACCCTCCAATGGCTGCCGCGGCGTGCTGTGGCCAGCGCACCACGCTGATCCGATGGCAGGAGCCAGGTACTCATCCTGGTCTCCCATGGGGTGCAGGGCCCAAGCACTTGGGCCATCCTCCACTGCACTCCCTGGCCACAGCAGAGAGCTGTCCTGGAAGAGGGGCAACCAGGACAGAATCTGGCGCCCCGACCGGGACTAGAACCCAGTGTGCCAGTGCCGCAAGGTGGAGGATTAGCCTAGTGAGCAGCGGCGCTGGCCCTTGATTCCTCCTTTTGATTTATATTATGACCCACTCTTCATTCAGGAGCATGTTGTTCAGTCTCCATATATTTGAATATTTTTAAGAGATTCTTAAGTTGTTAATTTCCTGTCTTGCTCCATTGTGGTTAGATAACATACATGGTATGATTTCAATTTTTTTTTAATTTGATGAAACTTGCTTTATGGCCTAGCATATGGTCTATCTAGAGAAAGTTACATGTGCTGATGAAAAGAATGCATATTATTCAACTCTAGGATGAAATGTTCTGTATAGATATCAGATACATTTGGTCCATAGTGTAGTAAGCTCTGTTTGTTGATTTTTTTGTCTAGTTGATCTATCCATTGATGAAAGTGGGGTGTCAAAGCCCCCCATTAATTTTGTACCTTAAGCAAATTGAGTATAGAAGGAACATTCCTCAACACCATCAGATGACAAGCCCGCAGTCAGCATCATATTGAATGGGCAAAAGTTGGATACCATCAAATTAATGGAGGACAATATCTGGGGAAATGCTACAAGACATTGGCATAAGCAAAGACTTCTTAGGAACCACTCCAGAAGCAAAGGCAATCAAAATAAAAAATAGACAATTGGGATTATATTAAGAAGTTTCTGGGGGCGAGGATTGTGTATGATTTATTTTGAAAGTCATAGTTACAGAGAGTGCGGGGGAGACAAACAGGGAGATTTTTCCATTCCCTGGTTAACTCCCTAAATGGCCACCATGGCCAGCACTAGACCAGGATGAAACCAGGACCCAGGAGCTTCATCCAGGTCTCCCATATAGGTGTCTTGGACCCAAACACTTGGGACATTTTCTACTGCTTTTCTCAGGACAGTAGCTGAAAGCTGGATGGGAAGTGTAGTAGATGGGGCATGAATCATTCTCATATGGGACGTTGGTGTCACAGGCAGCAGCAGCTTTACCCACTATGCCACAACATCAGCCTCACAAAAATATTTTTAAGTTTTTAACATCATAAGAATTTTTATTTGAAAATAACATATTCTAATGCAAGCCACATTATGTGCATATATTCAATAGTCTTGACCTTACAACTTCAAGCAGGATGAAATCTACCTAAGTTAAGAAAGCATACCATGGAATTACCATCACCTATATTTGAGGTTTAAAGTTATTTTACAGCCAGATGCAATTTCACAAATTGCATAAGTCTGATGAGATTATTATATATAGTAATCAAACATAAACTGTTACAGAACAATTGATATAAAGTTGTAGACAGATACATATGAAGGTAATAATTCTCCCATCTGTAATATTACAAAAGTTATCAGTAATTAACTTACATTATAAAAAGAAAAAAAATTATGCTCACAAAACAGAACCTTTACATGTAAAAATCTATGATTGAAAACAGTAATTTGAGAACTACTGTTCAATAAAAATTTGATTATCATTGACTCAACCTTGTTATTTAAATGCACATTTAAAATAACTTTCTGAAGGTAAATGTTTATTCTATGCTAGGTACAAAATAAAATCTTACAATACACTTCTGTCTCACAAGTTTACAGACAAATCAGTCAGACTGACCACACATCAGCCTGGTAAGTGTTGTCAAAACTATCTTCCCAGGGAACTACTGAGACAGAAGAGAAAACAAAGAGATCTCACCACAGAATATTGTATGAGGAATCCCTGGTTATAAACCAATTCAAAGAAGTCACCAAACATTTTTCAACTGAGTTCATCTGTATACACAGGGACAATGATATATAGTTCATCATTTACTGTTCTTGGGAGAAGAATTCATGTCCATTCACACTCACTCTGCACAAGGCACTGTTAAGGGCTCAGAGAGACAAAGCACATCCCACAGGGCTCCAATGTGGTTAGGGGGTGAAAAGGCTGAGGATCGCTGGACAAATCATCACTTCCAGTGAGTTCACTATCCCTATCCCTTTAATTTCCTGGCAAGTTCAAAGATTTAAAAAGTGTCTAAACCAAGTCTTATGTTTTGTCATGTATGTTCAGAATGGGATCATTATGCATCAGAATTACCTGTAATGCTTGGAAGTGCCCAAGCCAGGCCTCACTCAAAGTTTAGTGCTTCAGAATCCTCTAGGAGCCTGGCAGTTCTGAGGCATCTTCCTAGTCAAGAGCTCTTTCATTTTAAAGGCTGCTAACAGAAATGCACATGCTTATTAATAGGAGTACACATATGTCCATTCAACTTGTATTTCTTACCATAAAACTCATCATGTGTCACAGACCCATTTAAAGTTCTCATTAAAAAGACTTCCAGTCAAAACAGGAGAGCAACAGCAAATGGTCCACAGCATTGCTGACCTCAGCTGGCAGAGGCCTTTAGGTTCTGATACTGAACATAATCTGTATGTGTGCATCCTTTTCAGGGGAACAAAAGCGGGGCAAGCCAATCAAGGTTATGAATCCCTAACAATATTTTCAATATTAAACTAACCTCTAAAGTAAAGTCCACTGAATACGGTTACAAATATGGTAAACTGACACAGCTGGTTCTCTGAATGGATGATTGTCCAAGGTTAGCTCATGGCCATGTTTTCATTTATTGCACCTATAACATGTGACAGATTTCACATCTGGGCCAGTTGCAGAACCTCAGTAAAATGAAAGTAATAGTGTTTCATTGCTGCAGCTACTATTACATAAAAAAGTCAGAAAACTAAGCATCACACATTATTATTATAAAAGCTAGCACAAGTATAATGTCTCAAAAAATCCCCATTCATATATAATTTTAACACTACACCTGGAAGAAATATTTAATATTAAAAGCAATTTTTTCAGAGTACACAACCACAAAGGAGAGTATAAGGATTTGTCATACAGATATTGTGTTACCTTAGGCACCTCACATATAAAATATGGAAAACAGTGCTACCAGAGGAAAATTTGACTGTTGCATTTGTTGACCCTGTCTAGTTTGAGCGTTTGTAGTTCACCCTAAACTCCCACATGAACCAACGCATGCGCTTCAGCCAATCACGTGCTCAGCTGCCCAGCCCCAGGGTCTGGGAAGAGCAACATGGAGGCTTCTCCCAATGTGGAGGCCCTGACTGCACCTGGCACTGGGGCCATGAATCGACCTTTCGCGGACAAAACCAGCTTCCTTCCCCGTGACCCCAGGTGTACTCCGCATCCAACGCAGACCATCCCTTCTCCCGCTCACTGCAAGAGCCCAGACTCCTGCATGCTGCCCATGGCAGACATGCACCCTGTTTGAAGGCCGCATTGGCACCAAATTCGGAGGTAATGTATAAGAGGGTGTAGCTGGCCTGGAGCACAGACAGGGAAGCGGCTGCGAAGGCTGAACCCGGCACCTTCTTTTGCTAATAGGCAGTGGCAGCACTCTCAGTGCATAGAAGCCACTCTCCTCTCTGCCCAAGGCCTGGCCAAGCAGGAGGAGGGACCCTGACCGGCCCCGAGGATCCAGTGCAGAGCCGGAACCCGGCCATCCTCCTTTAGAGGGCCGGGCTGCTCACCTCCATGCCCACGGCCGGGCCAAGCAGGAGGGCACACCCTGACGAGCTCTGCTGGAGGTAATGGCCACATCCCGCCTACCAGTTGCCACCTTTTCCCGCCCCTGTCAGCGCTGACATTTTTTATCTCTATGGAAATGGTTGTGGCTGGGCCAGGTTCCTCTCCGGCTTCTCCACTTTCTCCTCTTGCTTTTTCTGTCCTCGTAGGCTGTTCTGTAGTCCCTCTTCCAGCACTTGCTGGCTCCTTGCCGGGCCAATCACCATGTTGTCTGAGGGGAGCATGAGGATAAAATATTTGTGACTTCTCCTTGGAAGTCTTCAAAGAAAGGTCTCTGTAAGTCAAACCAATGGTAACTTTTCCCTTTCCCCATCACTGGTAGACATTGTTTTAGATAATGTTAGTAAAACAATAAAATCACACTTTTGAAGCGGTTGTAGATGCTCTCAAAAGTGCTTTCACACAAACTCTCAGCTCCACTGTGACACTTACCCACCGGCATTTCTTTTCTAGCTAAATTGTTATTAAGCCCTGTCTTCTTGCTTTTGATTAATGAAGGACTTTTCATTTTCTTTTTGGGAGCAAAGGAAGTAAAGAGTAGTGATGTGGGGAATAAAATATATTAATTTACACATCTCTTTAATCATTATGTAAGGTTCACACTTGAAATACAAGTTTAATAAGATCATACTTTCTGCCAATCCATGTATCATTTGTTCTCAAATAGTAACTCTAAAAATAAATATACCTTTGAATTTCATTCTCCACAAAATTTAATAGAAGTGTATGTATACATGATACACATAAAAGTGTGTAAATGCAGATTATATTTTAATTAAACTTTATTTTTTTCAATTAAATAAA
This sequence comes from Oryctolagus cuniculus, assembly GCF_964237555.1. Lineage (NCBI taxonomy): Eukaryota > Metazoa > Chordata > Mammalia > Lagomorpha > Leporidae > Oryctolagus > Oryctolagus cuniculus. Next base: position 88,387,317 of record NC_091444.1, on the reverse strand, counting down.
AAAATAAGAAATATAATTAGGGCTATTGGTAGGTTTTAAGCATGGAGATTTTTATGTCAGATTTTTAAAAGATCACATAGATTGTTGAGACTAGACAGCAGAGGGTAAGTGTAAATGGTAATACCAGTTAAGAGATAGTAGAAGTTTTTCCAGGGAGAGCTGATGGTATCTTGAACCAGGGAGGAACAGTGGGGAAACTGAGATCCTCACTGTATTCACAATATATTAAAAAAAAAAACCTCAATCATAAGATTAGTGAGTGATTTTATGTTACAGAGTAGTCATACTTAAATATGACTCCTAGGTTTTTATATTGGGCTGGAAGGTGGTTTTGATTTGCCTGAATAAGGTAAAACATAAAGAGGAGTAAAGTTAGATAAAGTGGTTAGGAATTACTAGTAGAATAGGAAGTTGATAACTTCTGACTTCTTGGCTTATATCCCAGAGAGGAGTGGAGCTGTTCACTTCTCAGAGACATGGCATGGCACAGCATTCACAGCCTTGCCAGTGTTCTTGGTCTTTGTCAGCCTGTTCTTTACTGCTTGATGGCAAATCCACTCCCAGAGTTAGATCCTGATCCTGGAATGGCTTTGTTGATTTGGGCTTCTGTTTCCTCTTCTTCCAAACTCTCAGAACTGCTAATGGTGTCTGACACATAAGTATTGTCTTGTAGTGGCACATCTTCCTCTGCCTTCTGATTCCAGCTGGGCGCTGAGGTTGGTTTCCCATGCATATTCATGTCCAGGAGGTTATAGGCTGAGTCAGGAACCACCTGGCCTCTCTGTTCCTTCACTGGTATCTCTCTCTCACTCACCCAACCACACACACACACACACACACACACACACACCTTCCTCCACTGATACATAACAGTGTAACACACACACACACCCTTCCTTCACTGATAGATGACAATGTAACACACACACACACACATCCTTCACTGATACATAACAGTGTAACATACACACACACCCTTCCTTCACTGATACATAACAGTGTAACATATACACATACCCTTCCTACACTGATAGATGGCAGTGTAACACACACACACACCCTTACTTCACTGACACATGGCAGTGTAACACACACACACCCTTTCTTCACTGATAGATGACAATGTAACACACACACACACCCTTCCTTCACTGATAGATGGCAGTGTAACACACACACACACACACCCTTCCTTCACTGATACATGGCAGTGTAACACACATACACACCTTCCCTGATAGATGGCAGTGTATCAGATCAGCTCTCATCGCCAATCTGAAGCCAGGAGCCAGGAGCTTCTTCCTGGTCTCCCATGCAAGTGCAGGGGCCCAAGAACCTGGGCCATCTTCTACTGCTTTCCCAGGCCATAGCAGAGAGCTAGACTGGAAGAAGGGCAGCCAGGACAAGAACCTGCACCCACATGGGATGCCAGCACTGCAGGCAGAGGATTAACCAAGTGAGCCAAGGCGCTGCCCCGACTAACAGCATTTTCAATTGAAAATGGGTTAATGAGTGAGAGCTTTGGTGGTGAGGGAGGTGGCGGCAGTGGGGACCAGTGCGGGGAGGGCAGAGGTCCTGCCTGGGCCTAGTGGCCCCCTCCCACCTCCAGCACCTCCAGCCCTGGCTGCAGCCCAGCCTTGCTGCCCCTTCCCGACTACACTCACCTGCTGCAGCGAGGATGAGGAAGCCAAAGAGGAGCCTGAAAGCGGTTGCAGGAACCCAGTGGGCTGCCAAGGGGCGTCTGTGCCTCCACTGCCCTCAGCCACTGCCACAGCAGCCGCAGCTCCATGGATTGATCAGCCCCGAACTGAACCCCTCAGGGCGGCCACCACCCTCAACAGCAAGGTCCAGGGTGTGCATGGGCACCCCGGCAGGAGCTCCAAAGTGACTGCAACAAAAGGAGCTCAGTACCCTCGGGCAAGAGGCCCCCTCGCTCCCGCTCCAGGGATGCAAGAACTGCACCCCCCAGCCCAGCAGAAATGGCATCGAGCGATCCCATGGTGGCCCACAATGGACTGGACTGGCCAAGGGTGAGGAGGAGCAGGAGGAGGTGTGGCTGCTATCTTTGTCCCTGACCTCAGGCTGCAGTTTAAGAAGCACCTCAGGCAGGGAGGTTGAGCCAGGGGAGGTTCTGATGATAGGATAGGGTAGTGCCAATAGGAATCTGAGCTCCAGATGCCTGATGTGATGAGACTGAGCACCAAACATCTGTCTGAACCCTACTCCATTTATACTTATAGAGATTTTATCCACAGCTGGCCACAGCTGTGCTTCTTGGCCATCATAGGGGAGGAGTGTGTAGGTGTCATCATTTGCAAGTTGGATATGCACAAAAAGATGTTCTGCAGAGGTTATATAGCCATGTTAGCTGTGGATTCCAAACCCAGGAGTAATGGCATGGGTACTAACTTGCATAAGAAAGCTATTTATGCCATAGTTGAAGGAGACTGTGAGGAGGTTGCTTTGGAAACAGAAATAACAAATAAGTCTGCTTTGAAACTTTATGAAAATCTTGGTTTTGTTCCAGATAAGAGGCTATTCAGATATTATTTAAATGGAGCATTTGTTCTTAAATAAAAGAGATTGTTTTAAACTTCAGGTGTCTTTTGGTATGAAGAAGATGTGTCAGTTGATAGCCAAGATTTGTTTGTTAATTTGCAAAGTCTGCTGACAATGCTATTTACATAGTGATAATTTTATCACAGAACCAGTAAGTGGAACACGGTTTTTGTTCTTAAAAAAAGTCACCATAGGCCGGCGCCATGGTTCAATAGGCTAAACCTCTGCCTGTGGTGCTGGCACCCCGGGTTCTAGTCCCAGTTGGGGCACTGGATTCTGTCCCAGTTGCTCCTCTTCCAGTCCATCTCGCTGCTGTGACCTGGAAGTGCAGTGGAGGATGGCCCAAGTGCTTGGGCCCTGCACCCGCATGGGAAACCAGGAGAAGCACCTGGCTCCTGGCTTCGGATCAGTGCAGTGCGCCAGCTACAGCAGCCATTGGGGGGTGAACCAATGGAAAAGGAAGACCTTTCTGTCTCTCTCTTTCACTGTCCACTCTGCCTGTCAAATAAATAAATAAATAAATAACCACCAAAGATGGTAAAGTCTCTAAATATATTAACATTTCACACAATACCTACCATAATTTTCTGAAGGGGGTGGGAGAACAGCTTCAATTTTAGGTTTTATTATTATTTTTCAATATTAGATTTCCCAGTCTTGAATATTGGTACCTCATTGATCAGTGAATGAGAAAGTGTAGAATGGGGTATGTCTTACGAGTAAAGTTAATTAAGTTGTGTCTGCCAGTGCCTGTGTAGATAAAAATGTGTGTCTTCATCTTAGCTTTTGAATGCATGCTCTTTTTCTTTCAGGCTTTTACAAGTAAACTTTTGTTTTCATTTAAATTCTAAATTTGATAATAAATTATTTCAGGGTTTTATAATTTGGATACTTTTTCCAGGTGAGTGACAGAGTGGTTGACTTTAGACGTCCCTTCTTTCATTGCACTAAGAAGTTGAATCTACTTGGAAAACCTTTGAGGAATGGCCCCAAGGGGATGACAAAATTTGATGGAGGGCCAGTGCCGTGGCTCACTAGGCTAATCCTCCGCCTTGCGGTGCCAGCACACCAGGTTCTAGTCCCAGTTGGGGTGCCAGATTCTGTCCCGGTTGCCCCTCTTCCAGGCCAGCTCTCTGCTGTGGCCAAGGAGTGCAGTGGAGGATGGCCCAAGTGCTTGGGCCCTGCACCCCATGGGAGACCAGGATAAGTACCTGGCTCCTGCCATCAGATCAGTGTGGTGCGCCGGCCGTGGCGGCCATTGGAGGGTGAACCAATGGCAAAGGAAGACCTTTCTCTCTGTCTCTCTCTCTCACTGTCCACTCTGCCTGTCAAAAAATAAAAAAAAAAAGTTGATGGAGTTGGGAATTACTTGGTTTTGGACTAAAAAGTCAAATGATTACCATATTGTTCCACTGGTTTATATTGAATATCAGCATATAACATACATCTTTAATTGGGTATGTAAAAATTGTTAAGTAGCCTAAAATGTTCAGTTTTAGCATGATAACTCAGCACCAAAATTAAGTCTCCAAGTTGAGGCAAACATCAAATATTATTTTTTGATATTAGGCATTCATTTGTCTGATACAAGTTTAAATACAATTCAATTATAATTTGATAGAGGGGGTTCACTTGGCAAGAACTGAGCAAAATTGTTGCAACTTTCTTTTAATGGGGGTGCTGTCTCTTTTTAAGACTGACTGTGCTATCCACTGACACTGGTTTGGCAGTTGGTACTGCTGAACATTTCACTACATGCTACCATGAAGCTGTATATGCTAGTGCTGAAGAGGCTAACGGGTATACTACCATTTTTGATGTGTGGGCTGATCATAATTTCCCTTACACTGGGATGAAACTACTTTAGAGAAGTTCACAGATCAGAAACCAGACAGTAGCTTTTGAATTTGATGCCAGTAAAAAAGAAAAAGTTATTGATAAAAATTGGTTGTAATAATTTCTACTTATTACCCAAATTACCTTCCACACTTGCTTGACAAATCTATGTAAAGAGGTTTGCCGCATTTTAACCTTACCATGCATGGGAGCTAAGAAATAATGTTGCATATTAGAGTAGAAGAGAAAAGCAAAGGCTTACATTCATCTTCCAACAGATATTATTTAAAAGTGATGGTTCAGGGCCTGCCACTGTCACACAGTTGGTAAAACCACTTCCTACAGTGCCAGCATCCAGTATGAGCACTGGTTTGAGTCCTGGCTGCTCCACTTCTGACCCAACTCTCTGATGATGTGCCTAGGAAAACAGTGAAAGATGGCTCAGTTCCTTGAGCCCCTGCATCCATATGGGAAGCCTGGAAGAAGCTCTTGGCTCTGGGCTATGGATCAGCCCAGCTCCAGCCATTTCGGCCATTTGGGAAGTGAACCAGCAGATAGGAGATATTCTCTCCCACTCTGCCTCTGCCTCTCTGTAACTCTGCTTTTCCAATAAATAAATCTTTTTTAAAAAAAGAGATATGTCAGTAAAGGCAATTTACATAAAAATAAGATGATGGAAGTACCTTTATAGAACCACTAAACATAATAACATCACTTAGAATTGCTGTCTCTGGGGCTGCCATCATGGCATAGAGGGTTAAGTCGCTGCCTGTGATACCAGCATCATGTATGGGTGTCAGTTCAAGTTCAAGATGCCCCACTTTTGATCCAACTCTGTGATAATAGCTTGGGAAAAGCAGCAAAAGATGACCCAAGTGTATGGGCCTGTGTCACACTTATGGGATACCCAGAAGAAACTCCAGATGTCTGGCTTCAGCTTAGCTCAGCTCTGGCTATTGTGGCCATCTAGAGAGTGAACCAATGTATCAAAAATCTCTTTCTGTCTCTCCTTCTCTCTGTGTAACTCTGACTTTCACATAAACAAATAAATCATTAAAGAATTTTTGGATGTGAAATGACCTACCTGTAAGGAACAATAGGTTGAATATATTTTCTGTTGTACTCAACATGGTATCAAGAGAAGTTGCTGGAGAGCTGACATTGTGGCACAAAGGATAAAGTCGTTGCCTGTGATGTGGGCATCCCATGTAGGTACTGGTTTATATCCTGGATGCATCACTTCTGATCCATTCCTCACCAATGGCCTGGGAAAAGCAGAAGATGGCCCAAGTGTTTGGGCCCCTACAACCCTTGTGAGAGACCCAGATGAAGCAATCATCTGGGGATTGAATCAGCAGATGGAAGATCTGTCTCTCCCTTTCTCTCTATGACTATTTTAAATAATTAAATAATCTGTCCTTAGGCCTGTAGGTCATACCAGAAATCTTTAAGCCTAAAATGTCTTTAAGATATTTCTAAAAATATCTAGACATGTCAAAAAGGCTACATGTCACTGGCATTTGCTTTTCTTTATCTAATCAGTAGTGGTTTATAGTTAATTCAACTTGAGAATAAATTGATACCTGAACAGTCTCACTCCTGATAATGAGAGACTTTTTTTAAACTTTTATTTAATAAATATAAATTTTGAAAGTACAACTTTTGGATTATAGCAGCTTTGCCCCCCATAACCTCCCTCCCACTCACAAACCATCCCATCTCCTGCTCCCTCTCCCATCCAATTCTTCATCAAGATTCATTTTCAGCCCGCACCATGGCTCAATAGGCTATCCTCCACCTGCAATGCTGGCACCCCAGGTTCTAGTCCTGGTCGGGGAGCCGGAATCTGTCCCAGTCACTCCTCTTCCTGTCCAGCTCTCTGCTATGGTCCAGGAGTGCAGTGGAGGATGGCCCAAGTGCTTGGGCCCTGCACCCGCATGGGAGACCAGGAGAAGCACGTGGCTCCTGGCTTTGGATTGGCACGGTGCGCCTGCCGCAGAGTGCTGGCTGCAGCAGCCAGTGGAGGGTGAAACAATGGAAAAGGAAGACCTTTCTATCTCTCTCACTGTCCACTCTGCCTGTAAAAAAAAAAAAAAAAAAAAAAAGATTCATTTTCAATTATCTTTATATACAGAAGATCAACTTGGTATATACTAAGTAAAGATTTCAACAGACTGCAGCCACACAGACATACAAATATAAAGTACTGTTTGAGTAGTAATTTTACCTTTAATTCGCATAGTACAACACATTAAGGACAGAGGTCCTACATGCGAAGCAAGTATACAAGTTGATCTTCTGTATATAAAGATAATTGAAAATGAATCTTGATGAGGAATTGGATGGGAGAGGAAATAGGAGATGGGATGGTTTGCAAGTGGGAGGGTGGTTATGGGGGAAAAACCCACTATAATCCAAAAGTTGTACTTTCAAAAATTATATTTATTAAATTTTTAAAAAGTGCCGTTTCTCAATTTCTTACAGTCTGTGTTGTCAAATGAGCCTTCTTTGAAAATATTTCTGCTCTCCTCCTGTAAGAGCAATGTTAAAAATATAACATAAGGACCGGTATCATGGTGTAACAGATAAAAACACTGCCTGCAATCCCAGTATCCTATATATGCATTGGTTCATGTCTTGGCTGCTCCACTTCTGATCCAGCTTGCTGCTAATGGCCTACAAAAACTAGTAGAAGGTGGCAAAAGTGTTTGGGCTCCTCCCACCCATGTGGGAGACTCAGATGTAGATCCTGGATCCTAGCTTGTAATTGGTTCAGCCCTGACCTTTGCTACCACCGAAGAGTGAATCAGTAGATGGAAGATACTATCTCTCTCTCACTCTCTCATTCTCTCTCCTCTTTCCTCCTCTAACCCTTCCTCCCTCTCTGTAACTCTGACTTTCAAATAAATAATTAAATCATTTTATATATATATATATATATATATATATATATATATATAAACACTGCAAGACATTGGTATTGACAAAGACTTCAGGATAAGACCCAAGAAGCACAGGCAATAAAAACAAAAGAAGGGACCAATGGGATTACATCAAGCTTAGAAGCTTCTGCACAGCCAAGGAAGCAATCAACATAGTGAATAAATAACAGACAGAATCGAAGAAATTATCGCAAACTATGCATCTAATAAAGGTAAATATACAAAATACATAAGGAGCTCAAGAAAACAACAAAACGAGCAATAAGTTAAATGGCCAAAGGCATGAATAGGCATTTTTAAAGGCTTAAAAACAAATGGCCAACAGAGATAAAAAGTTCTCAGGATCACTAGCCATCAAGGAAATGCAAAGAGAAACAATGAGTTGTCACTTCACCCCAGTCACAATGGCTATCACCCAAAAATAATAAATGCTGCTGAGGATGTGGAGAAAAAGATACACTAACAAACACTGGTGGCAGTGTAAACTGGTACAACCTATAAGGAAGACTTTATGGAGATTCCTCAGAAATCTAAAAATAAATCTATCATATGACCAAGCCATCTCACTCCAGGGAATATACTCAAAGGAAATGAAGCATATAGAAGAGGTATGTGTACCTATCATGTTTATAGCAGCTCAATTTACAATACATAAGATATGGAATCTACCCCAGTGTCCATCAACAGATGACTGGATAAAGAAAATGTTTGTATACAAGAAGGATGGCTACTCATCCATAAAAAGACTGAAATCCTATCTTTTGCCACAAAGTGGATGTCGTTTGACACCATAATGCTCAGTGAAGTAAGCCAGACTCAAAAAGATAAATAGCACATTTTTTTCTGATTTGTGGTAGCTAATATATATAGTACAAAGCTAAAATATATATGTTGGAAATTTATGTCTTGGCATTTTATTATTTACAAGAATTTTCTGTATGCCTTTTGAACATTGTTCTTTCTACTTTTAATTTGTTCATCCCTTTATTCAGTGGAACATTAAGCCTATGATTATAAAGTAAATTAAAAATGTCATTGAAGAAGTTATAAAGTTGAGAGCAGAAAGGATCTAAGAATTATATCTGTGAACTACTTATAATCTTAATAAAGCACTTTAAAAATAAAGTTGAATTAAGTTGTTATAATAATATGTTGGATGAAACAAAATGCTTACACTTCTTATTCTGTACACCTTTTTGAAAACAGTATCAAAAGGAACCATTGGAATTTATTGTTGAGATCTCCAGTGATTACCACAAAATAAAGCAGCTTATCTGGAAATGGATATGGATATATATATATATATATATATACATATATATGAATAACTGTATATATATATGAATATATATAAATAAATGTTAAAGTGCAGCCAGGATATAGGTGATTTCTCTGTTATAAACCTCCTATTGGAGCAGACATTTGGCTTAGTAGTTAAGACACTGGTTAAGAGGTTATACCCCCACATCAGAGTGCCTCAGTTTGAGTCTTCTCTAACTCCTGACTGCAATTTCTTGCTAATGTAGACCATGGGATTAATCCATCATCACTCAAGTAACTGGGTTCTTACCACCTACAGAACAGACCTGGATTCAGTTTCTAGCTCCTGGTTTTAACCTCTCACTTGGCTACTGAAGCCATGTAGGAGGTGAACCAGGAGATGGGAGTTCTCTGTTTCTTTCTTTGTCTCCCGGTTAAACAAATATTTTTAAATTAAAAAGAATGTAACATATTCTACCTAGAAACCTTTTTTAATGCATAAAATTTCACACATTTCATAAGTACAAATTTAGGAACATCGTGGTCTTTCCCACTCTACTCTCCCAACTGCACTCCCACCCTTCTTCCTCCTCCCTCTCCTATTCCCATTCTTATTTTTTACAAAGATCTGTTCAGTTAACTTTATACACATAAGATTAATTCTACAGGAGTTCAAGAAACTCAGCAAGAGCAAAAGAAACAAAACAGCTCAATAAACAATATAAAAAAACTTGTTCAACAGTTAAGATAAGGGCTGTTCAAAATCATAGCCTATCACAGTGTCATTTCACTTCTGTAGATTACCTGTTAGGTGCTCTATTAGTTACCACAGATCAGGGAGATCTTATCAATTGTGAACTGAGCTGTAATGAACATGCAGTTACAGAAAACATTTTCATATGCTGATTTCATTTTCTTTGGGTAAATTCCTAGGAGCGAGATGACTGGGTCATGTGGTAGGTCTTTGTTCAGATTTCTGAAGTATCTCCATACTGTATTCCAAAGTGGCTGTACCAGATTACATTCCCACTAATAGTGGATTAGGGTACCTTTTCCCCACATGCTTGCCAGCATTTGTTTTTTGTTGATTTCTGTATGAGACTCATTCTAACTGGGTTGTGCTGAAAATTTATTGTGGTTTTGATTTGCATTTCCCTGATGGCTTGTGATCCTGAGAATTTTTTCATGTGTCTATTGGCCATTTTAATTTCCTCTTTTAAAAATGCCTGTTTAAGTCATTTGCGCATTTCTTAACTGGATTGTTTTGTTGTAGTCGAGTTTATTGAGCTCTTTATAGATTCTGGATGTTAATCCTTTATAATTTTCCTAGTTTGCAAATAATTTCTCCCATTCTGTCAATGGCCTCTTTACTTTGCTTAGTATTTCCTTTGCAGTGCACAGCTTCTCAACTTGATGTAATCCCATTTGTCAGTTTGGGCTTTGATTGTGTGTGCTTCTAGGGCCTTTTCCAAGAAGTGTTTCCCTATGCCAATGTCTTGCAGAGTTTCTCCAATGTTCCTTAGTAATTTGATAGTCCTCTAGGTTTAGGACATTGATCCATTTTGAAGGATTTTGTGTAGATGTAGGGTAGGGGTCTTATTTCTTACTTCTGCATGTAGAGACCCAGTAGTCCCAAAACATTTGCTGTAGAGACTGACCTTGCTGCAGGGATTGATTTTAGCTCCTTTGTCAAATTTAAGTTGGTTGGAGGCCCATGGATTTGTTTTAGGTGTTTCTATTCTGTTCCATTGGTCTAATGTTTTACCTCTTTTTTTCTTTTTCATTTTTGTCAGTACCAGACTTTTGATTATAACTGCACTGTAGTATGTCTTGAAAACAAAAACTTCCTACAAGCCAAGGGCAGCTGAGGGCCTGGGTGAATCAGAGCGGGGAGCACCCCAGGCAGTGCGCCCACACCCACGTCCTCACCAGCCGAGGCCCAGCATCCTGCGCCAGGTGTGGCGCCATTCAGAAAAGTATCATGTAGTCCTCGGCCACCAGGAGCTCCAGGCTGCTGTTGACTTAGCTGCGTGGGGCAGTGGGTCAGGTTCAGGGTGGCCGCGCCCAGCCCGGGCCTCCCCCATGGGCCTCAGGGATCTGGGTCCCCCCTCAGGCAAGGCGTGGGGCTTGAAGGAGAGGGCCGCGGGCTCTGGGGAGGTGCGGGGGTCTTTGGGAAGGGTCGGGGGGCTTTGGTGGAGGGGGCCCATGGACTCTGTGGAGGGGGCCTCAGGCTCTGGGGAGGGTCAGGGGGCTCTGGGAAGGGTCCAGGGATCTGGGGCAGGGGTCGTGTTCCAGGCCCTCGGGCCCCCTCTGGGCGGGCCTTGGGGGTGAACATGACAACCCAGCTCAGCACACCAGGTACCTGGGGGTCCCCGCCCCGCTGGCCGCCTGTGCTGGGTGGAACTCTGGGGGTCCAGGAGTGAGAGTGGCAGTGATGGACAACTGTCACTCATCCTCCCCATGAAACTGTGACCTGGGGCCGGGGACTGAGCCTGTCCGGGAGGCTGCGGGTGTGGATGTGGTGGGCGCCCGGCCTGTGGCTGCGGCGTGGGAGGCGGTGACGGGTGTGACCGGCGTGTGGTGGTGGTTGTGGTGGTGGTGGTGACAGATGTGTGATGGGGATCAGGGTGGTAGTGTTGGTGCTCACGGTAGTGTTGGTGGTGATGATGAAGGTGATGGTAGTGTTGGTGATGGACATGTGTGGTGGAGGCAGCGGCTGCAGAGACAGGGGTCCAGGGGAAGACCCAGGCTTGGTGAGTGGGGCCAGCAGGGCAGAGAGCCTGGGTGAGCAGCCACGCCCCACGCCTGCCCTGCCCCGCCCACCCCGCCCCGCCGCCTGCTCACAGGACAGGTTCTCCATGACACAGTGGTAGTCAGCGCAGCTGCTGTTGGGGAGGAAGCAGGAGGTGAAGATGATGATGGCGTTGAGGCCCTCGCCGTGGTTGCCTGGTGAGAGGCGGCCGAGGGCCATGCAGGCTCCACCCACTGCCGTGGTGGGGCACGGAGGGGCTGCCGGGCCCAGCAGGGGGGCCAACCTCCAACCTCCGGGGTGACCACGGGTACAGGGGGTGGTCCGACCTCCGGGGTGACCATGGGTACGGGGGGGAGTCCGACCTCTGGGGTGATCACGGGTACAGGGGTCCGACCTCAGGGGTGACCACAGGTACAGGGGTCTGACCTCCGGGGTGACCACGGGTACAGGGGTCCAACCTCTGGGGTGACCACAGGTACGGGGGGGGTCAACCTCCGGGGTGAACACAGGTATGGGGGGTCCGACCTCCGAGGTGACTACGGGTACAGCGGTCAACCTCCGTGGGTGAGCACGGGTACCCGGGGGCCTCACCTCCGTGCGTGACCACCTTCATGTGCAGCTGGATCATGTGCAGGTCGATGCGGTGCTCCTGCTCCCCGATGATGACCGTGAGCCACAGGCGCCCGTTGGCCGCACCGCTGTCCTCTGCCACGCCGTCCCCAAACAGGTCCGCACTGTCCCCAGGCATGTTCTTGGCGGGGGCCACCGGGGTGTCATCTGGAAGCAGCACCCCTGGGCTGGATGCGCTGGCCTCTCGCGGCTGCCTTCCTTCTCCCGACCTGGCCGCCTGTGCCCTGACAGGACCTGGCTCAAGTGCCAACTCCTCCAGAAAGCCTTCTGTGATTGTGCCTCCCGGACATTTGACTCCTAACACTTCCTGGGTCTCTTGCCCCTTAACTGACGCGAGCAGCCAGAGGGTCTGGGGGTTCACGGTGTGCTACTCTGAATCCCCCACCCCTCGGCAGAGCCACCTTGCTGACAGCAGTGGGGGAACTGGGGTCCACAGCTGTGCCATGGGAGTCAGACCCAGCTCCCTTCCGGTCACTCCCCAGACCAGCTATGCTAGGGCGGGAGCGCCATCCGGGCCCCCAGGCCTGCTGTGCTGGGGCACGAGCGCCATCCAGGTTCCCTGTGCCTACTGTGTTGGGGTGGGAGCGCCATCCGGGTCCCCTGGATCTGCCGTGCTGGGGCACGCAAGCGCCATCAGGGTCTTCTGGTGCTGGCCAGGAGCACCCGGGCCACCCATGCAGGCTGAGTCCAGAGAAGAGCTGGGGAGGGACCCAGGATCTGATGGGGGAAGCGGGAGTCCTCCTGGCCTGCCCTGCCCTGGAGTCCCGCACACAGCGCTCCCGCCTCGGGCTCTCAGGCTCTCGGGCTCTTTGGCTCAGCTCAGCTGCTGAGCGCTGGGCACCGTCCTCGCTCTGCTGGGGGCCGCGTCCAGTGGGGACCTCGGGACCCGTGTTTGGTGAGGGGATTGAGACAGGGGCATCCTGGGTCAGACTGGATTCGGATCCAGCTCCCTGCCCATGCGCTCCCTGGGGGCAGCGGTGAGGGCTCAAGTGCCGGGGGCCCTGCACCCGCGTGGGAGACCCAGATGGAGCTCCTGCTCCTGCTCCTGGCTCCAGCCTGGCCCAGCGCCGACCGTTGTGGCCATGTGGGGAGTGACCCAGTGGATGGGAGCGTGCTTGCTCGCTCTCTCTCTCTGACTTTGCGTTTCAAATAAATCAGAAAATCAAATGAAAACCTAGGAAGAGTGCGATTGCCAGAGCGGATCTGTTTACTGCTCTCCGAAATCCTGGAGTGAAGTCCCTCCTGCTTCCTCCCTGGGCCCCGCCCTCACCTGCCCGCTCCTCCCTGGGCCCCCACCCACCACTCCTCCCTGGGCCCTCACCTGCCCGCTCCTCCCTGGGCCCCCACCCACCGCTCCTCCCTGGGCCCCCACCCGCCCTCACCTGCCAGCTCCTCCCTGGGCCCCACCCCCACCTGCCCGCTCCTCGCTGGCCGTGACCGTGAGATTGTCCTACACGCGTGGACATCAGACCTGGCCGATCCTGCTCCGCGTCTCCCGCCAGAGCCCTCACTGTGGCCACTGGGGTTGTGAGACCTGCGCCTGCCTCCTTCTCCCCTAGCTCCTGCCCGGCCACTCCACCCCTCACCACCCCCCAGGCCTGTGCCGGGCATCCTTTCCAAGGACCCCACTCGGTTACCCTGGCCGGAGCTTCCACCCCCCGGGCAGTGTGGACAAGGGGCCGGGTCGTCCTGGGCTCCCTAGGATTGGAGCAGCATCCCTGCCCCCTGCTCCGTGCCAGCCACACCCACACTCCGCCCTGCCCTCGGTGTCATGGCTGCCCACGCCTGTGGGCGGAGCCGTGTCACCTCCCACCACGTCCCCGCTGTGTCCCCCCGCGTCCCCAGCGCCCAGAGCAAGCGCTCGAAAAGCCGGGCAGGCCGCGGGCCATGGTCCCCTTCGAGGATCTTGGGGAAGACCCGCACGGTGGCGACAGGTGCAGGTGCGCGTGAACCCCGCGCCATTCCGTGGCCCCCGCGGACCCCGCACCCCGTGCCCGTGGCCAAGACTGGGACAGCCCCGTGGCCCTTACCTTCCCACTCCAGCTCATTGTTGTTGCCCAGGAACTCGAGCGAGTCCATCTCGTCGGGGGTCTCAATGTTGTCCACGTTCATGTCCAGGTTGTCGGCGTGTCCAGGAAGTCGTCGGACAGCGAGATGCTGATCTCCGGGGCCACCAGGGTCTTGCATTTCTCTGGTAGGGTCGGTTGAAGTTCAGTGCACCAGGAGGGGCTGGGGAGAGGCCGACAAGACCTGTGGCCCCTCGCGCTCCCCCCACCCCACTGCCCTGCCTGGCAGAGGAGGCGGAGTGGCAGGGCCGGGGCGGGGCAGCCATAGCCATCCCCTGGCACCTGCGGGGCAGCGGGTAGGCACTGGCTGCAGCAGTGAAGGCACCGCGGGTCCTGGCTCTGCGTCCAGCCAGCCCCAGCCAGCCCCCGTGCTTGCACACCCTGGGCCCCTGCACCACCCGTGTGACTCCATGGAGCTCCTGGCTCCCGGCTTCAGCCTGGCCTGGCCCTGGCCATCGCGGGTGTCTGGGGAGTGACCTAGCAGGCGGGGGTCTCTGTCTCTGACTTTGCCTGTCTCCCGTTTAAATAAATACGTAGAAAAATGTAAGAGGTGCGTCCTGGCAGAAAATGGTCAGGTCATCGTTCTGTGCATGTGCTCAGCACTGTGGACTCAGGAGTGGCCTGGTAGGGAGGTTACCGTCCTGCCCAGAGGGCACCTGAGTCCCAGACCTTGCTGGCTGAGACAGGCAGGAGGCAGAGCCCCCCTCTCAGATGGGGCTCAGCGGGAAGCGGGCTGGGCTTGGGGGGCTGTGTGTGTGTCATGCCAGCATCACTCCTCCCCTTGTAGGGGCCAAGGGGGGGCCCAGCAGTGACCCTAACACTGAGGGCTCGTCCTTGCCCGGGAGGCACTGGCCCCTCAGAGTGGCCATATGGCAGTGAGGACAGATTGGAGCCAGAAGGTCACCCCCAAGCCTCACACCAAAGGGACCCGCCCTGAAAAGTAAAACCCAAAGCATCTGCCCCCCCCCCAGGCTTCGGAGTTATGTGTGTGTGTGTGGGGGGGGTGTTGCTTCCCTCTGCATGGAGCTGCCTGCCCAGGAGCAATAACTCCGGTTTCGTGGTCCCTGGCTGGAGAGGAATTCTAGCCCAGGATAATCCAACCCGAGTCTTGCGCCCCTGATTCCGATGGGATTTGGGGGCCTGAACTTGATGCTGAGTGACTGCGGGCAGACGGTGCCTGCGCGCCTGCCCAGGGCAGGGGCTGCCACGGGCCCCCTCTGCGGCAGCAACACCCTACATCATGAGGCTGGGGCGAGTCCTGGAGGGCAGCAGGGAGGGCTCCCCCGTGGGCATCGCCGTGGCCATCTGGGGACTGAACCAGCAGTGGGGGTTCCCTGTCTTGGCTGCTCAAGTCTAATAAAGTCTTGAAAATGTCTTAAAGATTATTTGGGTGCAAAACGGCCTGCAGTCCACACACTTTCCCAGCATGCACTGTCCTCGCCCTGTGGGGGGGGCTGTTGTGGGGGTGCACGTGGGTGTGGAGGCCCAGGGAGAGGCCACCTGCAAGCCCCGCCCCGCGGGTTTGGGCCTTTCTCTCCTGGGCCCTCGGCTGATTAAAGGAGGCCCAGGCATGTTCTAAGTCCACGGATTTAAACATCCTTAAAGTTGTATTCATTCACTTACCTACCTTATCTTTCTGCAAGGCAGAGTGACAGAGGGGTCTTTCACACACTGGTTCACTCCAGTGCCTGTAGCCAGGGCTGGGCCAGGCCGAGGCTGAGAGCTGGGAGCTCCATCCGGGTCTCCCGTGCGGGTGGCAGGGGCACTTGAACTGTCACCGCTGCCTCGCAGGGTGTGGACTGGCAGGGAGCTGGCGACAGCAGTGAGAGCCTGGCACTGGACCCTAGGGCTCCACTGTGGGACAGGGGAGCAGCCTGTGGGTGGGGGCGTGGCCTGGGCCGGGGTCGTGGCCTATGGGTCAGGGGCATGGCCTGTGGGCTGGGGAGCTGCCTTTGGGCTGAGTGCCAGCCCCGTGTCACCTCTTTGACCCTTACAAGCTCACTTCCTGTGATTCGCAGCTGAGGAATGGGCGGAGGCACAGACAGGCTGAGTAACTGGCTCAAGCACTCCCAGCCATGTCCCCGCGGACCCTCCCCCGCAGGCCCCGGAGCTGGGCAGCCCCCTTCCCTTCAGGGCCTCTGGGATCTGCTGGCCCAGTTCCGGCAGAGCCATGCCTGGCGCGCGCAGAAACTTACAGGCCATGTCCGCTGCCCCGCTGCAGAGCGACTCCGTCTCTGTGTCTTCGCGGAGCAGCCTGCACCCTCGGCTGGGGCCGGGCAGTGCCGCCGGAACGTCCAGCTAGAGGAGGGTGGTGTGGCTAGGCGGGGTCTGGCAGAGGGGGTTCAGACAAAACAAGAACAGAGTGCACTTAGCGTTGGGCCCGAGCGCCTCTCTGCTTGGGGCAGAGCACAGCGAGCCCGCGCACAGGCTGGGAGTCGCAAATGCGCCCAACCTTGGGAGCTATGGCCCAAAGCCAGGCTGCTCAGGCCCTTGGGAATCTAAGTGGAATCCTCTGCGCTGGGCCTGCAGCCTTGGTTCTTGGAGTTTTGTGTTCTCTTTAGCTCATGCTCAGTGTGAGAGGCAGAGCTCGAATCCACTGGGTCACCCCCGGGTGCCTGGGAAGGCTGAAGGAGCCGAAGCTCAGAGTTCTGCGTGGGCTCCCCCGCGGGTGGCAGGGAGCCAGGGTGGGCGTCGACTGGGAGCTGAGTCAGGGGATCCAGGGTGGGCGTCAGCTGGGAGCTGAGTCGGAGGGACCCAGGGAGCTGAGCCAGGGGGACCCAAGGTGGCGTCAGCTGGGAGCTGAGTCCGGGGGGACCCAGGGTGGGCGTCGGCCAGGAGCTGAGTCAGGGGGACCCAAGGTGGCGTCAGCTGAGAGCTGAGTCGGGGGGACCCA
The DNA here is from genome assembly GCF_964237555.1 of Oryctolagus cuniculus. NCBI lineage: Eukaryota > Metazoa > Chordata > Mammalia > Lagomorpha > Leporidae > Oryctolagus > Oryctolagus cuniculus. The sequence goes on along the minus strand of NC_091444.1, from coordinate 88,370,379 downwards.
GGGTGGGCATCGGCCGGGAGCTGAGTAGGGGGGACCCAGGACTGGGACCTAGAATGCAGATGTCCTAGCAGGTGTTAGGGCCAGCACGGTGGTAGAGCAGGTTAAGCTGCCACCTGTCACACCACCAGTTCACATCCTGGCTGCTCCATTTCCGTTCCTGCCCCCTTCTAATGTGCAATGGAGGACGGCCTAAGTGCTGGGCTCTACCAGCCACATGGGAGACCTGAACAGAGCTCCCAGCTCCTGGCTTTGGCCTGGCCCAGCCCTGGCCATTGCCGCCACTTGGGGAATGAACCAGCAGATGGAAGACCTCTTTCCCTCTCTCTGCATAGCTGTGCCTTTCAAATAAATACACAAATCTTCAGGAGGAGAAAGAAAAGCAAGTGTCTTAACCGCTAAGCTGAGCGCCTGCTGTCTCTGGGGTCTTGTCTGTCAAGAGCAGGGACAAGTGTGTCAGAGCTGCATCACTGTCAGCCATGGGGTCCACGGCCAAGCCGCCAGATAAACACAGGAGATGGGGTGATGTCTGCGGGGAGCCCCGGCCGACACACAGGTGAGAGAAGGTGCAAGGGACCATGGGGGCCGCACACGGCCCCACCTGGAGGTGCACAGGCCTCACCACGGGGGCCGTGCAGGCTGCCCATGCCTTCCACCTTTTGAGACTGGGGGCGGGCTCCCTGCTCCTGTGTCTTCCCCCGTGAAGACCAGCACCCGTCTGGCCAGTCAAGGGGCCGTCTGCAGCCCTAACTGGTTCTCCTCCGCACTCCTATGACCATGAGGGGTGACAAGGAAATGTCCCACGGGGTCCCCCAGGGAGCAGCCCAAGCAGATCAGAGTGGGGGTACACATGGTGGCCCAGCGCTCGAGACACCCATGTGTGTGGCCACCGCCTGGGATGCCCCTGTCCCCGATGGGGTGGCCGAGTTCAAGTCTCCACTGCTCAGGTACCGGGGCTGCTGCCCCCTCAGGAAATGGAGCTTGGGGCCTGCAGATGGGAGGCCTCTGCCTCTCAGATGGACCAGGCTAACAGGATATAAAACCCCAGTCACAGGAGGACTTGGAGACAGCGTTGTTCCATTCACAGGAACCCAGAGAGCCTTGAGGGAAGGCTGCAGGGTGAAACCAAGGGCCGGGCCACACCGGGCACCCCTGCCAGCTCCCAGCAGGGCTCGCACTTGACCTGCCGCCAGCACTCAGGCTCCAGGTGCCTGCGCCACCCCTGCCCATCCCTGGCGCCAGGTTCTGTGCTGGGTCTTTTAGATCCCAGTTGTGGGGCTCTGCCGAGTCAGCAACCAGGGCCTCCTCTCCCAGCGCTGCTGGCTCAGCCTGAAGGCAGAGGCAGGGAATGCTTTTTTCATCCCCTCTTACTTGTTTCCTTAAGAGATATTTGGGGGGCCAGCACTGCAGCACCAGCATCCCATAGGGCGCCAGTTCCAGTGCAGGCTGCTCCACTTCCCATCCAGCTCCCTGCTGTGGCCTGGGAAAACAGTGGATGATGGCCCAAGTGCTTGGGCCCCTGCGCCTGTGTGGGAGACCCATATGGAGCTCCTGGCTTCAGATCAGCACAGTTCCGGTCATTGCAGTCAATTGGGGAGTGAACCAGAGGATGGAATTGCTCTCTCTCTCTGCCTCTCTGTAACTCTGCCTTTCAAATAAATAAAATCTTTTAAAAATTAAATAAAATATAAAATCTGAAAAAAAGAAAACTAATGCCTCTCTCTTTGTTTTTGTTGCATATGATTGCTTTAGCTATTTGGAATCTCCTATATTTCCATATGATTTTCAGCATCGTTTTTTCTACATCTGTGAAGAATGTCCTTGGTGTTTTGATTGGAATCACATTGAGACTATAAATTGCTTCTGGTAGTATGGACATTTTGATGATATTTATTCTTCTAATTCATGAAAATGGAAGAATTTTCCATTTTGAAATGTCTTCTTCTATTACTTTAATATTTTGTAATTTTCATCAAAGAGATCTTTACATCATTGGTTAAATTTATTCCAAGGTATTGAATTCCTTTTGTAGCTTTTGTGAATGGGATTGTTCTCAAAAGTTCTTTCTCAGCCATGGCATTGTCTGTGTATTCAAAAGATGTTGACATTTCTATGTTGATCTTATATCTTGCCACTTTACCAAACTCTTTATTTGACAGGTAGAGTTATAGACAGTGAGAGAGAGACAGAAAGGAAGATCTTCCTTACATTGATTCACTCTCCAAATGGCTACTATGGCCTGAGCTGTACCGCTCCAAAGCCAGGAGCCAGGTGCTTCCTCCCGGTCTCCCATGAGGGTGTAGGAGCTCAAGCACTTGGGCCATCCTCCACTGTCCTCCAGGGCCACAGAAAAGAGCTAGGGTGGAAGAGGAACAACTGAGACTAGAACTGGCATCCATAGTGAATGCCAGCACCACAGGCAGAGGATAAGCCAATGGTACCAGCATCCCAAACTCTTTTGTAAAAAAAGATTTATTCATTTATTTGAAAGTCAGAGTTACAAAGAGGTAGAGGTAGAGAGGAAGAGAAAGGTCTTTCATCCATTAGTTTATTCCCCAGATGGCTGCATGGCTAGAGCTATGCTGATCTGAAGTCAGGGCCAGGAGCCTCTTCCAAATCTCCCACACTGGTGCCAGGACCCAAGGACTTGGGCCATCTTCTACTGCTTTTCTGGGACATAGCAGAGAGCTGGATCATAAGTGGAGCAGCTAGGACTCAAACCAGTGCCCATATGGGATGGCAGCACTGCAGGCGGAGGCTTTAACCATTCTCCCACAGCACCTCCCCTATCAAATGCTTTTATGAGTTGAGTAGTCTCTCATTGGAATCTATTGTATCCCCTATATATAAAATCATCTGCATATAGGGATAGTTTCACTTCATCCTTTCCAATTTGTATACATTTGATTTCATTTTCTTGCCTAATGGCTCTGGCTAAAAATTTCAAGACTATATTAAAGAGCAATGGTGTGAGTGGGCATCCTTGTCTGGTTCCAAGTCTTACTGAAATTATTCCAATTATTCTCCATTCAATAAGATGCTTCCTGTGGGTTTGTTACAAATTGTCTTGAATACGTTGAGGAATATTCCTTCTATACCCAATTTGCTTAAGGTTTTCATCTTGAATGGATGTCGTATTTTTTATGTGTGTTGTATTTATTTGGCTTCAATTTTGTTTATTTCTTCTTTAATAATTTTAATTATTTCTTTTCTCCTGCTAAGTTTGGGTTTGGTTTATTGTTGTCGTTCTAGGTCCTTGTGATGCATTGATAGCTCATTATTTGTTGCCTTTCCAATTTCTTGCTGTAGGCACCAATTGCTCTAAATTTCTATGTTAACACTAATTTTGCTGTATCCCATAAGTTTTGGTATGTTGTATTGTTGTCTTCATTCATTCCCAGAGGTTTTTGTTGATTTCTGTTTTGATCTATTTTATTTACATTCAAGGTTTCTGTTGATAAATAAGGATTGACCCTCCCATTTTTCTAATCTAAATATTCATATTGTTTACTTTGAATTTGCTTTGTACTTTTACTGGGTGGTTTTCTACTTTCACATTCTTTCATAGTCCTATCATTTTGGGTTTCTGTTTGTAGCATCATTTGTAGGCTGGAAGAATGGTGAGAAATTCAGTTTCTCATGGTTATGGAAGGTCTTTGTTTCACCTACATTAATAAATGAGAACTTTGCAAGATACAGTATTTTATGTTGATAGTTTCTTTCTCTTAAAACGTGGACTGTATTTTTAACAGTTCTTGTCTTAACTGTTGAAAAAAAGTTCTTTTTTTGTCATTCATACTATTTCTTGAACTCCTTACTTAACATAGAGCTAATCATATGCATACAAAATTAACAGAAAATAGATCTTAGTAAAAACATAAAGGTGAGAATAAGGGAGGGAGGAGGAAAAGGGGTGGGAGAGTGGGTTAGAGGGCAGTACAGTGGGAAGAATAGCCATGTTTCTGAAGTTGTAATTATGAAATGTATGAAGCTCCTTTTCCTTAAATAAAAGGTTTCTGAAGAGGGGAGGAGAAGACGTGGACTATACCTCACCATTCTCTCCTACCCTTTGAGTTTCTGATGATAATTGGGATGTGATACTTATTAGACATCCTCTAAAATAATCTAGCATTTCTCTCATGCTTTAGACTATTTTCTTTGTTTTATTGTTGAATTTTAACTACAATATGTGTGGGGAAGAATTTTTCTGTTCATGTCTGTTAGTTCTATTTGCTTCCTGTACCTGAATGTCTCTTTCTTTCTCCAAACTGGGTAGTTTTTCTGTGATTATTTCACTAAATAGAACTTCTCATCCATTCTCTCTTTCCACATCTTCAGGAATTATTAATACATGTATGTTTGGCTATTTGATATTATCCCATAAATCTGCAACACTGTTTTTAGTTTTTCTAATTTCTTCTGTTTTTTTTTTTTATATGATTGTAGAAATTCCAGAGATTTGTTTTCTAACTCAAATATTCATTCCTCTGCCTCATCATTTCAGTTAAGGCTTTCCGCATCATTTTTATTTAATCTAATGAATTCTTCATTTGTAAGAATTCATTTTGTTTCTCTTTAAAATCTGAATTTTATGCAAAAATTTCATTCATGTAATTTAATTTCTTTAAATCATCACTTTAACTTTGATTGCTTCTGAATAACCCTATGATTAATCTTTTGAATTCTATTTCAAGCCCTTAACAATCTCTTCCTCTTCACATTTTAGTATTGAACTGTTGTGTTCCTGTAGTGCATCACTTTGTATTCCTTATTCTTTTTTTTATTTTTTATTTATTTATTTATTTATTTGACAGGCAGAGTGGACAGTGAGAGAGAGAGACAGAGAGAAAGGTCTTCCTTTTGCCGTTGGTTCACCCTCCAATGGCTGCCGCGGCCGGCGCGCTGCGGCTGGCGTACCGCGCTGATCCGATGGCAGGAGCCAGGAGCCAGGTGCTTTTCCTGGTCTCCCATGGGGTGCAGGGCCCAAGCACCTGGGCCATCCTCCACTGCACTCCCTGGCCACAGCAGAGAGCTGGCCTGGAAGAGGGGCAACCGGGACAGAATCTGGCGCCCCGACCGGGACTAGAACCCAGTGTGCCAGCGCCGCTAGGCAGAGGATTAGCCTAGTGAGCCGTGGCACCAGCCTTGTATTCCTTATTCTTGATTCTTGAATGTCTGTGTTTATTTGTAGGCATTTTTGGAGATACTTGTATTTTTCCCCTCTGATTACTTTTATCTTTGGGTCATACCTCTGTGGCTTAGTGGAGTGTCTGTCCTTTCAGTGAATACCCAGAGATGTGTGCTGGCTGTGTCTGGGAGCTCTATTTAGTGTGCCAGGGTTGGGGGAGTATCAAGGGTGACACCCAAGTTGGGCATGCTAGATCTTTTTTTTTAACAGAAGAGAGAGTTTAATCAGCTGTGTTGGTGTAGTAGTTTCATCTTCACCTCCTTTCTTCCATGATGATTAATGCCTGGGTGCTAACCCCACTGGGTAAAATATTCATCCATGCTGCCAGAAGAACCACACAAAGGATCCATGCAATCATCAGTGTGAGCATGAATCCCATCAGAATGACCCACCCCAGGCAGTCAGGCAGTTGTGATTATGTAGAGCAATCCACAGTGATTTCCCAGAGACCCAGCAACACCTGTGACTTAGATGCAACCATAGTGTTTCCACAGTCCCAACATGCAAGGATCCTACAGTCCTGCAGCACCAAGGATCCACTCTACCCCACCAGTCCATCCCATCCACAGAGAGGCAGAGACACTCTCAGAGCCAGCTACCTATGGGTGCTCCTCCTAGGCAGGTGAGCCCAAGAGTTTTTAATATGTTGGGCACCTCATAGTCCTACATGGGTACTCAGTCCCCTGTCAGTCCTCCCAGCCAGACTCAGGCATCTCCTTGCAGTTGGTTTCTAGGCTTGTGGACACAAGGTGGTGCAGCTGTTTGTGTGTCCAAACTTCTGCCCTCTCTCTCTCAGCTAATTGTAGGGCATCATTGTTGGCACGGGGGAGACAAATGAGCCTCTATCTTCCTTCCAGTTTGGCAGATATCCTGGAGCCCTGTGGGGCTCTCCATGAAGCTATATCACAAGTTGTTTGGACTACTGCAGTCTGATATCACCTCAGTGTCCCAAACTGGCATTTTAGACTCTTGGCTACTGGGGTCCTGTGTTGTTCCTATACTCATTCTGTGCATCCACACAATCTATGTAGGAGCATAGCATCCCTCTTCCTTCTGTGGAATTTCCACTGTGTTTTTTCCCTAACTCTTGCCTGAGATTGCACCTTCCAGAATATTACATTTTCAATTGAAATAAATAAATCTGTTATGTACTGATGGCATACATTGTATTTCATTTCTCTAGCTTCAATTCTTAATTCTATCAACTCTATGAGGCAGTTACCATTACTATCATATCTGAATGAGAAAATGGATGCATGGAGTGGTTAAATATTTGCCTATGATCACACAGCTACTCAGTATTTAGATATAACTAAAACCCAGATCAAATCCAGAGCCTGCCTTTAACTACAAAAGAAAACTGTTTCTCAATGACACATGCTGTACATCACAGAGATGTTTCTTTAAATGATTAGATTATTCATAGAAACATACCTTATATCAAACAAAATAACAGGTAGTTTGGAATTCAAAGGTTATTTTCTTGAGACAATAATTTAAAATTTAAAAGTTTAATTGGACCAAGTGTCTTAGATCTTTTCAATTTCAGAAATAAATGAATATGCTATTTCATTAGAAAGAGTTAATATGACTTTTGGAATATTTTACCAGTAAGAATGGAGGGAGAATAAGAGCATTTGGGAAATAAATTATCTTCAAGGTTTTGCCATTGAATTTGACTTTGACATGAGCTTTATGATTTTTTTTGATTTTCTAGGATTCTAATACTTACGTACAGGGTTCATTGCTATTCAATTTGATGTGTTGGGACAGGCTTTCTTTGTGACTCACAGACAATTAATAATCCCAGAGCCTCTGGGTGCTCCTCCTTGGCTGTTTATTTGCTTGTTTATCTATCTACAACAGAGAGGGAGGAATATTCAGAGACAGAACATCTACCTATTGGTTCACCCTTCAAAATACTGCAATGGCTAGAGCTGGGATAAACATAAGCCAGGTGCCTGTAACTCCATCATGGTCTTCCTTGTGGACAATAAGGACCTAAGCAATTGAGCCATCTTTCTGAGGTGTGTTAGCAGGAAACTGGAAAGGAACCAGAGCTGTAGAGACTCAGCTGGCACCCTGATATGGCATTATGGCTTCCCAAGTGGGAGCTTATTCCATTGTGCTACAATGTTAGCTCATGGCAAATACCCTTAAAGTGTTTGAATTTTTCTGTTTCTGATCTCTAGGAATCACTCTTTATTCTTCACTGAAAAGAGAAACTAATAGTGAAAATTTTACATCTTTTACTTCTCCATTGCTTTCAGAAATTGCTTTGTCTATACTAAACCATCATTTTGTCTGTGACTTAGCAATCCAGAGTGAATCTGTGTGTAGCACAGGACCTAAACTGCACAGAAAAGCTTCTGCATCATCTAAACTTTCCCTTTACTCTCAGTCACCTGAATCTGCAGGAAGACTGGTGTACACACACACACACACACACACACAGAGTTCCCCCTTTCTCATTCCTTCACCATATCCCCTCTCCTTTCCTCTCTATTTGCTCTTCCTCCACAACAAATAAAAATCTTTTTCCTCCTTTTTAAGAAGGTACTTCCTGATTACTCTGTTCCCAGAGATATCCCAAGATGTATATCTTCCTATCTCTTTAGCTTAGGTAAAGCATATATTTTCTACAGGAACTGTCCTTCGTTTCCATTTTGTGGTTCCACTTTTGGAAAGTTACTCAAGCCTACTACTTTTAGCAGTCAATCATGATAAGGAATGAAATTAGAATGAAATGTGGAATGACAAGTTTTGTAGATATCATGTCCATTTAGCTGATAGTGTTCATTAGTTCTGTTGCTTGTTTTTTTGATTTTATGTCTAGTTTACCTGATTATTGATGAAAATGTTTTGTCAAAGTCCAGCATTACAATTGTATTGAAGTCTATGTCTCCCTTTAGATCCATTAACATTTATTTTAAGTGTCCAGGCTCCCTGGTGTTGGGTGCATATACATTTACTATAGTCACTGTGTCCTGTTGGATTAATCCCTTAATCATTATATAGTGCCCTTCTTTATCTCTTTTTACAGTTTTTGTGTTAAAGTCTATTTTGTCTGATATTAGGATGGTTACATCTGTTGTTTTTTGGTTTCTGCTAGGATGTAATATCTTCTTCTAATCTTTCACTTTTGCTCCGTGTGCATTTTTGTTGGTGAGTTATGTTTCTTGTAATCAGCAAATAGATTTTCTGCTTTCACATTTCTTCATAATGATATCTATCTTTCTGTGTTTCTGTGTGTAGCACTTCCACAAGCATCTGCAAGACTGGAAGAGTAGTGACAAATTGGATTTCTGTTTGTTATAGAAGGTCTTTCTTTCATCTTTGTTCATGAATGAGAGCTTTGCAGACTACAGTATTCCGGGTCCACTGTTTTTTTTTTCTCTTAGTACATAGACTAAGTCTCTTCATTCTTGCCTAGCCCATAGAGTTTCTGATGAAAAATCAGCTGTGAGTCTAATTAGAGATCCACTGACAGTAATCTGTCACTTCTCTTCTGCACATTTTAGGATTTTTTCTTTATATTTTACTGTTGATAGTTTAAATACAATGTGTTGTGGTGAGGATCTTTTCTGGCCATGTCTATGAAGAGTTCTATGTGCTTGCTGTACTGGGATGTCCTTTTCTTTCTCAAACTAGGGATGTTTTCTGTAATTATATTACTAAATAGAACTTCTAATCCTTTCTCTTTCCACAACTTCAGGAACTCCTAAGACCCATATTTTGGGTCATTTGACAACATCACTTAAATTTCCAACACTATTTTTAATTTTTCTAATTTCTTCTTTTTTTGGTCTTACTGAAAAATTTCTAAAGTTTTGTCTTCTAGATTGGCTATTCTTTCTTCTGCCTCACTCAGTCTGTTGTTTCCACCAAGTTTTTATTTGACATATTGAATTCTTCATTTCTAATGTTTCATTTAGATTTCTCTACAAAATCTCAAGTTTAATGGTAGATTTTTTTGATCATGTCATGCATGGATTACTTGAATTTGTGAATTTGCTCCTCATTGCTTCTGAGTAATCCTATGATTAATCTTTTGAATTCAATTTCAGTCTTTTCATCCATCTCTTCATCTTTACATTCTGATATCAAGTGTTGTGTTATGGGGGGGGGAGTCCTCTTATCTTCCTTATTCTTGTTTCTTGAATTTCTGCATTTATTTTTGGGCATTTTCAGAGTTCCATGTTGGTTTTTCCCTCTGATCTCTTTTTTTAACTCTGCCTCTGTGTGTTAGTGGAGTGTTGGGTGTTTCAGTGATATATCCAGTGGTGTGTGCTGAGTGTGGCCAGAATTCTGGTCAGTGCCCCAGGGTGGTAGGAATATACTGGGCAATACAGATCTCCTCTTGTTAACAGAAAATGGAGGTATGGTCATCTGTTGGTATAATCACACATATACTTTTTCTCTTACAAGGTGATCAATGCCCAGATGTTAGTCCTCAGTCAGTGACATACTCATTTGCACTCTGCATGAACTGCACAAAGGAATTGTTCAGTCCTCACTGTAAGCACAAATCTCACCTCAATGACCATCCCAGGCAATCAGGGACCTCTGGGCATGTGAAGCTGCACACAGTAATTGCCCAGAAACCCAGGTACATTCTGTGACCTCTTATGCAGTCACAGATTTCCCACCATCTCAGCACACAGGGCTCCCACATTCATGGTGTGCAGAGGATACAAGCACTCCATTAGTCTGTCACTTCCACAGAGAAACTGAGATGCTCTCAGAGCCAGCTGCAGTTTGAACTTCAGAACCTATGATATGTTGAGAGACTAGGGCACCTCCTATTAGGGTACCCAGACACCTGAATTCTCCCAGCCCTACACAAAGTCAGTGGGGAACATGAAATTTTACTTTGGTTAAATTCCTGGATCACATGCTTGCACAATGGCCACCAGCCACAGCCCTTCCCATTTCACAATCATGCTTTCTCCCCACAGACTGCCATGCAGGAACATACAAGAATCTCTGCAGCCAGTACAGAGGTCAGAATGACTCTTTCACCCTGCCCATTGCCTGCTGTGTTCACCAGTACTGCTGCGGGTGCCTCTGCTGACAAGATTGTATTTTATCTGCACCAGTTGCTGGGTGTACACTCACTCTCTTCTTGTTAAAATGGTGCCCAACCTCTCTCAGCCACTTGCTGGGCACTGTTGTGAGAGGATCAGGAGAAGAAGACTTGCCCCTTTTTTCCACTGTGGTTATCAGGCACCCTGTTCTGCTTTGGGCTCCAGACCATAACAAAAGACAGTGAAGGCCACTAAGCCCTCTCTCTGGTTAAATAGCCAGTGGCATGGGTCACTGCAGGCTGACTGCACCTTGCTTTGCAAAGCTGGTGTTTTCTCTGGCTCTGCACTCATAGCTGTACATCTGCACTTTCCACACAGACTCTCCACTGCAGTTTTACCTCCAACTCTCCCCTGAGAATGCAGTTTCTCTACTTTTTAAAATATTGTTTTCCCCTAGCCCAGAGCAGACTGCACTTTCCATATTCCACATCTTGAAATGTTCAGAAGTCAAATTGTTGATCAGAGGATTACTCACAAACAGGAGAAGCAATTGACCCAATTAAAGAAATGCATACATGACCTGGATGAAAAATTTTACCATGTAATAGATATTGTTGAGAAATCAATCTGAAATATTAGAAATGAAGTATTCAATATGTCAAATATTAAAGAAATGTAAAGCCTTAACAACAGACTTGGTGACACAGAATAAAATATTTCTTAGCTAGAAGACAAATCTTTGAAATGCTTCTCAGAAAAGAAAGGAAAAAAAAGAAAAACCAAAAATAGTGTTTGAGATTTATGGAATACCAATAAATGATATCAATTGTATGTGTCTTAAGAATTACTGAGGGTATAGAAAGAAAAAATGGGTTAAAAGGCCTATTCAATGAAATAACAGAAAATTTATTGATTTAAATATTTAAATATTTAAATTGAAGTATAAATATCAGATAGAAAACCAAAAACACTGGGCCAGATATGATCCTCATCATGACTCATTATAGCCAAATTTTCTAACGTAACACATAAAGAGAAGATCCCAAAATGTTCACAAGAAAAATGCCAGATTACCATCAAAGGATATCAAGGTAGATTGACAAGCTGATTTCTCATCAGAGATGCTATAAGTTGAGAGAGAGTGCAGAGATGCAGGTCAAGTCCTAAAAGAAAAAAAAAAAGCCTAACCATAATACAATACCCAAAAAAGCTCTGATGTATAATTGATGGTGAAATAAAGAACTTCTAAAACCAATAGAAATGGAAATAATTTGTCACCACAATCCAGCCTTACAAATAATATTTCAGAACACACTACACACAGAAACAGAGAAAGATACATCATGAAAGGATGTGAAAACAGAAAATTTCCTAGTAAAATTACTAAGGAAATCCAAAATAAATAATTGGAATATTCATGGAAAAAAAACAGGGCCAAGTCATTGCTTATTACTAATAAACTTGAATGTAGAAGGCATAAATCCTCCAATTGGATGACATAGAATGGCTGAACAGTTTTAAAAAAAAATCCATCTATTTTCTACTTACAAGAAACACACCTCATAGACTACCATGCAGACTAAATGTGAAAATATGGTAAATGATATCCCATGCTAATAGAAATAAAAGTGAACATAGTTACACTAATATCAGACATTAAATACTTTAACACAGAAACTGTTAAAAGAAACAAAGAGGCCGGCGCCGCGGCTCACTAGGCTAATCCTCCACCTTGCGGCATCGGCACACTGGGTTCTACTCCCGGTCGGGGCACCGGATTCTGTCCTGGTTGCCCCTCTTCCAGGACAGCTCTCTGCTGTGGCCAGGGAGTGCAGTGGAGGATGGCCCAAGTAGTTGGGCCCTGCACCCCATGGGAGACCAGGAGAAGCACGTGGCTCCTGCCATCAGATCAGTGCGGTGTGCTGGATGCAGCACGCTGGCCATGGCGGCCATTGGAGGGTGAACCAATGGCAAAAGGAAAACCTTTCTCTCTGTCTCTCTCTCTCATTGTCCACTCTGCCTGTCAAAAAAAAAAAAAAGAAAGAAACAAAGAAGGGCACTACTACTAACGATTAATGTATCTACTCAACAAACAGGAACATGTGATTATAGTAAATGTCTGTGTACCCAATGATAGGGAATCTGGCCATTTAAAACACATCAGAAAGGATCTTCAGGGAGACAGATTCAACTCAGTAGTAATGGGGGACTTCCACACCCACATTCATCAATGGACAAATCAAGTAGATGAAATGTAACAAATAAACAACAGAGATAATCTACACTTTTGACCAAATGGACCTAACTGATATCTACAGAACATTTCACCCCACAATTTGAGTACATGTTCTTTTCATTGATGCATGGAACTTTATATAGGATAGATGAAATGCTAGGCCATAAGAAATTTAAAGAAATGAAATTGCACCATGTATACTTTCTGAGCCCAATGGAATAAAACTGTGAATTAAAAACTTCAGAAACTTTAGAAAAAATGCAAACCTATAGAGAACTAAACATTATACCACTGAATGAACAGTGGATCATAGAAGTAATCAAAAGAGAAATCAATTTCTAAAAACAAATGAAGATTACAATATATCAAAATTTGAGATATGGTAAAAGCTGTGTTAAAACTTTACTACCTACTGAAATAAATTTGAAAGCCATCAAACAAATGATCTATGATCATCTCAATAGTCCAGGAATACAAGAACAAACCAAAAATGAGTAGGAGACAATAATAAACATTAGAAGAAACAAAATTGAAACAAAGATACAAAAGATTTGTGTAATGAATAACATTTTTTGAAAAAATAACCAAAATGTACATCCTTTTGTTCCACTCAACCATAAAATTGAGAAGACCAAAATTAATAAAATCACAGATGATAAATGAGGTATTACAATGGATACCACAGAAATAAAGTCACTAGGAATTACTACAGCAACAAATTGGAACATCTTGAAGTAATGGATGAATTTCTGGACATATAACACTTTACCAAATTGAGTCATGAAGACACAGATAACCTAAATAAAACAGTGATTAAGCCAGAGCTACAATCAGTAACAAAGACAAAGCCAAAAAAAAATCCAAGATCAAATGGCTTCACTAATGAATTCTAATAACTTTTAAAGTATAATCCCAAGGCTTCTCAACCTATTCAAAACAATTGAAAGCATTTCCTCTAAGATCCAGAAGTAGGGTCCAGCACTGTGGCATAGTAGGTAAAGCCACTACCTGCAGTGCTGGCATCCCATATGGGCACTTGCTTAAGTACCTGCTGCTCCACTTCCAATCAAGCTCTCTGCTATGGCCTGGGAGAACAGTAGATGACCCAAGTCCTTTGCCCCCCTTACCCACATGGGAGACCCATGAGAAGCTCCAGTCTCCTGGTTCAGATTGGCCAAACTCCATCCATTGTGGCCATTTGGGGAGTGAACCAGCAGATGGAAGGCATCTCCATCTCTCTCTCTCTATCTCTCTCTCTCTCTCTCTCTCTCTCTTTCTTTCTCTCTCTCTCTTCCCCCCTCTTTCCCTGTAACTCTACCTTTCAAAGAAATAAATATTTAAAAAATCATAGAATCAGACAAGGGTGCCCACTCTCATCATTTTGGAAGATTCTGTCAAAGGAATTAGACAGGAAAAATAATCAATGGGACTAGAACCCAGGGTGCTGACACCGAAGGCAGATGATTAGCCTATTGAGTTGTGGCGCTGGCTATTTTTTTTTTTGACTGACAGAGTTAGTGAGAGAGAGAGAGACAGAGAGACAGAGACAGAGAGAAAGGTCTTCCTTCTGTTGGTTCACCCTCCAGATGGCCGATCAGAAGCCAGGAGCCAGGCACTTCCTCCTGGTCTCCGATGCAGGTACAGGGCCCAAGCACTTGGGCCATCCTCCACTGCACTCCAGGGCCACAGCAGAGAGCTGGACTGGAAGAGGAGCAACTGGGACAGAACCAGTGCCACAACCGGGGCTAGAACCCATGGTGCCAGCACCACAGGCGGAGGATTAGCCAAGTGAGCCACGGCGCTGGCAAAGTATTGAGTTTTATGTGAATATGTTTGAAAATTGTATATAGTTAAGAAGAGATCTTATTTAGCTTTTTTAATGTTATAGTGTGCTAAAGAACAAGTTATTTAACTTGATCACAAAGTTAAGGGGTGCATCATAAATAGAATGGCAAGGAAAAAAGATAATGGTAAAAAAATGAGTGGAACAAAAATTAAATTAGTGCTATCTTATAATGAAGGAAAGGATTGACAACTACAGAAATCAATGGATGCTCAGTTACAAATTTATTACATGAGGAGATATAACAATCATAACTCACAATTTTGAAAACACACCTTCTTTCCCACCATGTCTTTTGTGGAGAGTGGGAAGCGTTTGGCACTGCACCACAGTCGCCTTGGCACCCCGGTGCCCTTCGCGGCTCCACATACCCTGCCTTCTCTCAGGGGGACAGTTGGGGTGAAGACGAAGTCGACGACCAGGAGGGATGCAACCAAGTGGCCCGTGACTTGAGAGAGTTCTCAGCTGGACCATCTTTGGAGTGCAAGAGAGGTTCTCTGTTCCCACCAGATGGAGATGGGTCACCGGTGCTGCCAGAGAAGCTCAATGCATCTTCCCGGCTGCTGCGGGAAGCCGAACCCCATCTCAGCAGTGGCCGGTTCAGGTCCTTTCTATTCTGTGTTCACTGCTGTTCGCCATCCTCCTCACCTTTCTGCTCGCCATCATCTACCTGGCCGTTAAAGAGTTGCATGCTGAGAATTTGAAAAATGAAGATGGTGTAGACGCTGGGCTGTTAGGGTTCTGGATGCTGCTTATAATATTCCTAACTGCTGGATTCTCCTGTTGCAGCTTTTCTTGGACAGTGACTTATTTGATTCTTTTGAACCAGGAATGTTTCCTCCTACTCCTCTTTCACCTGCCAGGTTCAAGAAACGGACTGGACACTCCTTCCACATGGGCGACAGCATGGCAATTTTGAATGGCATTGTGGCTGCTCTTACTGTAGCATGGTGCCTCATGTATATCCATGCTGGAGCAATACTCTTGGCAAAATGTAGTCTAAATTGTTTCATAATAACAGGAAAGAACATCATTGCCTACTCAGAAGACTGAGAAGCCTAATGCTCATTATATGGTTCATCTGTGTGTCATCACACACTAAATAGTCATGCAATGAAAAAAAAATAAACTAGAAAACCTCAATGCAAGAAATGTATGAACTCAATGAAGAGAAGGCAGATCAATCTTAGTATAATGAGGCTTGGAGCTAAAATTAACATTTCTTTACAAGAAAATGTTGGTGCATATGATCTTTCTTCTTTTGCACGTTACCTATCAGACGTCTGCTTTTGAGGATGTATTTGTTAAAATCATTCACAATCATTCTAAGGAGTCACTGATTATTTTTGCCTTGTTGCTGAATTATTTTATCTACTGTCTATGAATAATGATGCTTCTTTAATTACTTTCTGAGCTACAAGTATTCCAAATCATTACCTCTGCGATTCTTTAGATTGCCTTAAGGGTGAAACTAAAGAGCTGCTAGAGAGTTCTGTAGCACAAATATCCCATAGTAAAATTTCTTCAGTTACTTAATTAAGATAAGAAAAAAACATTCAATTGTCATTTCATTTGTAAATGAATCCAACACATTGAAAAGTTATATATAATTGAAACTGATTGCTAAGAGTATGCTAACACATTTTACATAGATCCATTTAATTTTCATGTGCCACAAGAATATGCTCCTTTCAGCAGTAATGTTTTAGATAGGACATCAAGAACACATATAAGATTTCTGTGCAAAACAATTATTTGACACATTAGATAATAAAATAACTTTTTGCAACTGGGAAGTAGATTTTATATACTCTCATCTTTGTCCCCAAATGGATGGTAGAAACAGAGTGATGCTTGATTCATGTCTGCTACTTACTCATTAGCAAGATGAGCAAGAGGAGCAGCTGGGACTAGAACCGGCACCCACATGGGATGCCAGCATTTCAGGCCAGGGATTTAACCTGCTGCACCACAGTGTCAGCCCCAAAGTCCTGGTTCTTTATTCTGACCCTTCTGACCCTCCATTTTCTCATCTGTAAATTGGTGATATATCTGGAGGGCTTATGATGAAGAAAAAGGTGATGCTTGTAATGCCTTTCAGTACCACTTCTGAGACCCATGAAAGGTCATCGGGACTATCCTCCTGCCCCAATTCCAGGGCAGACAACTGACTCAACTCATTAAAATCTTCCAAAGATGTATGAGGATGACTTCAAAATGTTCTTGGAAAATGTATACTCTGAACATTTTGTGCATGGATTTCAAAAACGTTTGCACAAAATGAATTTCTCTTATAGCTCTATTTCCCACAAGGTTTTTGAAGTACCCCTGACAGCCTCCAATATCGCCAGCTAAGTGAGCAACCTGCCCTGTCAGCTCCCTTCCTCCTGTGCAGAGCTTCCTGCTGCCACAGGATCTGCCCAGCCCCTCCCATGCAAGTCAGCTGTGGAGAGACCCTTGACAGAACCCCTTCATCACAAGGGCTTCCCAGCAGCACTCCCTCCCCAGCCTCTCCCAGCCTAACCCATGCCTCCCTCCTTCCTGATCCCCAGACTCCTGTCAAGCTTCAGGTCTCTCTGCCCAAGCAGCTTAAGAGGCAAGGTGTCAGCCCTCTGCAACAGGCTTGGGAGGAAGGCATAAGAAGCAAAAGGCAGGAATGTGAAGGGGAATGGTGGTGGTGGGTGGGGATCAGGCTGGCCAGTTGGCTGTCCTGGGCCTATAGGACTGATAGGCTGTGAAGGGCAGTGTATCAGGCCCTGGAGCCTCTGTCCTGGGGCTCGGCCTGGTCCTGGGTGAGCAGGGCTGGGGAATGGGGAGTGAATGGTTTAGGGGTACTTACTCCAGGGGATGTGGAGCACACAGCAGGTCACATGATGAGGGATGGGTGAGACTGAGTCACTCTATGGCTGCGTAGGATGTGGGACTTGGAAGAGCATTCAGGGTTCCAGGAAGTGGGTGGACTCAGCTCTGAGGCAGGGCCACAACCACACATCCTATTTCAAAGGGACAGCCAGGAGAAGTACACAGCCACAGCCGCCGTGGGACAGACAGGTGGAGCTGAGGACCCCTGTAGGAGGATGCTGGCAAGAAGCTGGCCAGAGCAGAAACAGCAGCATGGATGCGGGTTTGAAGTGATGGGAGCCAAAGAAGGAGACTGGCAGTAGGATGAGAAAAGGCGGTGAGGGCACGGGGAGGGCTAGGGCAGGGGAGGGTTGAACCTGGGAGGGACTGGAAACAGGAACCCAGAGAGGGGGCTGCGGGAAGAACGCGAATAATGGGCAGCATGTATGGAGGTGGGATCCCGGGAATGGCCGGAGCTGGGATCCCAGTAGGGATGGTGGGATGACGGCAGCGCTGAGAACCGGTCTCCCTCATGGAGGGGTCGCGGGGGCCGGAAGGAGCGTGGGATTCCATTTTCCTGCGGTGGGCGTTTTCCCCTCTCCATCTCTGAGACCCCCTCCCCGACTGCCCTTCAGGACTGCCTATGGCGTCCAATTCCCATCTCCGAGGTGGGCTCTCAGACAGCGGAGAGCCTAGGATGCTCTTGGCGACAGGAGCCCAGCTTGAGGCGCGCCCCCAGGGGGCCGAGGGAGGCGGGATCTGACCGGCTCCGCGGATTGCCGCCCCTAGCTGGCCACAGGGGCAAGCGCCTCCAGGCGGCTCCCTGGCCAGCCCCGTGGTTGAGAACCCCGGCGGCGGCGACTCCTGGAGGGACTTGGTGCCCAGCCAGGGGAGCTTTGTGCCCACTAGACTGCCCTCCACCCCGGTCCCACCTGCCTCTCTTGCACCACTTCAACGTGACGCTAGGCACACATATTCCCTCTCCCACTCCGCCCCAGGCCTCTTATCTCCGACGCCAGTGACCCTGGCTTTCTCCCACGAAAGGTAGAAACGGGAGCAAATCGAGACTTGACTGTCAGATGTGTGTGACCCTGTTATTCTCCCATGGCCCATTCCCCCTTTTCTGACCCGCACCGCATCACACGTCTCATTTGTACCTCAGGGTCACTCGGAGCATCCACCGTCCCCACTCACCAGTCTGCGGCTCCTCCATTTCGGGGCACTCTCATCAGCCTGCCCCTGGCCTTCCCAGCTTTGGTCACTTTTTTTTTTTTCGATCTACAGCCATCCAGGACCTACCCATGCCCGTCTAAATATCATCTCAAGTCTCAGTCTCTCCACCCCATTACTTTCCATGGTCAGCTCTGGGAAGGCTCCCTGGACTAGGAACGCCCCTGACTATCACTGGACCCCTCAGGTTCCCTCTTCTGCACCCCAACGTATCCATTCCAGGTTTCGTCCTTATCCTCCACTGCCCAAATCAGAGCTCAGATTGCGAGAATTACAACAGGGAGGGCACCCTGCTAGGTCTCATCACCCCTCCAGCTCAGGGCACAGACACCTTTGCAAATCAAAGCCCTCCACAAACTTCATTTATGCAGGACTGGAGTGCAGAGGTCAGGGACTCTGCCACCTATCTCTGACCCTTCTGGTCCAGATTTTGCCATGTTTTAAGTACCACACATGGAGATTTCACATCTTTGAGCCCCTGAGGAGCCCTTATGCTCCTGTTCCCTGCAGTCTGCCCAGATTGTGCACCTACCCTTACCCACTTTCCAGATGTTTTACTTTCAACCCTGGTCACCTCGCTGAGTAATGACGTGAATTTGTCATTTTTAAATTAAATATTGCAAACAGCCTATAATATCAAACATTATTCAAGCAGATTATGGTGTGCCAACACCATGTGATTGTTGAAAGTCATCAATATGTTTATCTATGAAACTCAAAAACAACAATACTAGTCGAACAATACCCTATACCTGGTTCGGTTGTGTGAGTGCAACCTGTTGAAATCCCTGCTTAGTATATACTAAGTTGATCTTCAGTATATGAAGGTAATTGAAAATGAAACGTGATGAAGGGTGGGATGGGAGAGGAAGTGGGTGAGGGGAGGGCCATGGGAGGGAGGGAGGTTGGGGGTAAGCCACAACAATACAAAAGATGCATTTTATATTCTACTTAAAACTATTGGTTGAACTCTGTAATTAATACACAATTACTCTTAGGTGTTTAATCAATGCTATAACTAGTACTCAAATAGTATTTTACACTTTGTGTTTCTGTGTGGGAGCAAAATGTGGAAATCTTTACTTAATATACGCTAAATTGATCTTCTGTATATAAAGATAATTGAAAATTAATCATGATGTGAAAGGGAAGGGGAGAGGGAGTGGGAGAGGGGAGCGTTGTGGATGGGAGGGAAGATACGGGGGGGAGGAGGCTATTGTGGTCCATAAGCTGTACTTTGGAAATTTATGCTCATTAAATAAAAAAAAAGAAAGTCATCAAAAGAATAGGTTAAATGGGGAAAGGCCAGAAACAAAGCAGAACTTACTTCCTTATTGGCAGTGCCCTTCCTGGATGCTGGAATTCAGATTTGTTTTTTATTATTGATCCTTTTCAGTATTTCTTTTTTTCAAGGTGAATTTTTTTAGAATAAAGTAAAAAAATTATCATTCACTAATTTGATAAAATCACAAGTATTATGACTTTTAGCTCTTTTCCTACCCAAATATTTTTACACGTTTTATCTTGTATTTTAATAAATTGTTTATTTATTTGAGAGATAGAATTGAGCAGAAATACCAAGGAGAGAGATCACTTTTACCCACTGGTTCACTTCCCAAATGCCTGAAATGAAAGGGCTAGGCTGGGTGGAAGTCAAAGCCAGGAACTCACTCTAGGTCTCCCACGTGAGTGGCAGAGACCCATCACCTGCCACATCTCAGGGTCTGCATTCCCAGGAAGCTGGAGGTAAGTATTCAACACAGGCACTCTGATATAAGATGGACACATGCTGATTACTAGGCCAAATTTCAATCCACCTGATCTATTGATAGCTCTCAAAAACAATTATGGATGACTATATGTATTCCATGAAATATATTTTCTTCTGAAATATTTTGTTCTTTTGTGCAATGTAATGTTAACACAAAGAAGGCAGGTTAAATGCAGCTTATAGATGTAATTCTAAAAATATGATGCTTCCCTTCCTCCCTAGCAACCTCCCCCCTTCACTCTCCCTTCCCTTAACTCTCCCCTTCCTTCCTTCCTTCTTCCTTCCTTCCTTCTACTTTTCAGTATTTGAGATAACAATTTTAAGTAACATTACCATCAATGAGGTAAATGTCCCACTCAATAGATAAACAAGTTAAAGGAAAAAATCCTAGTAAAGTGGTGATATAGGCAAGGGCTATAAATAATAATAAAATAGAAAGATGATCATTTCATCCATGCACAGTAATTTTTTAACTTTTATTTAATGAATATAAATTTCCAAAGTACGATTTATGGATTACAATGGCTTCCCCCACATACTGTCCCTCCCACCCACTACCCTTCCCTTTCCCACTCCCTCTCCCCTTCCATTCACATCAAGAGTCATTTTCGATTATCTTAATATACAGAAGATCAGCTTAGTATACATTAAGTAAGGATTTCAACAGTTTGCTAACACACAGAAACATAAAGTGAAAAATAATAGATGATTTTTTTAAATGATGATGAAATCAGATCAGACCTATTGTCATGTTTAATCCTAGTGAGAGTCAAGTTGGAGTTGATAATTTTTTTTTACAGAAGATCAGTTTAGTATGCATTAAGTAAAGATTTCAACAGTTTGCACCCACATAGAAACACAAAGTGAAATATATTGTTTGAGTACTCGTTATAGCATTAAATCTCAATGCACAGCACATTAAGGACAGAGATCCTACAAGAGGAGTAAGTGCACAGTGACTCCTGTTGTTGACTTTACCAATTGACACTCCTGTCTATGGCATCAGTAATCTCCCTATGCTCCAGTCCTGAGTTTGCAAGGCTATGGAAGCCCTCTGAGTTCTCCGACTCTTATCTTGTTTAGACAAGGTCATAGTCAAAGTGGAGGTTCTCTCCTCCCTTCAGAGAAAGGTACCTCCTTCTTTGAAGACCTGTTCTTTCCACTCACTCACAGAGATCTTTTGCCAGAGTGTCTTGGCTTTCCATGCCTGAAATACTCTCATGGGCTTTTCAGCCAGATCCGAATGCCTTTAGGGCTGATTCTGAGGCCAGAGTGCTATTTAGGACATCTGCCATTCTATGAGTCTGCTGAGTATCTCACTTCCCATGTTGGATCACTCTCCCCTTTATTTATTCTATCGGTTAGTGTTAGCAGGTACTAGACTTGTTTATGTGCTCCCTTTTGACTCTTACTCCTTTCATTATGATCAACTGTGAACTGAAATTGATCACTTGGAATAGTGAGGTGGCATTGGTACATGCCACCTTGATGGGATTGAATTGGAATCCCCTGGTATGTTTCTAACTCTACCATTTGGGGCAAGTCAGCTTGAGCATGTCCCAAATTATACATCTCTTCCCTCTCTTATTCCCACTCTTATGTTTAACAGGGATCACATTTCAGTTAAATTTCAACACTTAAGAATAACTGTGTATTAATTACAGAATTAAACCAGTCATATTAAGTAGAACAGACAACAAAACTACTAAGAGGGATAATGTATTAAGTTGTTCATTAACAGTCAGGGCTATGCTGATCAAGTCACCGTTTCCCATAGTGTCCATTTCACTTCAACAGGTTTCCTTTTTGGTGTTCAGTCAGTTGTCACTGATCAGGGAGAACATATGGTATTTGTCCCTTTGGGACTGGCTTACTTCACTCAGCATGATGTGTTCCAGATTCCTCCATTTTGTTGCAAATGACTGGATTTCATTGTTTCTTACTGTGGTATAGTATTCTAAAGAGTACATATCCCATAATTTCTTTATCCAGTCTACCGTTGATGGGCGTTTAGGTTGGTTCCAGGTCTTAGCTGTTGTGAATTGAGCTGCAATAAACCTTAGAGTTCAGACCACTTTTTTGTTTGCCAATTTAAATTCCTTTGGGTAAATTCCAAGGAGTGGGATGGCTGGGTCGAATGGTAGGGTTATCTTCAGGTTTCTGAGGAATCTCCAGACTGACTTCCATAGTGGCTTGACCAGTTTGCATTCCCACCAACAGTGGGTTAGTGTCCCTTTTTCCCCACATCCTCGCCAGCATCTATTGTTGGTAGATTTCTGAATGTGAGCCATTCTAACCGGGGTGAGGTGAAACCTCATTGTGGTTTTGATTTGCATTTCCCTGATTGCTAATGACCTTGAACATTTTTTCATGTGCCTGTTGGCCATTTGGATTTCCTCTTTTGAAAAATGTCTATTGAGGTCCTTGGCCCATATCTTAAGTGGGTTGTTGGTTTTGTTTTTGTGGAGTTTCTTGATCTCTTTGTAGATTCTGGTTATTAACCCTTTATCTGTTGCATAGTTTGCAAATATTTTTTCCCATTCGGTCGGTTGTCTCTTCACTCTCCTGACTGTTTCTTTTGCAGTACAGAAACTTCTCAATTTGATGCAATCCCAATAGTTGATTTTGGCTTTGACTGCCTGTGCCTCCCGGGTCTTTTCCAGAAATTCTTTGCCTGTGCCAGTATCTTGAAGGGTTTCTGCAATGTTCTCTAATAACTTAATGGTGTCAGGACATAGATTTAGGTCTTTAATCCACATTGAATGGATTTTTGTGTAAGGTGTAAGGTAGGGGTCTTGCTTCATGCTTCTGCATGTGGAAATCCAGTTTTCCCAGCACCATTTATTGAATAGACTGTCCTTGCTCCAGGAATTAGCTTTAGATCCTTGATCAAATATAAGTTGGCTGTAGATGATGGACTATTTTTAGCACCTTATCTGACATTGGTTTTCATACCTCATTCCTTTCTTTAATGTTTTATTTATTTGAAAATCAGAGCATCACGGATGGGAGGGAGGAAGGGAAGGAAGGAGGGAGAAAGAGGAGAGGGAGAAAGGTAGAAAGAGAGAGAGGGAGAGAAAAAAGGAAAAGAAAAGAAATGAAAGGAAAAGAAAAGAAGAAAAAAAGAAAAGAAAGAGAGGAAGGAAGGGGGCAGGCACTGTTCTAGTCTTGGTTGCTCCTCTTCCAGTCCAGCTCTCTGCTGTGGCCCAAGAAGGCAGCAGAGGATGGCCCAAGTGCTTGGGATCCTGCACCCACATGGGAGACCAGGAGGAAGCTCCTGGCTCCTGGCTTCAGATTGGTGCAGTGCCGGCTGTAGCGGCCATTTGGGGAGTGAACCAATAGAAGGAAGAACTTTCTTTCTGTCTTTCCCTCTCACTGTCTATAACTCTACCTGTCAAAAAAAAGGGGGAGGGAGAGAAAGAAAGAGCTCTTCTATCTGCTGTTTTATTTCTCAGATGGCTGAAACAACTGAGTCTGATCCAGGCTGAAGGCTATGAATTTAATATGGTTCTCCCACAAGGGTGTCAAGGTTCTAAACCCTTAGCTACCTTCCATTGCTTTTCTCAAGTCATTAGCAGAAAGTTAAATCAGATGTGGAGCATCCAGTGCCCATATTGGATGCTGACATCACAGGTAGTGTCTTGACCTATTAATCCATAAATTCAGCCCCAACTGTTACTTAACAAATTGTTTATTTTTCTCACAATGATCACAATATGTATTTTATTGATTTTCATCCCCATACTATTTTGTGTTTCTGCCTTTGCATTGCACCTGTCACCTTTGTGTGTCCACAGTATCTTGAAGCCAGAGCCTTCCATGTTATCTTGTTCATTGAGATGTTATCAACCCTTTGAAAGTGTAACTTTACCTCACAACTTTATGTACACATTTTTCAGATAAATGTAATGCAATACCTGGCTATTAACTCTATAGGTAACATTTTGAAAATTTTGTTGATATTTTGGGGGATCTAAATGTACCTCTTATTATTGAAAGTAACATACTCCTGTATAGTCAAGGATTTTAGTATTTTAAAGATTTATTTTAAGGGCAGTGTGGAAAAGAAACATGGGGGGGATTTCATGTATTTGTGTACCCATCTAATTGCCAAAGAAACTGGGACTGAGCCAGGCCTAAGCGAGGAGCCAGAACCTCCATCTGAGGCTTTGATGTGGATGGCAAGAAAAGGATTATTTATGCCATAATCTTATGCCTCCAAAGTACATTAGCAGAAAGCTGGATCAGTAATGCAGAATAGATTGTACTTCTACCAGGCATCACAATGTTTGATTAAGCCACTGGTGGCTTAATCCACTGGATGAGAACATCATCCCCCAGACATACTTATTTTACTTCTGTGATAGATGGTATGATCTTTGGTATAAATATGTTGGACTTTTTATCATTCATTTTTTATGCAACAGTAACAATCTGTACTTCTGTCACTTTATCTACATTAGCTTATTTTTGTTTCTTCTCCCAGGATATTTATTTGTTCTTACATTGATCATAATTAGCTTTTCACAATCATATGACGCTTTAAATTATATTTATTATCAGTAATATCTCTGTAATTAACACACAATTATTCTTAGGTGTTTAAATTTTAACTGAAAAGTGATCCCTGTTAGGAATTTGGAAAACATTATGTTGAGTGAAATAAGCCAATCCCAAAGGGACAAATACCACTTGTTCTCCTTGATAGGTGACAACTAACTGAGCACCAAAAAGGAAACCTGTTAAAATGAAATGAACACTATGAGAAATGGTGACTTGATCAGCCCTCACCCTCACTGTTGATGAGCAGCTTAATATGTTATCCTTCTTAGTATCTTTTTGTTTGTTCTACTTAATACTTTTGGTTGAATACTGTAATCAATACACAATTCTTCTTCAGTGCTGAAACTTAACTGAGAAGTGATCACTGTTAAATGTAAGAGTGGGAATAAGAGAGGGAAGAGATGTGCAATTCGGGACATGCTCAAGCTGACATACCTCAAATGGTAGACTTAGAAACATACCAGGGGATTCGAATTCAATCCCATCAAGGTGGCATGTACCAATGCCATCTCACTAGTCCCAGTGATCAATTTCTGTTCACAATTGATCGTAATGATAGGACTAAGAACCAAAGGGAGCACATAAACAAGTCTAGTACCTGCTAACACTAACCGATAGAATAAATAAAGGGGAGAGTGATCCAACATGGGAAGTGAGATACTCAGCAGACTCATAGAATGGCAGATGTCCTAAACAGCACTCTGGCCTCAGAATCAGCCCTTAAGACATGTGGATCCGGCTGAAAAGCCCATGAGAGTATTTCAGGCATGGAAAGCCAAGACACTCTGGGAAAAAAAAAAAAACGAAATGAAAGATCTCTGTGAGTGAGATCCCAGTGGAAAGAATGGGTCATCAAAGAAGGAGGTACCTTTCTCTGAAGGGAGGAGAGAACTTCCACTTTGACCATAGCCTTGTCTACATATGATCAGAGTCAGTGAACTCAGGGGGCTTCCATAGCCTTGGCAGCTCATGACAAGAGCCTAGGGTGATTACTGATGCCATAAACAAGAGTGTCAATTGGTAAAGTCAACAACAGGAGTCACTGTGCACTTACTCCTCATGTAGGATCTTTGTCCTTAGTGTGCTGTACATTGAGATTTAATGCTATAACTAGTACTCAAACAGTATTTTTCACTTTATGTGTCTGTGTGGGAGCAAACTGTTGAAATCTTTACTTAATGTATGCTAAACTGATCTTCTGTATATAAAGATAATTGAAAATGAATCTTGATGTGAATGGAAGGGGAGAGGGAGTGGATAAGGGGAGGGTTGCGGGTTGGAGGGACATCATGGGGGGGAAGCCATTGTAATCCATATTCTGTACTTTGGAAATTTATATTCATTAAATAAAAGTTAAAAAAATAATATCTTAATCGGAACCAGCCCAACACCAAGTGTTTAATTTGGTTAGCATTTTGTGAAGTCATCAACACACTCAAATTCTGTAGTTTTTCCTGTTAACTGTCATATACATAGTTTCTCACAGACATGTTCTAAATTTTGCCTTTGATTTTTAAAACTTCCACACTGTAATTCAAGATATGTGAACCTTTCCTTTTATATATTATAGAACATGACATGATCTTTATATTATTTAAATTTTGGGACTTTTTTTGTATTTTATGGTATTGATGTAATTGTATTGAACTATTTATCAGAATATTCCCTATTTCTACTTTTCACCTCATTATTCCCCCTTTCAGATTACTCATTACTTCTCACAGTAATCATAACATATCTTATTTCATAGTGTGTGTTCATTTTTACTTGTGTCCATGATCACAACATATGTTTTTATAACACATACATCACTTTTTATTTTTACTTTACTTTTTAATCTTTTGTTATAGCCTGTGTATCACTAACATTCTAGTAAACCAGTGGTGATACAGTGACCCTGTGCCATACTTTGCATTTTCATTGTAAGTTCATCAGGTTGCTCAAACTTCTCTAAGTTGTCCTGGAAAATTTCATATATATACAGGAGTATTAAGCCAGTTGTATTCATTCTTCCTTTCCAACTGACACACTTTTACCTTTTCCAGATTTTTATCACTGGCATATAAAATTTTTCATCATTCATTCTAGACACTGCTATATTTCTGCTAATATACCATGTAAAATGGAAAAATCTCATCACAATTTAAGGTAATCCACTTAAAATATTTTAAAGATTTTTATTTATTTTAAAGGTAGATTTAGATATATACAGATAGGAGGAGTGTCAGAGAGAAAGATCTTTCATCTACTAGTTCATTCCTCAAATCGTTGCTATGGCTGGAGCAGAGTCTATTCAAACCCAATAGCAAAGAACTTCTTCCGATTCCCCTAAACAGGTTCAGGGGCTTATGTTCTTGGCCTATTCTCTCTACTGTTTCCTCAGGCTATAGTAGAAAGCTGGATTAGAAGAGGAGCATCCAGGAAATGAACTAGGACACATCTGGGAAGCCAGTACCACTGGCAGAGTCCTAGACTACTACACTACAGCACTATCCCTAAGAAACACATTAAACTTTGTTGTAACAGACTCTTTTTAACCAAATACCTTTATGCTTGCTAATTAATATTACTCCAGCCAAGTTATTCAGTTTCACTTTCCATTTTAGAAAAATATTTTAGGGTCAGTTCTGTGGCACAGCAAGTTAATGCCCTGGCCTGATGCATTGGCATCTGATATGGGCACCAGTTCAAGACTCGGCTGCTCTGCTTCCAAGCTAGCTTTCTGCTATGGCCTGGGAAAGCAGTAGAAGGTGGCCCAAATACTTGGGCCCCTGCACCTGCATGGGGTACTTGGAAGAAGCTCCTGGCTACTGGCTTTGGGTCATCGCAGTCCCGGCTGTTGTGGCCAATTGGGGAGTGAACCCGTGGATGAAGACCTCTCTCTCTCTCTCTCTCTCTCTCTCTACCTCTCTTTTCTCTATGTAACTCTGACTTTCAAATAAATAAATAAATCTTAAAAAATAGCCCTTGCATATGAGATTCTGGGACCTGTTCTTAAAAAAAAAAGAATAAAAGAAAAGAGGAAAAATATTTTATATAGTTAATGTCTCTTCTTTGGCTATTGTGTTTGAATTTACTGATTTACTGCTATTTCTATGTCTCTGATTCTCTCCCTCTCCTTCTCCCTCTTCCTTTCCCTCTCTCTTCCTTTCTAACATCCTAGCTTAAGTGAGTGCTACTACAATGAACCTGTGGCCATCTTGCATGATTTTTAGTAGTGATGTGATTAGGTCACTCAAAATTTTGAGTTTCCCTTGCAACATTCATACACACAGTATCTGTGATCTGTCAAGAGGAAATTTAGTCTTTTAGACCTTCAAAGTCACATATTTTAAACTTAGTTGACTTTTATGATGGCAAAATTATCATTCACAGAAATTTTCCAAAATGTAGCCATAGATACATTTTCTCTTAAAATTATTAAAGTTGGTAGAATGATCTCTGGTTGTTTTATATTCATTGATTTTTATTTTTATTTCACTTCAAATGTAATTATAATGAACTATTCTCACCAAATTCCCTCATCATATCTACATTTTAATAGAATTTATGGGATTATAAATTAACCTTTGGTTTTAGAAAGTTTTTAATGCATAGTTCTAGGTACTAGGATGATTTCTTTAAGTTCATTTTCTTGATCACTCCTTGATTCAACGTACTGAGAAATAATCTTTATATTTCTCTTTTAAGTGTAGTGGAGTATATTTTTACACCAAATACTCCTATTTTTACTTGTCACTCTTATTTCTCATATTGCATTACTAAATTTTGCTCACTAAAACTGTGCATTAATTAAACATTTATTTCATAGCATAAGCTTCTACCTTATTGTTTGGTTTTGAAAGACATTTTGCTCATGTTAAAAAAAGGTTATGTAGACATAGCATTCATTCAATACTTTCATTTTCAACAAATGGGAATTGTATTGAGGCCTTGGGGCCAAGGGCTGTGGCAGGGGCATCCTTCTATGGGTAGAGCTTTACTTGACCATTTTTCCACTTCTTGGGGTGGACTTTTTTGTTTATTTTTCAATATTTATTTAGTTTTTTAAATTTTTTATTTTGAAACCCAGAGTCACGATAGGAAGAGGGAGATATAGAGGCAGAGATTGATTGGTCATCCATGGGTTCACTCCCCAATGGTCACCAAGACTGGGGTCGGGTGTGGCTAAAGTCAGGAGACAGGAACTTCCTATGGGTCTCACACTAAGTGCAGGGGATCAGGAACTTGGGACATTTCCACTGCTTTTCTAAGCACATTAGCGGAGAGGCAGATCTGAAATGAACTAATGAAGCTCAAAACTATGCCCACATGGGATGGTGGCATCACAGGAGGTAGAGATAATTGATATGGCTGCATTTTTCTTGTGATAGTTGGCATCACACAGAGGTAGTTGAGTTTAACACTTGAGGCAGATCATGTCACATTTGTATATATACACACATATATAAATGATTTCTTTATCCAGTCAATAATTAATGAACATCTCAGTTGATTCCATATCTTAGCTATTGTTAATTGAGCTTCAATGGAATGGGAGTACAAATAACTCTTTCATATGCTGATTTTTTTCTTTATTTGGTTTGGGTAAATTCCCAGGAGTGGAATGGCTGGGTCATATGGTAAATCTGATATATCTCCATGCTGTTTTATCAGTTGCTGGACAAGTTTACATTCCCACCAACAGTGCATTAGTGTACATTTTTCCTCACATCTTCACCAGCAATTGTTGTTTATTGATTTCTGTGTGACAGCCATTCTAACAGCGGTGAGGGGAAAGACACTGTGGTTTTGACTTGCATTTCCCTGATACCTAGTGATTCTGGGAATTTTTTTCAAGTGTCTTTTGGCCATATTAATTTCCATTCTTGACAAATGACTGTTTAAGTCCTTTGCCCAATTCTTGACTGGATTGTTTTGTCATTCTTAAGTTTCTTGATTTCTTTATAAATTCTGGATATTAACCCTTTATCAGTTGCATAGTTTTCAGCTATTTTCTTCCATTCTGTCAATTGCCTCTTTATTTTGCTGAGTGTTTCTTTTTCAATGCAGAAGCTTTTCAACTTGAAGTAATCCTATTTGTCTATTTCAATTCTGATTGCCTGTGTTTTGGGGTCTTTCTAGTAAGTCTTTGCCCATTCCAATGTTTTGAAGTATTTCCTCAGTGTTTCCTCATAATTAGATTCTATCAGGTTGTCAATTTAGATCTTTGATACATTTTGAGTAGATTTTTGTGCAAGGCCTAGGTTGTGGACTTGTAGCATACAGCTGCATATGGAGATCCAGTTTTCCCAGCACCATTTGTTGTTGAGACTGTCCTTGTTCTGAGGATTGATTTTAGCTCCTTTGCGTGGATTGATTTCTGGAACCTCTATTCTGTTCCATTTTTTCTACCTGTCTGTTTTGTACAAGTACCAGACTATTTTGATTATAACTGCACTGTAGTATGTCCTGAAATTTAGTATTGTGATGCCCCTGACTTCATTTTTGTTGTGTAAGATTGATTTTGCTATTCGGGGTCTCTTGTGTTTCATATGAATATTAGCATCATTTTTCCTATATCTCAAAAAAAAATCTTTGGTATGTTTATTTGGATTCCATTGAATATGAAAATTGCTTTCATCAGTATGGATATTTTGAAAATATTGATTGTTCCAACCCATGAACTTGGAAGATGTGTCCATTTTTATGTTTTTATCTATTTATTTAATGTTTTATAATTTTTAAAATAGAGATCCTAGACAACCTTGGTTAAATTTATAACAAAGTATGTTGCAGTTGATTTCTCAACAATGTTGCAGTGGATTCATTTCTGAGTGGAGGAGCGTGGTGGGGGCAAGAGGTGTGGAGTCACCACACAGACCCCAGGAGTCGGGTGAAAGCAGGCTTGAGGCAAGCAGCCTGCAGACTCATTTATTTCAGTTGGTACAACATCTTATATAACCAAGACCAGCCAATCTGGTGAATGGGCGGTCTATGCCCCAACCAATCACAGCCTGTTGCCAGGCAGTTTCCAAAGCCATCCAATCACAGCCTTTTGCCAGGCAGGCTCCATTTGCCATGTGGGTTTCAAATCCATCCAATCACAGCCTGTTGCCAGGTAGGCTATGTTGCCAAGTGGGTTTCAAAGCCATTCCTGAGTAACACACTCACTTGCCAGCAGCCACCTTGGCATGGCTTTCTCATTCCACCACAAAAGTATTTATACTTTTTTTGCTATTGTAAATGAGATTGAGCTAAATTACTTTTTTAATATTATAGTGTCTGGGTATACAAAGGTTATTGTTTTTTTCATGTTAATTGTATATCTGTTGTTATATTTCCTTTTTC
The DNA here is from genome assembly GCF_964237555.1 of Oryctolagus cuniculus. Classification (NCBI taxonomy): domain Eukaryota; kingdom Metazoa; phylum Chordata; class Mammalia; order Lagomorpha; family Leporidae; genus Oryctolagus; species Oryctolagus cuniculus. The sequence goes on along the minus strand of NC_091444.1, from coordinate 88,339,353 downwards.
ATCTCTGATTTCATTGATTTGGGTCTTCTCTTCAGTTTTTATCTCACAGTGAAAATTCCAGAACACTGTCTTTCAACTTAGATATTCTTTCTTCTGCCTCAGTGAATCTGTTTTTAATGCTTTCTCCCATATTTTTAATTTGATCTATTGAATTCTTTATTTCTGAAATTTCATTTTGATTTATCTTTAAAATCTCAATTTCAAGGGAAAATTTCATTCATTTCAACCATGAATTTCTTTATTTCATTAATTTGGTTCTGGTTATTTTTGAGTAATCCTGTGGTTAATCATTGGAATTCAATTTCTGACATTTCATCAATCTCTTCATCTTCATAATCTAATTTTGAAATGATTTTGTGTTCCTTTGTTCGGGAGGTCATGTTTTCTTCCTTATTCTTGTTTATTGAATTTCTGCACTTATTTTTAGGCATTTGTGGATATACTTGTTGTTTTTTTCTCTGATGGCTTTGATTTTTATACTGTGCCTTTGTGGCTTAGTGGAATATTTGCACTTTCAGTGAATGCCCTTACGTGTGCTGGTTGTAGTCAGAGAGTTCCGGTTGTGCTCAAGCATGAGGCAAATATCCAGGATAAGTCTCTTCTTGATAACAGAAGGGTGGGAAATGATCATCTCTGTTGGTGTGATCACACTCTTACCTCCTCTCCTCTAAGGTGATCAATGTCTAGGTAGTAACCCCAAGTGGGTGTAACATTCATGTGCACTGCCATGTGAACTACACAAATGATCTACAGAATCTTCCTTTCAGGCTTGTATCCCAATACAGTGAGTGGTCTCAGGCAACCAGGAAGCTCTGAGCATGTGCAGCTGCACACAGCAATTACCCAAAGACCCAGCTACAACATGTACCCTCCCCTCCAAGCACAGAGTTCCTACAGTCTCAGGACACAAGGCTCCAAGTCATTGGGTGCAGAAGCTCCACTTTGCCTCACCAGACTTTCTGACCCACAGAGTGGAAGACATTCCCTGAGCCAGCTTTCTGTGGGTGCTCCACTTAGGTGGCTTGAGCCCCATAGCCTGTGGTATGTTAGGAGAATAGAGCATCTCACAATCTTGTATGGGTGCCCAGTCAACTATCAGTTTTCCTGTCAGGCTCAGTGACAACCATGGATTTTTCCCTCTATTTACAATATCTCGATTATACATGTACACAGGAGCCGCTGACTGAATCTTGCTGTCTCCCCACCACTGCTGACAGTACTGCTTAGAAGATGCCATCCTGTCTCATCCAGATGCTGAGTATGTGCATAAAGGCTTCTGCAGCAGCAGCTACTTTAGCCTAAAATGGCACCCTCCTCCCCTAATTGCAGCAGGCACCGTGGTGGGGAGGTTGGGATCAGTGAAACATGCCCCTTCCATCCACTGGAACCAAGATTACCCTCTAGTTCTTAGGGCTCCTGTTTGGAATCATGGCTAAAATCAAACTGGCAGAATCACCAAAGATCACTGCAGTCTGACCTAAAATCCATCTCCAAGTTGGTAACTGTTCTGGATTGCTACTGCTGGAGTCATATGCTGTGTCTATGATCATTCTGCACATCCACAAATTCTGCACAGGTCCAAGGCATTCCCCTTCCTTCTGTAGAAGTTCCACTGTGGATTTTTCTTTATCTTTCTTTATTTTATATATATGGAAGAAGTACAGGATAATAAATCTACAGACCTACCATATAACACAACCATCCCACTCCTGGGAATTTACCCAAATGAAATAAGACATACAGAGAGAGGGGTCTTCTATCTACTGTTTCACTCCACAAATGGCTGAAATAGCCATAACTGAGCTTATTCAAAGGGAGGAGCCAGGAGCATTCCTGGTCTGACATATTGCTCCATGGAACCAAAGACTTTGGCCATCATCTTCTGCATTCCCAGGGTCACTACCAGGGAGCTAGATTGGAAGTGGAGCACCCAGGACTTGAAATGGTGCACGTAGGAGATGCCAACACCAGTTCTTCAGTTTTCTTTCTACTTCTGCACTTACTGCCTTTACTATTAATCCTTAGCCAAGTGTGGTGCACCACACATCTTGGAATTGCCCTCATGTTTTTTTCTTTTTTTTTTTTTTTTAGGAACCAAATTCTTTCTTTTAATTCAGTTAGCCATTCTGTTCAGTGATTTTCTGCTATTTTTTTTAACTTTTATTTAATGAATATAAATTTCCAAAGTACGACTTATGGATTACAATGGCTTCCCCCACATACCGTCCCTCCCACCCACAACCCTCCCCTTTCCTACTCCCTCTCCCCTTCCATTCACATCAAGATTCATTTTCGATTATCTTAATATACAGAAGATCAGCTTAGTATACATTAAGTAAGGATTTCAACAGTTTGCTCCCACACAGAAACATAAAGTGAAAAATAATAGATGATTTTTTTTAATGATGATGAAATCAGATCAGACCTATTGTCATGTTTAATCCCAGTGAGAGTCAAGTTGGGAGTTAATAATTTCTTTCTTTTTTTTTTTTACAGAGGATCAGTTTAGTATGCATTAAGTAAAGATTTCAACAGTTTGCACCCCCATAGAAACACAAAGTGAAATATATTGTTTGAGTACTCGTTATAGCATTAAATCTCAATGCACAGCACATTAAGGACAGAGATCCTACATGAGGAGTAAGTGCACAGTGACTCCTGTTGTTGACTTTACCAATTGACACTCCTGTCTATGGCATCAGTAATCTCCCTATGCTCCAGTCATGAGTTTGCAAGGCTATGGAAGCCCTCTGAGTTCTCCGATTCTTATCTTGTTTAGACAAGGTCATAGTCAAAGTGGAGGTTCTCTCCTCCCTTCAGAGAAAGGTACCTCCTTCTTTGAAGACCTGTTCTTTCCACTCACTCACAGAGATCTTTTGCCAGAGTGTCTTGACTTTCCATGCCTGAAATACTCTCATGGGCTTTTCAGCCAGATCCGAATGCCTTTAGTTTTCCCAACACCATTTATTGAATAGACTGTCCTTACTCCAGGGATTGGCTTTGGACCCTTGATCAAATATGAGTTGGCTGTAGATGTTTGGATTGATTTCTGGTGTTTCAATTCTGTTCCATTGGTCTATCCATCTGTTTCTGAACCAGTACCATGCTGTTTTGATTACAACTGCCCTGTAGTATGTCCTGAAATCTGGTATTGTGATGCCTCTGGCTTTGTTTTTCTTGTACAAGATTGCTTTAGCTATTCGAGGTCTCCTGTGCCTCCATATAAATTTCAGCACCATTTTTTCCAGATCTGAGAAGAAGGTCTTCGGTATCTTGATTGGTATTGCATTGAATCTATAAATTGCTTTTGGGACAATGGACATTTTGATGATATTGATTCTTCCAAAACATGAGCATGGAAGATTTTTCCAGTTTTTGGTATCCTCTTCTATTTCTTTCTTTAAGGTTTTGTAATTTTCATCGTAGAGATCTTGAACGTCCTTGGTTAAGTTTATTCCAAGGTATTTGATTGTTTTTGTAGCTATTGTGAATGGGATTGATCTTAGAAGTTCTTCCTCAGCCATGGCATTGTCTGTGTATACAAAGGCTGTTGATTTTTGTGCATTGATTATATACCCTGCTCCTTTGCCAAAATCTTCTATGAGTTCCAGTAGTCTCTTAGTAGAGTTCTTTGGGTCTCCTAAATAAAGAATCATGTCATCTGCAAAGAGGGATAGTTTGAGTTCTTCCTTCCCAATTTGTATCCCTTTAATTTCTTTTTCTTGCCTAATAGCTCTGGCTAGAACCTCCAGAACTATATTGAATAGCAGTGGTGAAAATGGGCATCCCTGTCTGGTACCAGATCTCAGTGGAAATGCTTCCAACATTTCCCCATTCAATAGGATGTTGGCTGTGGGTTTTTCATAGATTGCTTTGATTGTATTGAGGAATGTTCCTTCCAAGCCCAGTTTGCTTAGAGTTTTCATCATGAACGGGTGTTGTATTTTATCAAATGCTTTCTCAGCATCTATTGAGATAATCATATGGTTTTTCTTCTGCAGTCTGTTAATGTGGTGTATCACATTGATTGTCTTGCACACATTAAACCATCCCTGCATACCAGGGATAAATCCCACTTGGTCTGGGGGGATGATCTTTCTGATGTGTTGTTGCATTCTGTTGGCGAGAATTTTATTGAGGATTTTTGCATCTATGTTCATCAGGGATATTGGTCTGTAATTCTCTTTCAGTGCTGCATCTTTTTCTGGCTTAGGAATTAAGGTGATGCTGGCTTCATAGAAAGAATTTGGGAGGAATAAATAAAGGGGAGAGTGATCCAACATGGGAAGTGAGATACTCAGCAGACTCATAGAATGGCAGAGGTCCTAAATAGCACTCTGGCCTCAGAATCAACCCTAACGGCACTCGGATCTGGCTGAAAAGCCCATGAGAGTATTTCAGGCATGGGAAGCCAAGACACTCTGGCAAAAGATCTCTGTGAGTGAGATCTCAGTGGAAAGAACAGGTCTTCAAAGAAGGAGGTACCTTTCTCTGAAGGGAGGAGAGAACCTCCACTTTGACTATGACTGTGTCTAAACAAGATAAGAGTCGGAGAACTCAGAGGGCTTCCATAGCCTTGGAAACTCATGACTGGAGCATAGGGAGATTACTGATGCCATAGACAGGAGTGTCAATTGGTAAAGTCAACAACAGGAGTCACTGTGCACTTACTCCTCATGTAGGATCTCTGTCCTTAATGTGCTGTGCATTGAGATTTAATGCTATAACGAGTACTCAAATAATATATTTCACTTTGTGTTTCTATGGGGGTGCAAACTGTTGAAATCTTTACTTTATGCATACTAAACTGATCCTCTGTAAAAAAAAAAAAAAAAAAAAAAGGAAAGAAAAGAAACTATCAACTCCCAACTTGACTCTCACTGGGATTAAACATGACAATAGGTCTGATCTGATTTCATCATCATTAAAAAAAAATCATCTATTATTTTTCACTTTATGTTTCTGTGTGGGAGCAAACTGTTGAAATCCTTACTTAATGTATACTAAGCTGATCTTCTGTATATTAAGATAATTGAAAATGAATCTTGATGTGAATGGAAGGGGAGAGGGAGTGGAAAAGGGGAGGGTTGTGGGTGGGAGGGACAGTATGGGGGGGAAGCCATAGTAATCCATTATTCGTACTTTGGAAACGTATATTCATTAAATAAAAGTTAAAAAAAATAAAAAAAAAAAAGAAAGCAGGCTTGAGGCAAGCAGCCTGCAGACTCATTTATTTCAGTTGGTACAACATCTTATATAACCAAGACCAGCCAATCTGGTGAATGGGCGGTCTATGCCCCAACCAATCACAGCCTATTGCCAGGCAGTTTCCAAAGCCATCCAATCACAGCCTTTTGCCAGGCAGGCTCCATTTGCCATGTGGGTTTCAAATCCATCCAATCACAGCCTGTTGCCAGGTAGGCTATGTTGCCAAGTGGGTTTCAAAGCCATTCCTGAGTAACACACTCACTTGCCAGCAGCCACCTTGGCATGGCCTTCTCATTCCACCACAAAAGTATTTATACTTTTGTTGCTATTGTAAATGAGATTGAGCTTAAAATTACTTTTTTAATATTATATTGTCTGTGTATACAAAGGTTATTGTTTTTTTCATGTTAATTGTATATCTGTTGTTATATTTCCTTTTTCATCTCTGATTTCATTGATTTGGGTCTTCTCTTCAGTTTTTATCTCAAAGTGAAAATTCCAGAACACTGTCTTTCAACTTAGATATTCTTTCTTCTGCCTCAGTGAATCTGTTTTTAATGCTTTCTCCCATATTTTTAATTTGATCTATTGAATTCTTTATTTCTGAAATTTCATTTTGATTTATCTTTAAAATCTCAATTTCAAGGGAAAATTTCATTCATTTCAACCATGAATTTCTTTATTTCATGAATTTGGTTCTGGTTATTTTTGAGTAATCCTGTGGTTAATCATTGGAATTCAATTTCTGACATTTCATCAATCTCTTCATCTTCATAATCTAATTTTGAAATGATTTTGTGTTCCCTTGTTGGGGAGGTCATGTTTTCTTCCTTATTCTTGTTTATTGAATTTCTGCACTTATTTTTAGGCATTAGTGGATATACTTGTTGTTTTTTTCTCTGATGGCTTTGATTTTTTTTTTAACTTTTATTTAATGAATATAAATTTCCAAAGTACGATTTATGGATTACAATGGCTTCCCCCACATACTGTCCCTCCCACCCACTACCCTCCCCTTTCCCACTCCCTCTCCCCTTCCATTCACATCAAGATTCATTTTCGATTATCTTAATATACAGAAGATCAGCTTAGTATACCTTAAGTAAGGATTTCAACAGTTTGCTCCCACACAGAAACATAAAGTGAAAAATAATAGATGATTTTTTTTAAATGATGATGAAATCAGATCAGACCTATTGTCATGTTTAATCCCAGTGAGAGTCAAGTTGGAGTTGATAATTTCTTTTATTTTTTTTTTTTACAGAGGATCAGTTTAGTATACATTAAGTAAAGATTTCAACAATTTGCACCCCCATAGAAACACAAAGTGAAATATATTGTTTGAGTACTCATTATAGCATTAAATCTCAATGCACAGCACATTAAGGACAGAGATCCTACATGAGGAGTAAGTGGACAGTGACTCCTGTTGTTGACTTTACCAATTGACACTCCTGTCTATGGCATCAGTAATCTCCCTATGCTCCAGTCATGAGTTTCCAAGGCTATGGAAGCCCTCTGAGTTCTCCGATTCTTATCTTGTTTAGACAAGGTCATAGTCAAAGTGAAGGTTCTCTCCTCCCTTCAGAGAAAGGTACCTCCTTCTTTTAAGACCTGTTCTTTCCACTGGGATCTCACTCACAGAGATCTTTTGCCAGAGTGTCTTGACTTTCCATGCCTGAAATACTCTCATGGGCTTTTCAGCCAGATCCGAATGCCTTTAGGGCTGATTCTGAGGCCAGAGTGCTATTTAGGACATCCACCATTCTATGAGTCTGCTGAGTATCTCACTTCCCATGTTGGATCACTCTCCCCTTTATTTATTCTGTCGGTTAGTGTTAGCAGGTAGTAGACTTGTTTATGTGCTCCCTTTGACTCTTAGTCCTTTCATAATGATCAATTGTGAACTGAAATTGATCACTTGGAATAGTGAGGTGGCATTGGTACATGCCACCTTGATGGGATTGAATTCGAATCCCCTGGTATGTTTCTAACTCTACCATTTGGGGCAAGTCAGCTTGAGCATGTCCCAAATTATACATCTCTTCCCTCTCTTATTCCCACTCTTATGTTTAACAGGGATCACATTTCAGTTAAATTTCAACACTTAAGAATAACTGTGTATTAATTACAGAATTAAACCAGTCATATTAAGTAGAACAGACAACAAAACTACTAAGAGGGATAATGTATTAAGTTGTTCATTAACAGTCAGGGCTATGCTGATCAAGTCACCGTTTCCCATAGTGTCCATTTCACTTCAACAGGTTTCCTTTTTGGTGTTCAGTCAGTTGTCACCAATCAGGGAGAACATATGGTATTTGTCCCTTTGGGACTGGCTTATTTCACTCAGCATGATGTGTTCCAGATTCCTCCATTTTGTTGCAAATGACTGGATTTCATTGTTTCTTACTGCGGTATAGTATTCTAAAGAGTACATATCCCATAATTTCTTTATCCAGTCTACCGTTGATGGGCGTTTAGGTTGGTTCCAGGTCTTGGGTATTGTGAATTGAGCTGCAATAAACATTATGGTGCAGACCGCTTTTTTGTTTGCCAATTTAAATACCTTTGGGTAAATTCCAAGGAGTGGGATGGCTGGGTCGAATGGTAGGGTTATCTTCAGGTTTCTGAGGAATCTCCAGACTGACTTCCATAGTGGCTTGACCAGTTTGCATTCCCACCAACAGTGGGTTAGTGTCCCTTTTTCCCCACATCCTCACCAGCATCTGTTGGTAGATTTCTGAATGTGAGCCATTCTAACCGGGGTAAGGTGAAACCTCATTGTGGTTTTGATTTGCATTTCCCTGATTGCTAATGAGCTTGAACATTTCTTCATGTGCCTGTTGGCCATTTGGATTTCCTCTTTTGAAAAATGTCTATTGAGGTCCTTGGCCCATATCTTAAGTGGGTTGTTGGTTTTGTTTTTGTGGAGTTTCTTGATCTCTTTGTAGATTCTGGTTATTAACCCTTTATCTGTTGCATAGTTTGCAAATATTTTTTCCCATTCGGTCGGTTGTCTCTTCACTCTCCTGACTGTTTCTTTTGCAGTACAGAAACTTCTCAATTTGATGCAATCCCAATAGTTGATTTTGGCTTTGACTGCCTGTGCCTCCCGGGTCTTTTCCAGAAATTCTTTGCCTGTGCCAATATCTTGAAGGGTTTCTCCAATGTTCTCTAGTAACTTGATGGTGTCAGGTCATAGATTTAGGTCTTTAATCCATGTTGAATGGATTTTTGTGTAAGGTGTAAGGTAGGGGTCTTGCTTCATGCTTCTGCATGTGGAAATCCAATTATCCCAGCACTATTTATTGAATAGACTGTCCTTGCTCCAGGAATTAGTTTTAGATCCTTGATCAAATATAAGTTGGCTGTAGATGTTTGGGTTGATTTCTGGTGTTTCAATTCTGTTCCATTGGTCTCTCCATCTGTTTCTGTACCAGTACCATGCTGCTTTGATTACAACTGCCCTGTATTATGTCCTGAAATCTGGTATTGTGATGCCTCCAGCTTTGTTTTTGTTGTACAAGATTGCTTTAGCTATTCGAGGTCTCTTGTGCCTCCATATAAATTTCAGCACCATTTTATGCAGATCTGAGAAGAAGGTCTTCGGTATCTTGATTGGTATTGCATTGAATCTATAAATTGCTTTTGGGAGAATGGACATTTTGATGATATTGATTCTTCCAAAACATGAGCATGGAAGATTTTTCCAGTTTTTGGTATCCTCTTCTATTTCTTTCTTTAAGGTTTTGTAATTTTCATTGTAGAGATCTTGAACGTCCTTGGTTAAGTTTATTCCAAGGGATTTGATTGTTTTTGTAGCTATTGTGAATGGGATTGATCTTAGAAGTTCTTCCTCAGCCATGGCATTGTCTGTGTATACAAAGGCTGTTGATTTTTGTGCATTGATTTTATACCCTGCTACTTTGCCAAAATCTTCTATGAGTTCCAATAGTCTCTTAGTAGAGTTCTTTGGGTCCCCTAAATAAAGAATCATGTCACCTGCAAAGAGGGATAGTTTGAGTTCTTCCTTCCCAATTTGTATCCCTTTAATTTCTTTTTCTTGCCTAATAGCTCTGGCTAGAACCTCCAGAACTATATTGAATAACAGTGGTGACAGTGGGCATCCCTGTCTGGTACCAGATCTCAGTGGAAATGCTTCCAACTTTTCCCCATTCAATAGGATGTTGGCTGTGGGTTTTTCATAGATTGCTTTGATTGTATTGAGGAATGTTCCTTCCAAACCCAGTTTGCTTAGAGTTTTCATCATGAATGGGTTTTGTATTTATCAAATGCTTTCTCAGCATCTATTGAGATAATCATATGGTTTTTCTTCTGCAGTCTGTTAATGTGGTGTATCACATTGATTGTCTTGCGCACATTAAACCATCCCTGCATACCAGGGATAAATCCCACTTGGTCTGGGTGGATGATCTTTCTGATGTGTTGTTGCATTCTATTGGCCAGAATTTTATTGAGGATTTTTGCATCTATGTTCATCAGGGATATTGGTCTGTAATTCTCTTTCAGTGCTGCATCTTTTTCTGGCTTAGGAATTAAGGTGATGCTGGCTTCATAGAAAGAATTTGGGAGGATTCCCTCTTCTTCGATTGTTCTGAATAGTTTGAGAAGAATTGGAGTCAGTTCTTCTTTAAATGTCTGGTAGAATTCAGCAGTGAATCCATCTGGTCCTGGGCTTTTCTTTGTTGGGAAGGCCTTTATTACTGTTTCAATTTCTGTCTCAGTTATGGGTCTGTTTAGGTTTTCGATGTCTTCCTGGTTCAATTTAGGTAGGTTGCATGTGTCCAGGAATCTATCCATTTCTGATAGGTTTCCCTGTTTGCTGGTATACAAGTCCTTGTAGTAATTTCTGATGATTCTTTTTATTTCTGTGGTGTCTGTTGTTACGTTTCCTTTTTCATCTCTGATTTTATTGAGTTGGGTCTTTTCTTTTTTTAGTTAGTTGGGCCAATGGGGTGTCAAGTTTGTTTATTTTTTCAAAAAACCAGCTCTTCGTTTGGCTGATTTTTTGTAATGTTTTTTTGGATTCAATCCTGTTGATTTATTCTCTGATTTTAATTATTTCTCTTCTCCTACTAGATTTGGGTCTGGTTTGCTGTAGGTTTTCTAGATCCTTGAGGTGAATTGAAAGCTCATCTATTTCGTGCCTTTCCAATTTCTTGATGTAGGCACCTATTGATATAAACTTTACTCTTAACTCTGCTTTTGCTGCGTCCCATAAGTTTTGGTATGTTGTGCTGTTATCCTCATTTACTTCCAGAAAGTTTTTGATTTCTCTTTTGATTTCTTCTATGACCCATTGTTCATTCAGGAGCATGTTGTTCAATCTCCATGTGTTTGCGTATGCTCTAGGGGTTCCTGAGTTGCTAGTTTCCAACTTCATTCCTTTATGGTCTGAGAAGCTGCATGGTATGGTTCTAATTCTTTTGAATTTGCTGAGACTTGCTTTATGGCCTAGTATGTGGTCAATCCTAGAGAAGGTTCCATGTACTGCTGAGAAGAATGTAAAATCTTTAGCTGTAGGATTGAAAGTTCTGTATATATCTGTTAGATCCATTTGGGCTATAGTGTTGTTTAAATCTACTGTATCCTTGTTGATCTTCTGTCCTATTGATCTGTCTATTTCTGAGAGTGGAGTATTGAAGTCCCCCAGTACTATTGTATTTGGGTCTAAGTCTCCCTTTATGTCCGTTAATAAATCTTTTAGATAAACTGGTGCCCTGTAGTTAGGTGCATATACATTGATAATTGTTATATCTTCTTGTTGTATTGATCCCTTAATCATTATATAGTGCCCCTCTTTGTCTCTCTTAACGGTTTTTGTGGTAAAGTTTATGTTGTCCGATATTAAGATGGCTACGCCCGCTCTTTTTTCATTTCTGTTGGCATGGTATATCTTTTTCCAGCCTTTCACTTTCAGTCTGTATGGATCTTTGTTGGAAAGATGTGTTTCTTGTAAGCAGCAAATAGATGGGTTTTGTTCCTTAACCCAATCAGCCAATCGGTGTCTTTTAACTGGACACTTCAGGCCATTCACGTTCAATGTGACTAATGATAAGTGGTAACTTTGCCCTGCCATTTGCCAAAGATAAGTTCTAATATATGCTTTGAATTCCCTGTGATCTTTTGCTGTGAGGTTTCCTTCCTTGGTTTCCTTCCTTTACCTTCTTTCATATTGATGACCGTGTTTCTATGTTTCTGTGTGTAACACATCTTTAAGCATCTTTTGCAGGGCTGGACGAGTGGCAACAAATTCTTTCAATTTCTGTTTGCTATGGGAAGTCTTTATTTCACCTTCATTCACAAATGATAGCTTTGCAGGATATAATATTCTGGGCTGGCAGTTTTTCACTCTTAGTACCTGGGCTATATCTCGCCATTCCCTCCTAGCTTGTAGAGTTTCTGATGAGAAGTCAGCTGTGAGTCTGATTGGAGATCCTCTGAGAGTAATCTGACGTTTCTCGCACATTTTAGGATCTTTTCTTTATGTTTCACTGTGGAGAGTTTAATTACAACATGTCGTGGTGAGGATCTCTTTTGGTCGTGTTTATTAGGGGTTCTATGAGCTTCCTGTACTAGGATTTCTCTGTCCTTCTCCAAACCTGGGAAATTTTCTGCTAATATCTCACTAAAAAGGCCTTCTAATCCTTTCTCCCTCTCCATGCCTTCAGGAACTCCTAGAACCCGAATGTTGGGTTTTTTAATAGTATCCTGCAGATTCCCGACAATATGTTTCAGATTTCTAATTTCCTCTTCTTTTCTTTGGTCTGACTGTATCCTTTCCTGTTCTCTGTCTTCTAAGTCCGATATTCTCTCTTCTACTTCACCCATTCTGTTTGTAAGGCTCTCTATTGTGTTTTTCATTTGATCTATTGAATTCTTCACTTCAGTCACTATCACAGTTTCCTGTTGTACTAGTTATTTCATTTCATTTTGATTCCTCCTTAATATTTCATTTTCACGAGAGAGATTTTCTATCTTGTCCATTAAGGATTTCTGTAGTTCAAGAATTTGTTTTTGAGAACTTCTTAATGTTCTTATCAATTTTTTGAGATCTGCTTCTTGCATTTCTTCTATGTCATCATCTTCATAATCTTGAATTGGGGTGTCTTTTTCATTTGAGGGCGTCATGGTGACTTCCTTGTTTTTATTACCTCGGTTTTTGCGTTTGTTATTTGGCATATTGGAGATATTTGGTTTCTTCACTGTGGTGCTTTTTCTTGTTCTACTATGACTCTAGATTAAGTGGACTATCTGTTTTTGATGGAGCCTTAGGGCTTGAGATGGGTGTGGCCTGAGAGCTCTGTTTGGTGTGCCAAAGGTGACACTCCCAGGTTAGGTGTGGTAAATCTCTCTCTCTTTCTTTTTTTTTTTTGATTCAAAAGGGAAGTAATTCCACACAGCTGAACGAAGTTGGAGGTAGTTAGCAGGCAAATGATATACCCACAGGAGCCAGAGATTGGAAGCTCTTTCCCAAGGACCACACAGGGAATCTGTTCGGCCCTCAGAGAGTGGGCTCAAATTCTCCTTCAGTCTCCCACTGGGTTGCCAAAGTTACGGAATTGTAGCGTCTCTGGAGAGTGCTCACGTGAATTCCGTGAGTTCTCTCCCCCACCGTCTCTTTTTTCACAGTCTCAGTTCAGTAGCACCACAAATTTACTAGGTCCTAATCTCCTGTTAATTCGCCCCACCCAGAGTCAGGTTTTTCTGCTAGGCTCAGGGCCGGTGCAGACCTGAGGTCACGCTGCTTATGATGTATGTCCAAGATGGCACCTGCTCTTTGTCTTGCTCGCCCTTGAGAGGTGAGTGGAGAGAGAGAAACCCGTGTCCGTACCAGTCACTTTTTTTTTCTCTCTCTCTCTCTTCCAGTTAGCCTGGTGAACTTCCCCCCCCCCCCGGGGGTTGTTCCCTCTAGTCTCCTCTCTCCACTTGCCTGCCAGTGTCTCGGGCTATTGAGGTTCAGCTCACCTGGCGTTCCAGCGCTGGTGTGTTGAGTCTGCCGCTGGTGTCCCGAACTGTGGGCTCCCACACTCTCCAAGCAGGTCCGCTGTGAATCACGCATTCCGGAAGAGTTTCTTCTGCTGTTTCCTCCCCTACTCTTCCTTGAACCTGCAGTATCTCCACTTTTATTAAACTATCTCTCCCCGGACTATCAGTGTGCTCCCTTCCTATTCCGCCTTATTGCCTCCTCTCTCCATGTACAGTAATTTTAAATAATCTCAGATCAACAAAAGATCTTTATATATGTATTATGATATTTTAAAACATTGTTTTGACAAAGATATAAAAATTGTGACAAAATGAATGCAACAATACTGATACTCACAGGGATTTCCTTTTTTATTTTTTAAATTTTAGCCTCAACATATAAAAGGGAATTTGGGTAATGATATGGCTCCACCATTTCTTTTTTTCCAATGAAATGTTACAAACAAGCTATCAGGTCAAATATTCCTGTAGGCAAATAGATTATGGTATATCAACACTATGTGACTGACAAAAGTTACCCAAAAAATAGACTAAGAGTTGGAAATACCAGAAACAAAGCAGAACCTACTTCACTATGGTGGGGGTTTTTAGTATTTCCCTTTTATCCAAAATGAATACCTTTTTAAAAAGAGTAAATTTAAAAAAAATCACCCAAGGTTCTACTAGCTTGATAAAAGCATAATTATCATAGTTTGCCACTTTAGTTATCCAGATATTTTTACATGAGAATAATCATAATGTATCTACAATATGTTTCTAGTTTTTTTTTTAAAGTTTAGTTATTTGAAGGGCACTCTCACTCACTGGTACACTTACCCAAATGCCTACAATGACCAGGTTCAGCAAAATCCAGGAACCAAAATCTCAATTCAGGTCTCATATGGGTGTCAGGGATCTAATTATTTGAGTTATTACCTATTGCTTCCCAGGATCTTCACTAGCAGGAAGTTGGAGGTGAGCATTGAACCGAGGCATTCTGGTATGAGATGATACAAGATGCAGGCATTATACCCACTACACCAAACAGCACTCCATGTCATATAGTGATAGTTTTCAAAAGCTTAATTTTGAGGCTGGCACTGTGGCATAGTGGGTAAAACCACTGCCTGCATTACCGGAAGCCCATATAGGTGCCAGTTCAAGTCCGGGCTGCTCCACTTCTGATCCAGCTCTCTGCTATGGCCTGGAAAAGCAGTAGAAGATGTCCCAAGTCCTTGGACACCTGCACCCATGTAGGAGACCAGGAAGAAGCTCTGTCTCCTGGCTTCGGATCCACACAGCTCTGGCCACTGTGGCCAACTGGAGAGTGAACCAGCAGATGGAAGACCTCTCTCTCTCTGCCTCTCTTTCTCACTGTGTAACTCTGACTTTCAAATAAATAAATAAATTTTTTTTAAAAAAAGCTTAATTTTGATGACTGTGTGATAGTCCATTAAATAGATTTACTGTAATTGCTTAATTATGGGTTTCTTAAGTTGTGTTTGCTTTTTTATTAGACAGTCATTACACAAGCAATTATTTATGTATTTATTCATTCATTCATTTATTTATCAAAATTTTATTTAAGGAATAAGGACTTCATGCATTCCATATATACTAATTTAGGAATATAGTCATTCTTCCCACCCTGCCCTCCTCCTGCACATACTGCCACCCTTCTTCCTCTTCCCTCTCCCATCCCCATTCTATCATTTACAAAGATCTATTTTCAACAAGCATTTATTATCTATGTGATTCTACTAGGTGCTAGAGACCATTTTATGCACTTTGATACAGCTCCTGGAGTTATAGCAATGCCACAAATTCCAATGCATGCAGTTTTCACCATTATCGATGTTCCTCCCTTAAGAGTCACAATTGTTGAGTCAAAAAAATTGTGAAAATAAAAAGTTTCTTTCCAGGAGATAGAGCTGTGGTGCAGCAGATTGAGCTGCCACCTGCAATGCTGGTCTCCCGTATGGGACTGCCAGTTCAAGTCCTAGCTGCACTGTTTCTGATCCAGCTCACTGAGGATGCAACCTGGAAAGTAGCAGAGGGTGGCACAAGTGCCTAGGCCTCTACTTCCCTCATGGGTGACCCAGATGGAATTCCAGGCTACTGGGTTTGGCTTGTCTCATCCCTGACCATTGTGGCCCTTTGGGGAAGGAAACAGTGGATAGAAGACTCTGTTATATTTCTGTATTTTCCTCCCTGTCACTCTGCCTTTAAAAAAATAAATATCTTAAAATTTTCTCTTCAATGATGAACAATATTAAATTCATTGAATGAAACAATAAAGATATTTGAAATTATTGGAGTTGATGGAATCACATTTCATCACTTACTACCCCCTCATGTTTGGAAGACTTTACTAGCTGGCTTATCATCAGTCTCTTAACTTTTACTTCTGTCTAATTCTTGATTTTAAAAAATGTGTTTGGAAGGTGGAAATAGAAGTCTCCCATTCACTGGTTCACTCCCCAAATGGCCATAACAGCAAAGGCTGGGTTAGGCTGAAACCAGAAGCCTAGAGCTCTACCTGGATCTCCCACATGAGTGGTAGGAATCAAAGCACTGTAATCAACACCGTTTGTCTTCCAGGGTACATGTTAGCAGGAGGCTGGAATCAGAACCAGAGCCAACATGTGAACCAGGCATTCCAATGTGGGATACAGGCATCCCAAGAGGCAGCATCTTAACTGCTGCACCAAACACTCATGGCTCTCCATGATTGTTGATGGCTTGGTATGCAAGAGTTTATGACATACTTTCAATTAATGGAGATTTTTGTGTACCCTTTCCTATAAGGCATCTCAGTATCAAAGGGTTAAATTATTTCACTCTTACTATTACAAAGAAACAGCATTTATTCATGCAGCACATTTAATTAGTAACATTGTATTAGGTACAACTTTAGTTAATGAATGCTACACAAACACTAACATTGCAGGATACAACTGCCCATAGTGATTAATATTGGACAGGGTTTCAGATACTATTTTACTAGTAAATCATATGGGAACAATAACTTCCTCCCATACTTCTTCACTGTTTATTGTGTGATCTTTCCTGCTAAGCACAGATCATAGGACACTAGCATTATGGTCTATGCCAAATAATTTAGAGATTTTCCTGATGGGAATCTGAATCTGCCAACATGTTTTACCTCAATGGAAGTTGGTTCCGTAGTAGCTTGTGCCAAAATCTAAATATATTATGGAGGGAGAGTTAGTAGCCAGAATTAAGTAACTAGCATTATGTAAATCCCCAACATGGAGAACACAAGCTGATTTACATTAGTTTTTCTTAAAGTCAGGAGGCAACTCAAGGCAGGGGATAGCTGAGGCATGATGAATGAGGGAGGAACAAAACTAGTGAACCACATAATGAATAAATCTTTAAAAAATGAAAGCAATTTCTTGCATTTGGGTTCACAGCCAACCCAGAACACCCATGGAAGATCTCATCCATAAATCAAGGTGAAATAAAGACCTGCCAAAAAATAGATGTGTAGACCAATGGAACAGAATAGAAATTCCAGAAATCAATTGATGCATATACAACCAACTTATCTTTGACAAAGTAGCTAAAATCAATCTCTGTATCAAGGACAATCTCTTTAGCAAACAGTGCTGGGAAAACTGGGTCTCTGCATTCTGAAGTTTGAAGCAAGACTCCTTCCTTAGACTTTACAAAAAAAAATCCACTCAAAATTTGTCAAATACCTAAAGTTATGACCTGATACCATCAAACTACTAGAGAGTTTGGTGGAACTCTGCAAGACATTGGCATAAGCAAAGACGTATTGGGGAAAAAAAGAAACACAGGCAATCAGAGCCAAAATTGACAAAAGGGATTGCATCAAACTGAGAAGCTTCTGTACTGCAAAAAATTTTTTAAAAAAGGAGTCACCAAAATGAAGAGGCAACCTACAGAATGGGAGAAAATATTTTCAAGCTGTGAAACTAATAAAGGATTGATATCCAGAAACTATAAAGAGCTCAGGATCTCAACAACATCAAAGCAGACAATACAGTTTAGAAATGAGCAAAAGACTTGAACAAGCATTTTTCAAGAGAGGAAATTCAAATGGCCAACAGCACATGAAAAAATACTTAGATTCAGTAGCTATTAGAAATTCAAATCAAAACCACAATGAGATTTCACCTGACCACTGTTAGAATGGTTCTCATAAGAAATAAACAAACAGGGCCAGCACTGTGATGTAGCTGGCAAACCCATTATCTGAAGTGCAGCATCCCATGTAGGCACCATTATGAGTCCTGGATACTCCAATTCTGATTTTTCAACATCAGACCAGCCTTACAAATAATACTTAAGGATGTATTACATACAGAGAGAACAGAAATCAGCATCATGAAAGAAGGTGAAGATGGAAAACCCCCTAGCAAAAGAATAGTGGTAGGTCCAGCATGGTGGCATAGCAGGTGAAGCCACGGTCTTCAGTGCTGCCTTACCATATGGTCATCAGTTCATACCCTGAGTGCTCAACTTCTGACTCAGCTCCTTGCTCATGTTCCTGGGAAGGCAACAAAAGAGGGTTCAAGTTCTCAGGCCCCTGCCATCATGTGGAAAACCTGGAATAAGCTCCTGATTCCTGGTTACAGCATGGCCCACCCATTCAGGGAGTGAACCAGTGGATGGAAAATCTCTCTCTCCCTCCTTCTCTGTCCTTCTCTCTGTATCTCTGCATTTCAAACAAATAAAGTCTTTAAAATAGAACAATTGTGATTCTGAACAAACAATAGTGATATTTATGGGAAAATGGCTGAACAAAATCATCACATATTAATAATTATTTGACATAAAAGAACTAAATTCCACAAATAAAAGGTACAGATTGGTTGAATGGATAAAAAAAACAAGACCAAGCTATACAAAACACACTTTATCAATGAACATACACACAAACTGAAAATGAAAAGTTGAAAATACATATCATGCAAATGGAAATCAAAAGTGAGCAGGACTAGCTGTATTTCTATCAGACAGAATAGACTTTAAGAAAAAAAATTGTTAAAGGAGATGAAGAAAATCATATAATGATTAAGGGATCAATTTAATTAGAAGATTTGATGATGGTACGTATATTTGCAACCGATGCTAGGGCATTCAATTTTACAAAACAAATGTTAATGGTTGTAGAAGGAGACTTAGGCTTCAACACAGTAATTATGGGGTACTTCCACACATCATTTTCATTAAAGGACAGGTAAATAAGATAAAAATATACAAAGTACAAAACAGAGCTCATCTACAATATAAACCAAATGCAACATTCAATCCCACAGCTGCAACATAGAAATTCATTTCATCAATGAACTGAGCATCCCCTACAATGAATTGTGGTCTTAAAGCAAGTTTCAACAAATTTTTTAAAAAGTGGAACCATATCGTGTAATTTTTCTGACCATAATTGAATCAAGGTGGAGTTGAACAACCAAAGAAATTCTAGGAAATATACCACAAATAGAGAATAAAGAACATATTCCTGAATGATGAGTGGATCACAGAAGAAATCAAAAAACAAATAAAAAATTCTTGAAATAAATGACAAAGAAAGCACAGCATACCTTTCAAACTTGATCAAAAAATTTGGGGTGCAAATCATAACCTGTATAAGAAAGAATTAATACTTCACAAACCAAAGTTGGAATTTATCCAGATCATGGGGCTTTTTCTCATGAATATCTTAATTTAGCCTTAGAGTTTGGATCACATGGACAGTCTAGTCTTGCAACAGGATTTATAGTGGCAGATTTTGGATCATGTGGTATCAACTCAATTTGGAATATGCTGGAGACTAAGGTCAAAGATAATCTTGCTCAACCATGCCTATGTGACCAAACTTGAAAAAAGACTTTACATACAAGATCAGGTGAGATTCTTCATGTTTAGTGGGTATTGTCACATTTTGTGATTGGGAGAAATAGGTAATGAATAGCAGACTACAATAAGAGAAAAGCTGGCAGTACATGCTGGATGGATTATGGACCTTACTCTATGAATCTACTTCCTGAGAGCATTTTAGTGGATTATTTTATAATAATGAATTGGAACATGAGCATGAAGACTTTTCTGAATTAATTCCATTATGGAGTAACTGAAAATGACAATCACAATGAAGCACCACATTACATCAATTACAGTGCCTATTATGGAAAAAATGTGTTGACAAGGCTGGAGAAGCATATCGTTTGCTGCTGGTGTGAATGTATACAAAACATTTGTCTTCTTCCTACTTACTTATTTCATGGAACATTATGTCTTCAACATTCATCCATGTTGTAGTGTTTATCAAAATTTTATCAAATTATCAAAATTTTCTTTTTAGATCACAGTAATATTCCATTGTGTGTGTCTGTGATTTGAATATCATTTAATGGGGACAGTTACAAATTTGAGATATTAAGAAATTGGAAAGTTAATTTGACTTGTGGTTAGGGGGAATTAAGAGGTAAAATAAGATTGGATGAGGTCATCATGGTGAATCTCTCAGGATTGGCTGAATACTGGTGACTTTCAAAGACATCAAAGAGACACTTTCATGCTCTCTTTCTCTTGCCATGTGAAGCCCTGTGCTTCCCTCTGGACTTTGCCAATGACAATTGCATCACCAGAAGCAGCCCTTCAGTACTATCATCCATACAGGCTCCATCGTTTTAAAACTTTCTACTTATTTATTTTATTTGAAAGGCACAAGAGACAGGAGTAACAGAGACAGAGACAGAGACAGATGGACTATCAGATTATTTACTCTCCACACAACCAGCAATACCAGTCCTGGCCCAGGATGAAGCCAGGTGTCTATAATTCAATCTAGGTCTCCAACGTGGGTGACAGGAACTCAAGGACTTGAGGAAACACCTGCCAACTCCTAGTGTTTTCATTAGCAGTAAGCTGGGATTGGAAGCCCACTCCAAATGGATTCACATGAGGCAAGAAGAATAGCTCAAATTTACTATTGATTTAATTTTTAATTGAAAGGCAGAGAGAGAAGAAAAGATCTTCCATTTTATGATTCACTAGCCAAATGTTCACTTCAACTAGGAGAAATCCAGGAGTCAAACTTGATTAGGTTTCCTAAGTGGGTGGCAGGGACTAAAGTAATTTCATTATATGCTGCCTTCCAAGATGAACATTAGCAAAAAGATGGGTGATATGGAGATTATCAAGGACCCAAATCAGGTACTTTGATATGGGATGTTGACATCCCAAGTGGCAAGTTAAGTTTTTGTGCTGAAGGCCAATACCTGAAGATATAGCTGAGCTATTTACCAAACCCTTAACACAGGTAAGAAGCATTAAAACTGTGTTCCCAGTGTTGTTACGGACTTTTCTCTTCATAATGGTTCACATGTATTGCTCTAACTCCAGAATGCTTTTTCCTACTGACTGTTATGTACCAGCACATCTCAGGAGGAAACACAACTCATCAATGGGTTACTTCATTATTCCAAATTTTTTAAAAGAGTGACATTGTTAATATAAAAATTAATTTTAATGAGCAGCCACTCCTCCTCATTTTATACTCTGCATGTAAATAAAATGTAGAATGAAGATTTAAAAGTGAGGAAATAGAAGTAACAGGATTTTACACCAGATGAAATCATTACATGAAAGAGGAAGGAGTCCAAGGAAAAAAATCATATTTTGGTAATGTGGGTCAAGGCTAGCTGGTAGTAATTCCTGATGCAAGCATTAAAGAAGAATGAATGCTATGGTTTTCATTTCAGATTTGCTGGGCTTGAGATGCCATTTGCAAAGTCACAAAGAATCTCTCAATAGAGTAGAAAATATGGTCTAAAGTTGTATTTAAGGCTTAAGCTGTAAGGAAACAGGAGCAACAGATCACAGCCTACCAGATATGTCAAGGAGAATTGCATAATGGGATAAATCAGAGACCACACGGAATATTGAATGTGTGTTACTAGTAGGAAAACACAATTCCAGGAGAAATACAAGAAATCAATAATAAGGTCAAGAGAGAAACAAACAGATAAGAATTTTCAAGGGACAGTCATGTGTACTAGTTTTAAATATGGCAAAGACAAAAAATGAGAGATAACCATTTGGCCTAGTGCTTATTATGCCAGTTAAGATTGTACCTTTGGGGCTGATGTTGTGGTGTGGTGGGTTAAACCACCAACTGCAGAGCTGGCATACCATGTGGGCACCAGTTCAAGTCCCAACTGCTTTAATTCAAACCCAGCTCGTGCACCTGGGAAAGCAGTGTACAGTGGCCCAAGCCCTTGGGCCCCTGCACCCATGTGGGAGACATAGAAGAGGTCCGTGGCTTCTGGCTTTCTTGTAGTCCAGCCCTGGCCATTGTGGTCTATTGGAGAGTAAACTAGCAGGTGGAAGATTTGTCTCTCCCTATCTCTCTCTCTCTCCCCTCATCTCTCTGTAATTCTGCCTTTCAAATAAAATAACAAACCTTTGAAAGATTAGTACTTCTACTAGATTTCTGCCTTCATATGGTTCTGTGATGCTAAGTATCTTTCTTTGATTCTGTGCTTTAGTACATCCTTAGGTATATAATTTGTCAATGTGGATGAGTGGTGACAAATTCTTTCCATTTGTTTGGGAAGTCTTCATCTTCAGTTACAAATGAGAGCTTTTCTGGGAATGATATTTTGGGTTGAAGGGATTTTCATTTTTTTTCATTTTTACTTTTGGACTTGAACCATTTCTCTGCATTGTCTCCTAGTTTGTAGGGTTTCTGATGAGATATCAGCTGATAATTTAATTGGAGATCTTTTTAAGCTAAGCTGGCATTTCTCTCAGGTACATTTTAGGAGCTTTGCTTTATGTTTTACTTTGGAAAGTTTGACAATAATGTGTTGTGGTGGAAGATTTTTCTGATAATATGTATTGGTAGTTCTGTGTACTTCCTGTGCTTGGGTGCTCAGATCATTCCCAGAAATCTAGTAGAAGTACTAATCTTCTTTTAAAGGTTTGTTATTTTATTTGAAAGGCAGAGTTACAGAGAGATGAGGGGTGAGAGATAGAGAGAGAGACAGATCTTCCACCTGCTAGTTTATTCTCCAATAGACCACGGTGGCCAGGGCTGGACCAGAATGAAGCCATATCTGTCTCTAACTTAGGGAAATTTTCTACTATTATTTCAGTGAATAGTTCTTTTAATACATTCTGTCTCTCCATACTTTGAAGAATTAAGACATCCATGAATTCTGCACCAAAAATAAGCATTTGTCTATACCCAGGGGATTAATGCACCCAGTACTTAGTGCCTGGGGTTTCTTTTCCACTATTTAATATGCCGGTACTGAAGAATAGATGCGGTTCTGTTTTCAGACAGGTGTGAAACCTGGACATTTTCTTTGCTTTGTGGTGACTGATCCTTTGGTCACACTTGCTTTTCATTCTGCTATGTTAACTCATGACACTGAGAGACAATGGTAGAGTACGGCAGTGACAGCATGACATGTTTCTCTACAATTGTTTCCTTGGAGGGCATTGTGACTCATGTCCCTCACTGTCCTTCCCTGTCCTTTCCCTTCAATGGGTAAACAAGTGTGGCTTGTAGGTACAGACATGATGATAAAGACAGCAACCCCTAATGATCTTAACAGACACGGTGAAAATTTTATATTCAGTGTCCAAACATATGTTGTCTGCTATCTCAAAACATGGATTTGGGCTTACAGACCTTTTTCCAAATACCATATGTACCGAGTATGAGATGTATAACCACATAGATTCATTATTTTCCCTGTAGTTCACTTTCATGTCTTTGGAATTGATAAAATTAAGTAAGGTGATGATAGTGCAGTATCATCCATTCAATAGTAGATTCTATTTACCTTTTGGTCTAAGAGTCAAATAAATCACACAAACAAGACTAGTGTCTGCTCATACTAACTGATAGAATAAAAAAGGGAGAGAACGATTCAACTTGGAAAGCAGGATACACAGCAGACTCATAGGATGGCAGATGTCCTAAATGGCATTCTGGCCTCAGAATCAGCCCTTAAGGCATTTGGATCTGGCTGAAGAGCCCATGAGAGTATTTTAGGCATGGAAAGCCAGGACACTCTGGCAAAAATGAAAGATCCTAAATGAAAAGATCTCCTAAATGAAAGATCTCTGAAAGAACTGGCCATCAAAGAAGGAGGTACCTTTCTCTGAAGGGAGGAGAGAACTGCCACTTTGACTATGACCTTGTCTAAATATGATCACAGTTGGTGAACTCAAAAGGCCTCCATAGCCTTGGCAACTCATGACTAGAGCCTAGGGAGATTACTGACACCATAAACAAGAGTGTCAATTTGTTAAGTCAACAACAGGAGTCACTGTGTACTTACTCCTCATGTGAGATCTCTGCCCTTAATGTGTTGTCCAATGTGAATTAATGCTGTAAGTAGTACTGAAACAGTATTTTACACTTAGTGTTTCTGTGTGGGTGCAAACTGATGAAATCTTTACTTAATATAGACTAAATTGATCTTCTGTATATAAAGATAATTGAAAATGAATCTTGATGTGAATGGAATGAGAGAGGGAGTGGGAGATGGGAGAGGTGTGGGTGGGAGGGAAGTTATGGGGGAAAGCCATTGTAATCCATAAACTGTACTTTGGAAATTTATATTTACTAAATAAATGTTTAAAAAAGAAAAAAAATTCTCACTTCCCTACAGTGGTTCCTGTTCACATGCATTCTGTCTACATGCTTTTCTTGGTAGACTATAATTTTTTATTTATATAATTTGAGCGAATTTCATGTATTTCATGTGTATAGATTTAGGATCATTGTGAGACTTTCTACCCTACCCTACCTTCAGCCCAGTCTCTCGCCATCCCTCATCTTTCCTTTTTTATTCTTTATTTTAATTTTTACAGTGACATATTTTCAGTTTATTTTATAATCATGGGCTTACCCTTCCACTAAGTAAAACAAAACAATAAAAAGTAGAAGTAAGAAGAACAAAACAATAAAAAAAACCATCCTAAACAGTAGATATAAAAGCTGTAAACATAATCAAATCTGAAAATTGGCAGACTGCATTCTTATGAATGCTAAATCATGATGTTGTTGCCTCTCCACTGGTGAGCTGCTATCTACAAATATATTTTCCTACCACTTTTGCATACTATGACTGACAGCATTTCATTGTAGTTAAGAAGGTGTGCTCTTGAATTGCATCTGCTTGACAGGATTATTTTGAGACTTTGGAAAACTAACTTAAAATGTGTGCTTTCATGATCAGTTCCATCAAGGAAGAAAAGCTAAGCACATGTATCTCAGGGTCACTTTGATAGCTAAAGGAGAGGCTGCTTGCAGGTCCCAGAGAGCAGTGGGTGACACAGGGTAAGTGTTCAACAAAGGAAACTTGTTATAAACAGTGACTTCCTACATCTTTCAAAGGGAGCCAGCATGTTTCTGAAATATTATGTGTGTTACTGTTTTCCTATCAGTCCATTCTCACTCAATTCTACATCTCACCTGTACTGTGATCAACAAAATCCAAATATGGTTTTCAAGATTTCTGATTGTTAACACAAGGCTACCACTGAACTCAGTTTAAAATGAAAAAAGAATTTAATGTCTAGTAGAAAATGATTCTACACTGTCTGATATCAGTTTATCCCAAGGATAAATGCCTTTTGCAACTTGAATTCCTTTTTAGTAATTAAAAGCCACTATAATTCATTTTAGATCTCATTTGATATTGCATTATGATATATTAGAAGAAAACAGGGAAGTGTGGAGAATAATATAGTGAACACTTTTGCATCTACTACTCAACTGCCAAATTTTAACTTTCTCATATTTTATTAGAAATAAAAGAAGCAGGTATTAGAGACAGGGATGTAAGTCTGTGTACATCCTTCCTAGATTTCATTAATTTTCCTTGCTCCTTCTGTTGAGAAAACTGCTAATGAATTCTTATGTTTATATTTTTAACATGACAAGTACAAAATTATTTGATTAAGCATATGATTTATACTGTGACCACATAAGTATGCATTGATGTTGGGGCACAAGTTTAGTACAGCAGTTTGCTTGCAGCCCACAGCTCATATCAAACAGCCTGATTTCAAGCTCTGGATCTGTTTCTGACCCAGTTTCTTGCTAACACACACCCTGGGTGTCAGCAGAGGTCCCTGTCATCCACCCAGGAGCCCAGATGAAGTTCCAGGCCCCTGGCTTTGGACTGGTCTAGCTCTAGCTATTGTGGACACATGGAAGTGAATCAGCAGATGGAAGACATTTCTCTCTCTGACTCTCTCTCTCTGAATCTCTCTCTCTTCCCTTCTCTTTCTCTCTTTCTCTCCTCCTCTAACTCTCTCCTCCTCTCTCTCTCTTCCTCCCTCTCCCACACTCCATTCTTTGCTCCTTCTCTCCCTCCTTTTGTCTCTCTGACATTCAAGTAATAAAATAAAAAATTTAAAATAAAGATAAAACTGTACCCATACAAATCTAGAGATATGTTTTAATCCCCAAACATTACATTTATTATCATCTTGAATGTATCCTTGCATATTTTGCATTTTCTTAAAAGAATGATTTCAAAATTTATCCACATTTCCCCAATTCATATATTTTAATTGTTTTATACTATTCCAGTTTTATACTATTCTACCTTATTTATCTTTTCTCTGATTTATAGATCTTTTGGACTAAATTTTCCTTGTTTGGCATTGTTTTCTATTACAATTCTATATATTTCTTCTGTGCACTGACATTTCTATGGAATGTATAGCCAGCGTTAGAGTCACTGCATCAAAGTACACATATTAAAAAACTATTCTCAATGTACTTTTCAGAGCAGTATTACTTCCTTATATTCTTACACATCAAAAATATGAGAGTCCCACTCCTCAGAATCCTAGCCAGCAGTTAGTGATATCTGGCTTTTATTCTCTGAAAATCAGCACATATGTTATCACATGTTATAGTTTTTGCTTGCATTTCCCTGATTACTGCTCAATTTTTCTTCCATTTAAATTTAGAAAACTGTCATCAGTAGTTTACTAACCAATTATTCAGAGACTGCTACAAAGGGGTTCTCTAAAATGTTTGTGGAAAGTGCCTATCATGCTTCAATTTCAGCATAAAGAGTCTTCAAAAAGTTCACAGAAAACACATATTATGAAAAACAACTTTACATGAAATTCTAAACATTCTGGTTCCCAACAAATGTCTTATAATTTTATTTTCCATGAACATTTTAAAGTTCTCTTGTAAGTCGTCTTGCTTATTTGTTAAACTCTTTACTTCTGAAACACTACTTGCTACTTTGTTGCATCATTTAGCAATTCTTTTTAACATCTATTATTCTCTAATTTTATGGTTAAACAGTTCCTTTGCACTTACCTTATAAATATTTATACTAGTCCCTATTTTAACTTTTATTCTGTTTCTTTCTGGCTCAATTTACTTATTTTCTCTGTCAAGAGCTGTTTTAGAGTTTTTTTTTCATAACTGAATTTCCACTTCTATTTTTGTTTGTTTGAATTGACCATATTGTCCTACGGTTCTTGTTGAGTCCAGTTGCCTAAATTTTAGAGCTTGAATAATTATCTTGCATTTCTTTAATTAGGTTGCATTTCCAATTGGACTTTTTAATTTTTTACTTCATTTTTCTTTGCTTTACTCAGCATGTTTATGTATTTGTTTGTAACTATATTTCCCTATTGCTTTTGCTTTGTATGAGATTTCTACACTCATGGTACTGTATTTTACTAAAGGTGAAGTCTTTATGATGTTTTTTGACATTATCTTGGTGAGACTGACTGAAAATATGCACTCCCTCCCCAAATGTCAATCTCCCAATCCCCACAGCTTCTGAATATGCACCTTGCATAGCACCACAGACTTTGCAGATGTGGCTAAGTAAAAGATTTTTAACTAGAAAACTTTTCTTGAGTGTCCTGGATGTGGTCAACAAAACCATACAGTTCTGTGTGAAAGGGAACAAAGAAGGTGTAAGCTAGAGTAAAAGTATGACAGTGAAAGCAGGTGTTGGCAAGATGCCTTATGAAGATGAAAACTGAACAAGAGAAGAAGGCTGCAGGCAGGCAGTCTCTGGAAGCTCCAGAGGCAGGGATGGATTCTTCATAGCTTTCAGTCAGAACTAGCCACACCCACACCTTGATCTTAGACTCTTGTTCCTGAAATGGACTTCTGACCCCCAGAACTATGTGGCAACAGATTTCTATTTTAACATTCATGATTTCAAAAAATTTAAGATGATATATTTGTATTTTAAACCATAAAATTTGCAGTGATTTTCTATAGCAGAGATTGGAAATAAAAGAACAAATCTCTTGGATCTAGAACTAATATGGTCCATGTTTACTTTTGGACAAGTTTTTTTCTTTCTCTTTTCTTGTTTAAATATTTTAGAGAATTGGTTTAATAGTACCCTCAAGTCATTAACCTTTTAAGGTAGCCACTTGTATTTCGTTGAGTTCTGTTTTTTTTTTTTTATTTACTTGACAAGTAGAGTTATAGATAGTGAGAGAGACAGAGAGAAAGGTCTTCCTTCCATTGATTCACCCCCCAAATGGCCACTATGGCCGGTGATGCACCAATTTGAAGCCATGAGCCAGGTACTTCCTCCTGGTCTCCCATGTGGGTGCAGTGGCCCAAGCACTTGGGCCATCCTCCACTGCTTTTTCACACCACAGCAGAGAGCTGGACTGGAAGAGGAGCATTTGGACTAGAACCTCGCACCCATATTGGATGCTGGAGCTACAGGCAGAGGATTAACCAAGTGAGCCATGGCACCAGCCCAGAGTTCAATTTTTTTAAATCTCTGATCACCACTTCTTTCCTGACACTCCTCCACATAGAAATACACTTTATTTGTAAAATATATTTGTTTATTTGAGAGCTAGAGTTAAAGGCGGGAGGGAGAGAGAGAGAGAAAGATGTTCCACCCCCCAAAATGGCTGTAAGGGCCGAAACTGGGCTGATCAGAAGCCAGGAGTCAGGAGCCAGGAGCTTCTTCCTGGTCTCTTATGCCAAGTACAGAGGTCCAAGTACTTGGAACATCTTAACTGATTTCTCAGGCCATAAGCAGAGAGCTAGATCAGAAGATGAATAGACAGGATATGAACGAGAGACCACAGGGGATTCCAGTCCCACAGGTGGAGGATTAGCCTACTTGCCAGGGCACCACCTCCAGGCATAGAGTTTAATTGACTTGATTTCTCTTCTTAGAAATGAATTCTCTATCATGAACCACCTGTAATTTGCTCATCCTTTCCTCTTTAGCTGGAAACTAAAAATTATGACACCTTGATAGCCTAAATAATGCAATGAATATCATTCTTCTGAATGTTTCTTTATGGAGTGAGATTAAACAGCCATGGCTTATACATTTATTTCATTTTATAAAGTGTTGCCTAATTGCTCTGCAATGTTGTTACAGAGATTTAAACTGAATTTTACTTCATGAAGATTCCTCCTTCCTACATGTCCTCCCTATATTATTGGGTATAGTTTTGAACAGTTTGATACATGGAAGATAGTTTCTATCTCTCAATTTAACTTTATTTTTTCTGCTATGTAACCAGGGTGAGAATTTCTTTATAAATATCTCATCTTCACTCAGTGCTCATGATGAATGAGATTAAGGACCAGTGACAAGAATTAAAGAGGCTAGTTCAGATTTGAAATATGTTCTACACTAGGTAGTTGGTATAATGTAGTTACCCCAGAGTTGAAATTCTATAAGAGGACCCAGAAATTTTCACATGACATAGACTGGGATCAGGAGGATTGATGGAACAGAATTCCTGATAAGAGGAAGAGTGTCAATTGTTAAGTCAACAACAGGAGTCACTGTGCACTTACTCCTCATGTAGGATCTCTGTCTTTAGTGTGCTGTACATTGAGATTTAATACTATAACTAGTACTCAAACAGTATCTTTCACTTTGTGTTTCTGTGTGGGTGCAAACTGCTGAAATCTTTACTTAATATATACTAAATTGATCTTCTATATATAAAGATAATTGAAAATAAATCGATGTGAATGGAATGGGAGAGCGGGAGAAGGGAGGGGTGTGGGTGGGAGGGAAGTTATGGGGGGAGCCACTGTAATCCAAAAGCTGTACTTTGGAAATTTATATTAATTAAATAAAATTTTAAAAAAAATGTCAAGGGCTTGGGCTGGCGCTGTGGTGCAGAGGGTTAAAACCCTGGCCTGAAGTGCTGGCATCCCATATGGGTGCTGGTTCTATTCCTGGATGTTTCTCTTCTGATCCAGCTCTCTGCTATGGCCTGGGAAAGTAGTGAAACAAGGCCCAAGTTCTTGGGCCCCTGCACCCATGTGGGAGACCCAGAAGAAAATCCTGGCTCCTGCTTTTGGATTGGCACAGCTCTGGCCATTGCAGCCATTTGGGAGTGAATCAGCAGATGGGAGACCTCTCTCTCTGTCTCTACCTCTCTCTGTAACTCTATAACTTTCAAATAAAAAAATAAATCTTTAAAAAAAGTCAAGGGCTATATGTTCTCCCAGATTAAATGGGAAGTGATGAGGAGGAGTATCAATAGAGGTCTCATCATGAAGATACATAAGATTGATCACAGTATCAAGGGAAATTCAGTAAATGCTATATGGATCAATGAGATATTTTTAAACCCACACATATATATGTACATATATCCCACATGGAAAAATTCTACATATATATGGGATGCTATGGCTGTTTTGATATATGTATACATTGTTTAATGTTCAAACAATGGAAATATATATTTTCAAACATTAATATCTTGTACATAAGTTAAACACTACTACTATTAATATTCATTATCTTCCATAACACAATAAGCATGACTCACATCCTAATCCTCTTGGACACACCCATATTCTCACCATTGAGGAGATTTAATAAGTTTCACTAGACACATCGAATGCCTTTCTTGTTTAATCCATGTCATCTATCTTCTTATTTTTGTATCAAGTAAAATATGTAAATGTTAAAGTCAATGTCCTGCAACTATTCCCTGAGACCCTGGAATGTAGTGATGTCATCAGTAGGTCATAGAATGCTGCTGAGGCCTTAGTGATGACATGTTATGGTCCTGACACTGTACTGAGTACCAAGCAGGACAGTGATTATGTAAAATTGGTTATGCAATCTGTTGTGCTTGAATGATCTCATTTCATTCTTTATCACCATAGACTAACCCTCCAAGAGCATAACCACATAAAGGTGCTAGATTTGAGTAAGTTTCCAAAGATGGAATCTTGAAGCAGAAACCAAATATAAATCACCTAGCAAACACATGCTGTCCCCAAGCTGCAATGATAGCAAGAACTATGTCTCAGGGTATCTTCTGGGAATAGTGTAATCAGAAAGTGGCCTCTTATTTATTTTAACTTTTATTTAATAAATATAAATTTCCCAAGTACAGTTTATGGATTACAATGGCTTTCCCCCCATAACTTCCTTCCCACCCACACACCTCCCATCTCCTGCTCCCTCTCCCATTCCATTCACATCAAGATTCATTTTCAATTATCTTTATATACAGAAGATCAATTTAGTGTATATTAAGTAATGATTTCAACAGTTTGCACCCACACAGAAACACAAAGTGTAAAGTTCTGTTTGAGTACTAGTTATAGCATTAAATCACAATGTACAACACACTAAGGGCAGAGATCCTACATGAGGAGTAAGTACACAGTGACTCCTGTTGTTGACTTAACAAATTGGCACTCTTGTTTATGGCGTCAGTAATCTCCCTAGGCTCTAGTCATGAGTTGCCAAGGCTATGGAAGCCTTTTGAGTTCGCCAACTTTGATCTTATTTAGACAAGGTCATAGTCAAAGTGGAGGTTCACTCCTCCTTTCAGAGAAAGGTACCTTTGATGGCCCGTTCTTTCTACTGGGATCTCACTCGCAGAGATCTTTCATTTAGGTCCTCTTTTTTCTTTTTTGGCCAGAGTGTCTTGGCTTTCCATGAAAGTGGCCTCTTATAAAGGAAGAAGGGGGATTCTTAGTTGTGGAGAAGAGGAGAAGAGGGAAGAGCTATGGGTGAATGATGGAGGAAAAGGGGGAAAACATTGTGTGTGTGTGTGTGAGTGTGTGTGTGAGTGCATGTGTGAGTTTGTGTCTCAGTGTGAGTGTGTGTATGTGTGTCTGTGTGCATGTGTTTGTGTGTGTGAATGTGTGAGTGTGTGTGTATGTGTGTGTGAGTGTGTACATGTGTGTGTGAGTGTGTGTGTGTGTCTGAATGTGTGTGTATGGGTATGTGTGTCTGTGTGTGCACGTGTTTGTGTGAGTGTGCATATGTGAGTGTGTGTGAGTGTGAGTGTACACCAGTTTTCCTGAGGATTCAGGTGTCTGAGAGTAAAGGGAAAGTTCAAATGACCCAGGTGCTTATCTGTGCAGTTTAAGGCTTGTGATACCTCAGATCACTCACTCAGAGAAAGGTACCTCTTTCTTTGATGGCCCGTTCTTTCTACTGGGATCTCACTCGCAGAGATCTTTCATTTAGGTCCTCTTTTTTCTTTTTTGGCCAGAGTGTCTTGGCTTTCCATGAAAAGTGGCCTCTTATAAAGGAAGAAGGGGGATTCTTAGTTGTGGAGAAGAGGAGAAGAGGGAAGAGCTATGGGTGAACGATGGAGGAAAAGGGGGAAAACACTGTGTGTGTGTGAGTGCATGTGTGAGTTTGAGTGTAGTCTTAGTCTAGAAAGAAACGGTTTCTTTCTGAAAGCACTGGAGAACTAACAGTATTACATTTCTCACTAGTAATTTCTTTTTATAGTGAAAAAGAAACTGTGACTCCTAGATGTTAGGAATATTGAAAAAAAAAGTTTGAGCACCTAAGTATTTGAGAAGGGTTTCACATTGTGGCACAATGGGTTAAGCTACCATGTGGGAAGCCAGCTTCCCATATCAAAGTGCTTGTTGAGTCTGCTGTGGCACTCCCATTCCAGTTTCCTGCTAATGCACCAGGGGAAGCAGTGGAAGATGATAGTAGTACTTGGGCCAACTCCACCCACACAGGAGACTATGATGGAGTCCCAGGCACCTGGCTTTGGACTACTCCAGCCCTGGACATTTCTGCCTTTTGAAAAGTGAGCCAGTAGATGGAAGATCTCTTTGTCTTTATCTGTTCTCTCCCTTTCTTAGTAGAGATAATAAATAAATAAACAAATATTTTTAAAAAACTATAACTGGGCAAGTATTATCTCAAAATCAAAGAACTCACTTACTAAGGAATAAAAACTATCTGTGTGTTTTGGATAGTGAAGATATAAATGTGGTGCTCTCATGTAAATGTAAGAAACAAAACCATATACATATATGCAAAATATCATTTATAAATAATTATTGAATATAGAAGATAATGTTTGGTTATTTCTGGAAAAATGAGAAACTAGACATTTATGGTTATCTTGGTCCTTAATAGTAAACAAGTAACACCTATGAGGTAGGACCATTGCTCATTGGATGAAGCCAACCAGAATATTCCAAATAGTGGTTCAAATTCCTGTGGGGTAACTGAAATTTCCATCTAAGTTTGGCACTTTGCATATTCTGCTGGTCCCTTGGAGGAAGACTTGGGAATTAAAGCTGTCTTCATTTCAACTTCAGTAAAGATGCAGAGTGTAAATGGACATGTAAAGCACATAATCATACCTGTTCACACCTATAACACACAAGCAGTCCAGAGAGAAACAAATGTTAACATCTGATACAATATTCTAAATACCATTTGCCAGGGCAAAAAACACATTACATCATGACTTCATTTGGCACACACAGGCCTTAATTAAATCAACATATTATGCATATTTCTTGCTTATATAAGAATTCAGGATGTATGGGCAGGTCAGTAGGGCAAATCTTCTTCATATGATAATTCATGGGCTGGTATTGATGAAAACCTTGTCATTGGTACAGGTAATTTTCAAGGGTAACCTGGCTAATTGACATCGCAGACCACTGGAAAAGGAAAGAACATGGATAGATACAGAGGTTTGAATGCATATGCTTGGAAGGGGCACTAATTCTTTTTCCACTAATTTAGTTACATGGTGAGAACTGTAAGGGAGTAGATATACAATACAGTCCAATGCACAGAGGGAAAATTATTAACAGTCTCTGCTCTATTGACAAATGAAACATTGTGTAGTCCCATCATCCACAATATGCACTGATACAATAATAAAATACTATAGTACTTCATAATTTTTCATTGTAGGGGTGGACTGTGGAGATCATGTATGTTCACAGTCTGTCAAAGAGTGATATATTGTCTAAGGATGGATAAATATCCACCAAACATAAATTACATCTCTTATTCAATTTTTCAGCAAAAATTAATTTATAAAAATGATCTACAGCATCAACAAAAGACATCATCCAAACATGGCACCAAAAGCAAGGGCTGGTGCTTCTTCCTTTTTGTGCTACTTCTCCTGCTTCCCATCTGAAGACAAGTTCACTGAGGCAGGGATGGAGAGACTCTTACAGAGGAAGCAGAAGGGAAGCCAGGATCCAGGCATATAGCATAAGCATAGAGATCAGTTGAATGATTGTGCTGACCAGTTTACACAAGTCTTGCCCATCCAGAAAAAAATTGAAAAGCTTGTCTCAATAAATCAAAAGAAATAAGCATATAAAAACGTTATCTGGAGGCTGGTGCTGTGGTGTAGTTGGTTGAGTCTCTGCCATTGGTGACCATATCCAATATGGGTGCCAGTTCATGTTCTGACTACTCCTCTTGCAATAAGCTCTCTGCTATAACATGGGAAAGCAGTGGAAGATGGAACAAGTTCTTGGGCCCCTGCACTCATGTTGGGGAACTGGAAGAAGCTTCCATCTTGTGGCTGTGGCCATTTGGGGGAATGAACCAGCAAATGAAAGTCTCTCTCTCTCTCTCTCTCTCTCTCTCTCTCTCTCTCTCTTCCCCCCTTACCAACAGTGACTTTCAAATAAATAAATAAATCTCTTTTCTTTTCTTTTCTTTTCTTTTCTTTTCTTTTCCTTTCTTTTCCTTCCTTCCTTCCTTCCTTCCTTCCTTCCTTCCTTCCTTTCTTTCTTTCTTTCTTTCTTTCTTTCTTTCTGACAGGCAGAGTGGACAGCGAGAGAGAGAGAGAAACGTCTTCCTTTTTCCTTTTTCCTGCAATGGCCACTGTGGCTGGCGCACCACACCAATCTGTAGCCAGGAGCCAGGTGTTTCTCCTGGTCTCCCTTGTGGGTGCAGGGACCAAGCACTTGGGCCATCCTCCACTGCCTTCCCATGCCACAGTAGAGAGCTGGACTGGAAGAGGAGCAACTGTGACAGAACCGGCACCCCAACCGGGATTAGAACCCTGGGTGCCGGCGCTACAGGTGGAGGATTAGCCTATTGAGCAGCAGCGCCAGCCAATAAATAAATCTTTTAAAATAAGGCATATACTTTCTCTAATGAACCATTGTTCAGTCAGGAGCATGGTGTTCAGTATCCACATGTTTGCATATGTTCCAGAGATTCATAAGTTGCTGATATCCAGCTTCATTCTCTTATTTTCTGAGAAGATGAATGGTTCAATCTTGACTATTTTGAATTTGCTGAGAATTGCTTTATGGCCTAGCATTTGGTCAATCCTAGAGTAAGTTCCATGTACTGGTGAGAAGAAATTGAAAAGAGAAATCAAAACATTTCTGGAAACAAAAGAAGATGAACATAATGTATCAAAACTTATGGGATATAGCAAAAGCCATGTTAAGATGAACATTTATAGCAATTGGTGCCAACATAAAGAAATAGGAAAGGCACCAAATAAATAAGCTATCAATGCATCTCAAGAATCTGGAAAATAATAGCAAACCAAAAGATATGAGTAGGAAAAATAATTAAAATTAAACAAGAAATCAAAAAACGTGAAACAAAAAGTTACAAAAGATCAGCAAAGAGCTAGTTTTTTGGAAAAAATAAACAAAATTGACACACCACTGGCCTAACTAACCATTTAAAGGAGAGAGAAGAACCAAAACAGTAATATTAAAGATGAAAAAGGAAATATAACAACAGACATCACAGAAATAAAAAGAATCTCAAAAATAACTCCAAAGAGCTGTATGCTTACAAACTGGGAAACTTGGAAGAAATGGATAGATTCCTGGAAACATATAACCTAGTGAAATTGAGCCATTAATACACAGAAAACCTAAACAGACCCATATTCAAGATGGAAATTGAATCAGTAATAAAGATCCTCCTAGCCAAGGAAAGCCCAGGACTGGATGGCTTCACTGCTGAATTCTACCAGACGTTTAAAGAACTCCAATTCTTCTCAAGCTATTGAAAACAATTTGGAAACCCTCCCTAATTCTATGAAGCAGCATCACCATAATTCCCAAACTTGAAAAAGACGCATCAGAAAAAGAGAACTACAGTCCAATTTCCCTGATGTAGATAGACACAAAAATTCTCAACAAAAGTCTAGGCAATCAAATCTAACAATACATAAGAAAGATCATGCATCTGACCCAAGTGGGATTTATCTCTGGTATACAGGGATAGTTCAGCATTCACAAATCAATGTGATACATCACATTAACAAACTGCAGGAGTGAGTGCTGTATGTAAACAATTGTACACCTATAAATAGAATAATACAGATGAAACAGCTAAATTTCTAGAAACAACAGTCTTTCAAGAATATGTTACAAATAAACAAAATTTCATTTGAATTATAATTAATGAGAAAATTATAAAGAGATATTAGATTATGGGAGATAATAAATAAGCATAATTTAAGTAAAACCACAAAATAAGGAGAAATAAAAGGATGAAATGCCTTTATTGGTGAATTATAAAAAAGTACAAGGAGCTGGCATTGTGGCTTATTGTGTAAAGCTGCCGCCTGCAGTAGTGGCATGCCATATGGGTGCCAGTTCCAGTCCTGGGTGCTCCACTTCTGATCCAGCTCTCTGTTATGGCCTGGGAAAGCAACGGAAATGGCCCAAGTCCTTGGGACCCTGTACCCATGCAGGAGACTCAGAAGAACCTCCTGGATTCTGACTTTGGATTGACACCTGTATGCAAGACCTGGGGGAGGTTCCTGGCTCCTGGCTTTGGATCAGCACGTCTCTGGTCATTGAGGCCAATTGGGGAGTGAGCCAGCAGATGGAAGACCTTTCTCTCTCTCTCTCTCTCTCTCTCTCTCTCTCTGCCTCTCCTCTCTCTGTGTAACACTTTCAAATAAATAAATAATTCTTTACAAACATTTATTATAGTCACAATTTATTGTTGACTTTATCCCTCATTCATTACATAATGCCCTTCTTTGTCTCTTTTCATTGTTTTGTGTTAAAAGTATATTTTGTCTGCTATTAGGACAAATGGTTACACTTGCTCATATTTTGCTTCCCATATGCCCATCCAACCTGTAAATGCAGAGACAGAATTTTTGCCATGCCCTGTGTCAGGAGAGTGTGCTCCCCTGGGAACATGTTAACAGTATCCTCTACAAACACAGATACAAAATCCTCAACAAAATACTAGCTAATCAAATCCAACAACAGTTTAGAAAAATCATTCACCTGGACTAAGTGGGATTTATCCCTGATATGCAGAGAAGGTTGAACATTTGCAAATCAATAAATGTCATACATCACATTAACAAACTAAATAAAAAATAACATGATTATCTTATTAAATGTAGAGAGAACCTTTGGTAAATTACAATATCCTTTCATGATTAAAGCCTTTAACAAATTGAGTACAGATGGAACATTCCTTAGCACAATCAAAGAAATATATGACAAAACCACAGCCAGCCTCATACTGAATGGGGAGAGGTTGGAAGCATTTCCATTATGATCCAGAACTAGCACCACTGCCATTAAATACAGTCCTGGAAGATTGATCCAGAACCATTAAGGAAGAAAAATAAATCAAAAGGATACAAATTGGAAAAGACAAAGTCAAATTATCCCTTTAATGCAGATGATGTTTCTATATACAGGGGAACCAAAAGACTCCACTAAGAGACTATTGGGACTCTTTACAGAGTTTGGTAGTTTCAAGATGTAAAATTAACACACAGGAATCCATAGCTTTTGTTTTGTGGCAATGTCATGCCTGAGAAACATCTCGTAAGATCAATCCCATTCACTATAACTACAAAAAACTTGGAATAAATATAATAGCAGGTGAAATGTCTCTGACAAAAAATGTATAAAATATTTAGAAAGAAATAGAAGAAACCAAAAATGGAAAAATCTATGTTTGTGGATTGGAAGAATTAATATTATCAAAATATCCAAGCTGCAAACGTAATTTATAGATTTAATGCAATTCCAGTGAAAATCATAATGGCATTATGGGGGCAGGGACTGTGGTGTAGCAGATAAAGCCACTGCCTGCAGTGCCAGCATCCTATATGGGCACCAGTTCAAGTCCCTGTTGCTCCACCTCTGATCCAGCTCTCTACTATTGCCTTGAGAAATCAGTAAAAGATGGATCAACTCCTTGGGCCCCAGCACCCATGTGGGAGAATGGGAAGAAACTCCTTTATACTGGCTTTGGATTGGCTCAGCTCCAGCCATTAGAACCATTTGGGAAGTGAACCAGCAGATGGAAGAATCTCTCTCTCTCTCTCTCTCTCTCTCTCACTGCCTCTGCCTCTACATCGCTCTGCCTTTCATATAAATAAATACATTTTAAATTTTCTTTAATTTTTTATTTGACAGGTAGAGTTATAGATAGTGAGAGAGAGATAGAGACAGAGGGAAAGGTCTTCCTTCCATTGGATCACTCACCAAATGGCCTCCACGGCCATCATTCCACTGATCTGAAGCCAGGAGCCAGGTGCTTCCTCCTGGTCTCCCATGTGGGTGCAGGACCCAAGCACTTGGGCCATCCTCCACTGCCCTCTCAGGCCACAGCAGAGAGCTGGACTGGAAGAGGAGCAACTGGGACTAGAACCTGGCACCCATATAGGATACCGGTGCTGGCAGCGGAGGATTAATGTAGTGAGTCATGGCACCGGCCCCAAAAATACATTTTTTAAAAAATACATCATGCTGAGTGAATTAAGCCAGTCCCAAAGGGACAAATATCATATGTTCTCCCTGATTGGCGATAACTAACTGAGCACCAAAGGGGAAACGTGTTGAAGTGAAATGGACACTATGAGAAACTGTGACCTGATCAGCTCTTGTCCTGACGGTTGATGTACAATGTAATACTTTATCCATTTTAGTATTTTTTTTGTTCTAGTACCATTGGTTGAACTCTGTAATTAACACACAATTATTCTTAGGTGTTTAAATTTTAACTGAAAAGTGATCCCTGTTAGGAATTTGGAAAACATTATGTTGAGTAAAATAAGCCAATCCCAAAGGGACAAATACCACTTGTTCTCCTTGATAGGTGACAACTGAGCACCAAATAGGAAACCTGTTGAAGTGAACACTATGAGAAATGGTGACTTGATCAGCCCTCACCCTGACTGTTGATGAGCAGCTTAATATGTTATCCCTCTTAGTATTTTTTTTGTTTGTTCTACTTAATACTTTTGGTTGAATACTGTAATCAATACACAATTCTTCTTAAGTGCTGAAACTTAACTGAAAAGTGATCGCTGTTAAATATAAGAGTGGGAATAAGAGAGGGAAGAGATGTGCAATTCGGGACATGCTCAAGCTGACTTGCCTCAAATGGTGGAGTTAGAAACATACCAGGGGATTCCAATTCAATCCCATCAAGGTGGCATGTACCAATGCCATCTCACTAGTCCCAGTGATCCATTTCTGTTCACAATTGATCATAATGATAGGACTAAGAACCAAAGGGATCACATAAACAAGAATAGTGTCTGCAAATACTAGCTGATAGAATCAAAAAGGGAGAGAATGATCCAACATGGGAAGTGAGATACACAGCAGACCCATAGAATGGCAAATGTTCTAACAGCACTCTGGCCTCATAATCAGCCCTTAAGGCATGCGGATCCGGCTGAAATGCCCAGGAGAGTATTTCAGGCATGGAAAGCCAAGACACTCTGGGGGAAAAAAAAACCTAAATGAAAGATCTCTGTGAGTGAGATCCCAGTGGAAAGAATGGATCATCAAAGAAGGAGGTACCTTTCTCTGAAGGGAGGAGAGAACTTCCACTTTGACCATGGCCTTGTCTACATATGATCAGAGTCAGTGAATTCAGGGGGCTTCCATAGCCTTGGCAGCTCATGACAAGAGCCTAGGGTGATTACTGATGCCATAAACAAGAATGTCAATTTGTTAAGTCAACAACAGGAGTCACTGTGCATTTACTCCTCATGTAGGATCTTTGTCCTTAGTGTGCTGTACATTGAGATTTAATGCTATAACTAGTACTCAAACAGTATTTTTCACTTTATGTTTCTGTGTGGGAGCAAACTGTTGAAATCTTTACTTAATGTATGCTAAACTGATCTTCTGTATATAAAGATAATTGAAAATGAATCTTGACGTGAATGGAAGGGGAGAGGTTGTGGATAAGGGGAGGGTTGCAGGTTGGAGGGACGTTATTGGGGGGAAGCCATTGTAATCCATATTCTGTACTTTGGAAATTTCTATTCATTAAATAAAAGTTAAAAAAAAGAACTAGTATTCATTGGATATTTGCTATGTGTAAGACACCATATTAATTTGATGTGATCTCTAACCTCTAGAATCATCTTGCATCGTAAGTCAGATTATTCTCATTAGACATGCAGAGACAGGTGCAGAGTTAAGTTTCAAATGTATTCAGCCAGGAAGTGGTGAAACCAATATTCAACACTTTTTTGTTCTGAATCTGCCTGTGTTTGAACATGTTTTGTCATTAGTGAATATTTAATGAAGAACAATAAAGATCTAGCATTTAATGTAAACAATGCCAAAAAATACATTATGTACATGTATATGTACATTATTATATACATTATACATATATTATATACATATACATTATTATTATATGTACATGATGGACTATGACTCAGCTACAAAAAATAATGAAATCCTGACATTTGCAACAAAATGGATGCAAGTGAAGATTATTATGATAAATGAAATACAACAGACCCACAAGGAAACATACCACAAATCTTCTATTTGTGGAAGTTAAATATAAAGAGTATAAAAACTGCATGAATATATTATTTTTATATATAATTATACATGCTGCTTTACTCAATTACTGATGTATATGAGAATATACCACTTTCTGACATGTTATGATCACTGCCATAAATCCATTTTGAGATATTAATATAGTTATTTTCAAACAATTAAACATGAAATACATATTATAAGCTGTAGTCACCCTACTGTGCTGTGGAATATTAAAATTTATTGTTTTGATGTTCTTTATTTAACCTTTCTCTACCCTGCCCTCATAATCCCTAGTCTCTAGTAATCATTAATCCAATATCAGGTCTACTTTTACTAAACACTTTCTTTGTCTGCCTATTTTCACCTAATATGATAACCTACAGTTAAATCTATTTTATGACTAATATTAGGATTCATTCTTTTTATGGCTGAAGAGCATTTTTTTGTTTTTATGTATTGCATTTTCTTCTTCTATTCATGCATCAACCTGCACAAAAGTAGATCTGTACCTAGTTATTGTGAATAGCGCTGGACTTGGGAACTCGGGTATCTCTATGGCATGTTTATTTCCTTTCATTCAAATATATGGCTGGGTGTGAGATAAATGGGTCATAGATGACATCTATTTTTAATTTTGAGGGAAACATTTTTACTGATCTCCAAAACAACTGTACCAACTTTCATTGTCATTAAAAATGTATAAGGATTCTCGTGGCCATGATGCGCTGGCTGCAGGAAGCCGCCTCACCTCCTCTTTTGTTGTCAAGGACCTCCCCCCACCCAGGAGCACTGCTCCCTGGCTGCCACCCCTCTCATGGCCACCCACACCCAGGCTGCAGGGCCGGGTCCCGGGGCACTCGCCTGCCCTGCCCATGAGGGCAGTCTGCAAAAAATTCAAAGTCCCCTAATAATTGAGAAAATATTTTTGTCATCATAATGATTTTTATGATGTAACAATTTTAGTTCTATGACATTGCAATCATTAAACATCACATGGATTTTATGACATTACACTTGTACATGTCATTACAAAGATTATGACATCACAATAGTGCTGTATATCACAATTCATTATGACTAAATATCGGTTGACATATGGCATCACAATGGATTTTATGACATCACAATTGATATGAGAATGCTTTTAGTGACATTGAAATTATGATTTAACAAAGATGGCTTATGACATCACAATGATAGGTATATAACATCACATTGGCTTTTATGAGCTTAGCATGTTGTTTTATCACATCAAATTATGACACAGTGAAGATTTTTATTATATGAAATTATTATTATGATAAAACAGTTGTGGTTAATCACATCCAATGATTATGACATTGCAGTGCTTTTATGACAACAATTATGACCTCACAGGGTAGGTTTCTGTTTTCACATGTAAGGTTTATGACATAGAAATTGATTACTATAACAAAATTGCTAGTTTATGACATAAAAATGATAGGATTATGACATCTGAATTATTACTGACACCATACTATTTTATGACCTAACATTCATTATGACTTCACAGAAGAGAGACCCAGAATTGATCTTTCCAAGTATAGGTAGCAGATAATTGACAAAGGAGTGAATGCAATATAATGGAACAGAGATATCCTTGGCAAAAGTATATAATACAATGAAAATCTATGCATGAGTTTCACAAAAATTAACTTAATTAATATAGTGGGTCCTACATCTACCACAAGAAATCAAAATTAATAACCTCCCAGAAAATAATATTGTAGAAAATTTTAGATAATCTTGAGTGTGATGCTGAGTTTTTGACACAACATTGAAGGCACAATCCATGGAGTAAGTGATTACTAACTGGCCATCATGAAAATGAGAAACATCATTCTGACAAACAATGTTAAGAGAAAAGGTCAAAACTAGGGGAAATATTCACAAAAGTAATTTATGATAAAAGAATATATGTATTATTCAAATTAAACAAGCAACTTTTAGAATAAATGAAATGAAAATGAAAGATTTAAAATGGGCCCCCCAAAAGGAAATATGTGCACACTGGGTAGACCCAAGATGAGTAGGGGTACCCTGGAGTATTGTAGCTGAGGACTGAACAGGGCATGCATGGAAAATGACCACTATGAGGGAACCATCCATGGAATCACAGGAAACAATACCAGGGCTCTCAGACATGGACATAGAGCCTCTTCTCTCCAGCCAGGGTAGAATCATTCATTCCAGAAGAATGCACTAGAATTTTAAGAATGTATTTGCATTGATAATAAGAAAAATTAATGCATAATTGAATGCTGAATCATAACCACCCAAAGAAGAATAAAATTAAAACTTAAAAGGATGAAACTGATTTTAAGTGACTTAAATGATTTCCAGAACAAATCTAAAGAACATAAAAAATTCACCTAAAGTTTTTGGACAAACATGCAAAAATGATCATAGATATAGACTTTACATAATTTAAATCAAAATGAGTCATACCCTTAAATTAACAATGTAAAAAAATAAAATGTCTACATCAAAAAGTATGACCCATGTTTGATAATTTGCTTTCAGTGTTACACCAATGACATAGCTCCTAAACAAGAATAGCAAAAAAATTAGGAACTGTGTGACAGTTAAAAATACTTTTTTTGAAAGATGCTTTTAAAAAGTGACAAGACAGATTTGAATTAGAAAATGCATCTATGTCATAATTGAGCCAAAAGACTGTTTGAGGAAACACTGCAAGGCATTGACATAGGCAAAAAAAAGACCCCAAAAACACAATCAAATAAAAAAAAGTTACAGGATCATAACAATTTAAGATTCTACACAACAAAGGAAATGCTCAATAAGGTGAATTGGCCAACAAGCAAAATTATTTGCTAACTATGTATATGATAAAGGATTAATATTCAGAATCTGGAAAAAGCT
Organism: Oryctolagus cuniculus; assembly: GCF_964237555.1. NCBI lineage: Eukaryota > Metazoa > Chordata > Mammalia > Lagomorpha > Leporidae > Oryctolagus > Oryctolagus cuniculus. The sequence goes on along the minus strand of NC_091444.1, from coordinate 88,296,164 downwards.
GAAGAAAGTCAACAAAAACAAAACAATGTAGTTTGGAAATAGGCAAATGACATGAATAGGCATTTTTCAAAGGATGAAATATAAATGGCCAACAGATATATGAAAATATGTTCAGGATCACTAGCCATCAGGAAAATGCAAGTTCAGCTCTCTGCTGTGGCCCAGGAGTGCAGTGGAGGATGGCCCAGGTTCTTGGGCCCTGCACCCACTTGGGAGAACAGGAGGAACAGGAGGAAGCACCTGGCTCCTGGCTTTGGATCAGCGTGGTGTGTCAGCTGTAGCGGCCACTTGGGGGGTGAACCAATGGAAAAAGGAAGACCTTTCTCTGTCTCTTTCTCTCTCTTTCTAACTCTGTCAAAAACAAACAAACCACAATGAGGTTTCACCTCACCCCAGTTAGAATGGCTATCATTCAAAAATGAAAAATAAGGGCCAGTGCTGTGGTGCAGTTGATTAGCACCCTGGCCAGAAGTGCTGGCATCCTGTATGGGTGCTGGTTAGGGTCCCAGATGCTCCACTTCTGATCCAGCTCTCAGCTATTTCCTGGGATGGCAATGAAGGATGGCCCAAGTCTTTGGGCCCCTGCACCCACATGGGAGACCCAGAGGAAGCTCCTGGCTCCTGGCTTTGGATCAGCACAGCTCTGGCCATCACAGCCATCTGGAGAGTGAACCAGAGGACAGAAGACCTCTCTCTCTCTCTACCTCTGTAACTCTCTTTCAAATAAATAAAATAAATATTTTAAAAAATAAAAAATAATGCTGGTAAGGATGTGGAGAAAAGTTACCTCAACCCACCACTGAAGGCAATGTAAACTAGTACAACCATTATGGAAGCCAATATGAATGTACCTCAGAAATCTGAAAATAGATCTACCATAAAACATAGCCATCCCCGTCCTGGGAATTTACCCAAATCAAATGAAATGAGCATATAAAATAGTTATTTGTAACCCCATGTTTATTGCAGGTCAATTTACAAGAGCTAAGATACAGAATTAATCCAGTTGTCCATCAAGTGATGATGGAATAAATAAAACATGGTGTATACACACACATACACACACACACACACACACTCTATGGAATACTACACAGCCATAAAAATGAGTAAAATCCTCTTTCACATTAAAATGGGTGAAACTGGAAACTATTATGCTTACTGAAATAATTTATTCCTCAAAAGACACATATCATATATTTTCTCTGATATGTGGTAGTTACATAGGATACAAAAAAGGTATAGGGATGAAATGAACACATTCTTATTTTATTTTTTTTAGCTCTTTATACTCCTGTGGAACTGTGGACTTAACATTTGTTACTTGTTGAATATTATGTTTAGTGGTGCATTAAGCCAAAGATTATTGAGCATGCTGAAATTATGTTTTTACAAAAATTATAAAAGCAAAAAACAAAGGAAGGTAGGAGGGGGACTGAAGGAGAGAAATAAATTGTTACCTATGAAATGCATGAAATCTGTTCTATTTATATTAATAAGATTTCCTTAAGAGGTTGTTGTAATAATATACCCCCAATTTTTTTTTTGACAGGCAGAGTAGACAGTGAGAGAGAGAGATAGAGAGAAAGGTCTTCCTTTTATCGTTGGTTCACCCTCCAATGACCGCCGTGGCCAGCGTGCTGCAGCCAGAACATTGCGCTGATATGAAGCCAGGAGCCAGGTGCTTCTCCTGGTCTCCCATGCGGGTGCAGGGCCCAAGGACTTGGGCCATCCTCCACTGCACTCCTGGGCCATAGCAGAGAGCTGACCTGAAAGAGGAGCAACCAGGACAGACTCCGGTGCCCCAACCAGGACTAGAACCCAGTGTGCCATGCTGCAGGCAGAGGATTAGCCTATTGAGCCGTGGTGCTGGCCATAATAATATACCCTTAAAACAAACCTATAAACATATGCACCCAATCTGAAACGGGGTAAATATCCAAGAAAGAACCAAACTATATTACATCATAGATTCCAATAAAAATATGGAAAGATGCTTACCATAATATATTATTAGGAAATTGCAAATGAAAATCACACTAAGATATCAGCACATATACATTACAAGTAGAAAAATTCAAATATTTGATGACACAAACAGTTGGCCACAAATAGGAATCATGTTCACTGCTGACAGAAGTGCAGCATGGTAAAGCAACTCAGATTTCAGTCAGGGAGTTTCTAATATTTTTCACTTTTTAATATCTTTTGAAAGGCAGAGTTACAGAAATAAAGTATGAGACAATGAGATCTTCCATCTGATGATTCACTCCTCCAATGTCTACAACAGCCAGGGCTGGCAAGACTGAATCCAGGAACCAGGTGTTCATCCAAGTTTCTCACACAGGTGCAGGAGCCCAAGTACTTGGGCCATCTTCTACTCTTTCCCAGGCTCATTACAGTGAGCTGGATAGGAAGAGATGCATCTGGGAATCTAATTGGTGCCCATATGGGATGCCTGTGTTGCAGGTGGCAGCATAACTCATTTTGCCACAGTGTTAGCCCCATTTTTTAACATTTTTTACTTATTTAGAATCTCTATTTAAAATACAGGGAGACATAGAGACACAGAAATAGAGTAAGATCACCCAACTGCTAGTTCAAACCCAATACACACAACATCCAAGGCTGGGCCAGACCAAAGAAAGGAGCAGGGAACTCAATCAGGATCTCCCAGATTGGGGTCAAGGACCCAACTACTTGAATCATCACCTGCTGCAAACCAGGGTCTGTACTAAAATGAAGGAGGAATCAGAGGTGAAGCCAGGAGTTTAACCCAGGAACTCTGCCCAAAGTGGTATCTTCACCAATATGCCAAATGAATTCCCCACAGTTGAACTGCTTCCTAGGTTGATTTTAAAATGGCTTGAATGAGGGTCATGCAATTGTATAGCTAGGGAGTTATCTTGGTGATTCAAAAATTTGAGTCAACACTACAGCTTTCATGCATGCAAATGCTGATGCCCACTTCATGACCATTAAGGATCAAAAGTTGGGGTCTGCACTGTAGTTCATCAAGTTAAGCCACGACCTGCAGTGCTGGCATCATATATGGGCACCAATTTTGAGTTCTGGCTACTCCATTTCCAATTCAGCTCCCTGCTGGTGCAACCTGGGGAAGCAGTAGAAGATGAAACAAGTCCTTGGTCTCCTGCAAACATTGGGAGATCCAGGGGAAGCTTATGCTTCCTGACTTGGCCGTGGCACAGCCCCAGCCTTTGTGGCCATTTTGGGGAGTGAACCAGTGGATGGGAGTTCTCTCTCTCTCTCCCTCTCTCTCTCTCTCTCTCCCTCTCTCTCTTTCTTTGTGTGTATGTGTGTGTGTGTGTGTCCTCTCTGTGTAAATCTACCTTTCAAATGACTCTTAAAAATCATAAGGCATCGGCTGGCACCACGGCTCACTAGGCTAATCCTCCACCTTGCAGCGCCGGCACACCGGGTTCTAGTCCTGGTCGGGGCACCGGATTCTGTCCCAGTTGCTCCTCTTCTAGGCCAGCTCTCTGCTGTGGCCAGGGAGTGCAGTGGAGGATGGCCCAAGTCCTTGGGCCCTGCACCCCATGGGAGACCAGGAGAAGTACCTGGCTCCTGCCATTGGATCAGCACGGTGCGCCAGCCGCAGCGCGCCAGCCGTGGCGGCCATTGGAGGGTGAACCAACGGCAAAGGAAGACCTTTCTCTCTGTCTCTCTCTCTCACTGTCCACTCTACCTGTCCAAAAAAATATCATAAGGCATCAATGTGTTTTTATAGATGCATATAAAATAGACTCCAGGACACCCATGCAATTTAATTGTATTCAATAGCTATCATGTCACAGATATCCAGTTTGAATCTTTAAATGTGTGTTTCTATGTGAAAGGGTAAAACCAAATTATGGGAAACAAATTAGTGTTTGTGACATATGGAGGAAAAATGTGTATGTGAAGCACAGGGAAGTGTTAGAGTGTTGAAACTATCCTGGAGGATGATATTACACTATGAGTCTGTCCAAATCTGTAGCTCTTTAAAGTCTATAGATTAAAAATATATAATGTCAGGGAGTTCAGCAATAATGTATTCTAAATGTATGAAGCAACCTCATTGAAGGATATGGGGATAGTGCTAACTTAGGAAATTGTAAAAGTGAGTGGAGGGGTGTGCATTGTGGCAAAGCAGGTAAAACTGATGCCTGTGATACTGGCATCCAAACTGGGTGGTGACTCATGTCTTGACTGCCTCAATTACAATACAGCTCCCTGATAATGATCTAGAAAAAAACAGTGGAAGTTGGCCCAAGTGTTTGGGCCCCTATCCTCTACGTGGGAACCCTAATGAAGATCCTGGTGATTTAGCCAGTGTGAATTTATCCAGGAGCCCCAAACATTAGAAGGTAACCTTGGTCCCAGTGGAAATGGAAAGGGCATGTTTAACTCATTTCACCCCTTCCCACCATGGTGCCTGCTGCAATTAGGGGAGGAGGGTGCCATTTTAGGCTAAAGTAGCTGCTATGGAAGCCTTGATGCACATACTCAGAGCTGGATGAGACAGGATGGCATCTTCTAAGCAGTACTGTCAGCAATGGTGGGGAGACAGCAATATTCAGTCAGTGGCTCTTGTGTACACATAAAATCCAGTGATTCTAAATAGAGGGGAAAATCCATGGTCATCACTGACTTTGAGCCTGATTGGGGAAGACTGATAGTGGGCTGGGCACCCAAAAAGATTGTGTGAGGACCCCATGCTCCTAATATACCACAGACTATGGGGCTCAAGCCACCTAAGAGGAGCACCCACAGACAGCTGGCTCAAGGAATGTCTGTCACTCCGGGTCAGAACATCTGGTGAGGCAGAGTGGACCCTCCACACCCAATGACTGTGGGAGCTTGTGTGTTAAGACTGTGGGAACTCTGGTGGTAGGGGAGGGCACATGTTGTAGCTGGGCCTCTGGGCAATCATTCTGTGAGACTCCACATGCTCAGAGCTCCCTGGTTACCTCAGACCAATCGCTGCAATAGGATACAAACTTGGAATGAAGGATGTGTAGCTCATTTGAGCAGTTCACATGGCAGTGCACATGAATGTTACACCCACTTGGGGTTAAGACCCAGGCATTGATCACCTTAGAGGAGAGGAGGTAAAGATGTGATCACACTAACAGAGGTGATCATTGCCTACCTTCTGTTATCAATAAGAGATTTACCCTTGATATTTGCCCCACCATGAAGCACTGAACAGAACTCCCTGGCCACACCCAGCACACATAAGGGCATTCACTGAAAGTGCAAACATTCCACTAAGCCACAGATGCACAGTTCAAAAATAAAAGTGATAAGAGGGAAAAACAAGTATCTCCACAAATGCCTAACATAAATGAAGAAATTGAAGAAACAAGAATAAGAAGACAACATGACCTCATCCACAAAGGAACACAAAAACATTTCGATACTAGAATATGAAGATGAAGGGATTGATGAAATGCCAGAAATTAAATTCCAAAGATTACACACAGAATTACTCAAAAGTAACCAGAACCAAATTAATGATTTAAAGAAATTCATACATGACATGACTGAAATTTTCCCATGAAATTGATATTTTAAAGAGAAATCAAAATGAAATATTAGAAATAAAGAATTCAGGGGCCTGCACAGTGGTGTAGTGGGTTAAAGCCCTGGCCTGAAGCACCGGCATCCTATATGGGTGCCAGTTCTAGTGCCTGCTGCTCCTCTTCTGATCCAGCTCTATGCTATGACCTGAGATAGCAGTAGGGGATGGCCCAAGTCCTTGGGCCCCTGGACCTATGTGAGAGACTAGAAGAAGCTTTTGGCTCTTGGCTTCAGATTGGCACAGCTCTAGCCATTGCAGCCATCTAAGGAGTAAAGCAGCAGATGCAAGACCTCTCTGTCTCTACCTCTCTCTGTAACTCTATTTTTCAAATAAATAAAATAAATCTTTTTAAAAAAGAAATATAGAATTCAATAGATCAAATGAAAAATATGGTAGAAAGCATTAAAAACAGAATTGCTGAGGCAGAAGAAAGAATATCTGAGTTGAAAGACAATTCCTGGAAATTTTACAGTCAGATAAAAACTGAAGAAAATAGAAAAATTAGAAGTAATGTTGGAGATTCATGGTATACTATCAAATGGCACAATGCATGGTGCTTAGGATTTCCTGAAAGTCTGGAAAGAGAAAATGGGCCAGAAGTCCTATTTAGTGAAAGAATTACAGAAAACTCCCCCAATTTGGAGAAAGAAAGGGACACTCAATAAAAGAAAGCAAATAGAACTCATAATAGAAATGACCAGAAAAGATCCTCAGCAAGACACATCATAGTCAAACTTTCCACAGTAAAAGACAAAAATAAATTCTAAAATGTGTATCAGAGAAATTTCAGATTACTTTCAGAGGATCTCCAATTAGAATCACAGCTGACTTCTCATCAGAAACTCTACAGGTTAAGAGAGAATTGAAAGATATAGCTCAAGTCATAAGAGAATAAAATTGTCAACCCAGAATACTATATCATGTAATGCTCTCATTTATGAAATACAATGAAATAATGACATTCCATAGCAAACAGGAATTGAAAGAATTTGACACTTGTCCAACCTTACAAAAAATGCTTACGTGTCTGCTACACACAGAAACAGAAAGACAGTCAACATTATGAAAGAATGTAAATGGAGAAAATCTCCCTGTAAAACTACAATAGAAATCCAACAACAATAGGAATATTTATAGAGAACTGGCAAAGCCAAGTCATTTCTGATCAATATTAACCTTGAATATTAAACAGCCTCAAATTTACAGCTAAATGATACAAACTTAATGTATCTTTTACATTCAAAAGCCATGTAATTGCTGCCTACAAGAAACACATCTCACAACAAAGATCCATCCAGACTGAAAGTTAAAGAATGGAGAAAGCTATCCCATACTAACAGAAAGCAAAAACAAGCTGGTGTAACCACCCTAATATCAGACAAAATAAACTTCACCACAGGAATTGTTAAAACAGAAAGAGAAATGTGTTATGTAATGAGATAATTCAACAGGAAAATTGGACTTCAAGAAATGTGGATGTGCCCAATTATAGGGCACCTGCCTATTTAAAAGAAATGTTAATGTATCTAAAGGGAGGTGTATGCTGATACAATAGTAATGGGGGACTTCAACATCCCACTTAAATTAATGGACAGAAATTCAATAAAGAAACAATATACTTAACAGAGATTATGGATCAAATTATGGACCAAATAGACCTGTTATCTTCGGAGGTTTTCACTCTACAGTTGCACAATATACATTCTCATTTCAGTGCATGGAATCTTCTCTAGGATAGACCATACACTAGGCCAAAATAAAAATTAAGCAAAATCAAAACAATCAGAATCATACAATGCATCTTCTCTGACCACAATATAATGAAGCTAGAAATTAACAACTCAAGAATTTCTAGATTACATGAAAACCCATGGAGAGAGAGCAACATCTCCTAAATAAATGGTTTGTCATAGATACAATCAAAAGAGAAAAAATAAAAAATGAATGAAGATGATAATACATCATATGAAAACTTACGGATATAGGAAAAGCAGTGTTAATAGGGAAATTTACAGCAATTGTTGCCTACATCAAGAAATTTGGAAATAAATGTCAATCTATGTATTTCATGGACCTAGAAAAACAGCAACTAAATGCCAAATTAGGAGGAAATATACAACTTAGAGAAGACATAAGAAAAAATGAGCAAAAAATTATAAAAGATCAGTAAAACGAAAAGATGGTTTTCTGAAAAGGTAAAACTGACACACGGCATTGATGCGGCTAACCAAAAAAGATGGAGAAGAGCCAAATCAATAAAATCAGAGATGAAAAAGGAAATGTAACAATTAACAATTTATGTTAACAATTAACATGCAAAAAACAATAACCTTTGTATACATAGACAGTACCATGTTCAGAATGTAATTTTAAGATAAATCTCATTTACAATAGCTACAAAGTATAAATACTTTATTATAAATTTAACCAAAGTTGACAAATATCTCTATTTCAAAAATTATAAAAATTTAAATAATTAGACAAAGACATAAAAATGGACACATCTTCCATTTTCATGGATTAGAACAATCAATATTTTCAAAATGTCCATACCACTGAAAGCAATTTATATATTCCATGCAATCCAAATCAAAATACCAAAGACATTCTTCTCATAACTAGGAAAAATGATGCTATTATTCATATGAAACACAAGAGACCCCAAATAGCTAAATCAATCTTATACAACAAAAATAGTCAAAGGCATCACAATATTAGATTTCAGGTCATACTACAGTGTAGTTATAACCAAAACAGTTTGGTGCTTGTACTAAAACAGACAGGTAGAGGCCAATGAAACAGAATAGAAGTTCCAGAAATCAATCCATGCAAAGGAGCTAAAATCAATCCTCAGAACAAGGACAGTCTCAACAACAAATAGTGCTGGGAAAACTGGATCTCCATGTGCAGCAGTACGCTACAAGTCCACAACCTAGGCCTTGCACAAAAATCTACTCAAAATGGATCAAAGATCTAAATCTACAACCTGATAAAATCTAATTATTAGGAAACACTGAGGAAATTCTTCAAGACATTGGCATAGGCAAAGACTTACTGGAAAAGACCCCAAATACCACAGACAATCAAAATTAAAATTGACAAATAGGATTACTTCAAGCTGAGATGCTTCTGTATTGCAAACAAAACACTTAGCACAGTAAAGAGGCAATTGACAGATTGGAAGAAAATAGCTGGAAACTATGCAGCTGATAAAGGGTTAATATCCAGAATCTATAAAGAAATCAAGAAACTCAACAATGACAAAACAAACAATCCAGTTAAGAATTGGGCAAAGGACTTGAACAGTCATTTGTCAAGAATGGAAATTAATATGGCCAAAAGACACTTGAAAAAAATCACCAGGTATCAGGGAAATGCAATTCAAAATGACAATGAGTTTCACTTCACCACAGTTAGAATGATTCTCATACAGAAATTAACAAACAACAAATGTTCATGAGGATGTGGGGAAAAAGGTACACTAATCCACTGTTGGTAGGAATGTAAACTTCTCCAACCACTGTATAAGACAGCATGGAGATATCTCTAAAATCTGAACACAGATGTACCATATGACCCAGCCATTGCACTCCTAGGAATTTCTGCAAATCAAGTAAAGAAAAAAATTGGAATATGAAAGAGTTATCTGTACTCCCATTCCATTGCAGCTCAGTTCACAATAGCTAAGATATGGAATCAACTGAGATGTTCATTAATTATTATTTTTTTTTTAATTTTTGACAGGCAGAGTGGACAGTGAGAGAGAGAGACAGAGAGAAAGGTCTTCCTTTGCCGTTCGTTCACCCTCCAATGGCCGCCGCGGTAGGCGCGCTGCGGCCGGCGCACCGCGCTGATCCGATGGCAGGAGCCAGGAGCCAGGTGCTTTTCCTGGTCTCCCATGGGGTGCAGGGCCCAAGCACCTGGGCCATCCTCCACTGCACTCCCTGGCCACAGCAGAGGGCTGGCCTGGAAGAGGGGCAACCGGGACAGAATCCGGCACCCCGACCGGGACTAGAACCCGGTGTGCCGGCGCCGCTAGGCGGAGGATTAGCCTAGTGAGCCGCGGCGCCGGCCCCATTAATTATTGACTGGATAAACAAATCATTTTCTTTTTGTGTGTATATATATATATATATATATACACACAAATGTGACATGATCTGCCTCAAGTGTTAAACTCAACTACATCTGTGTGATGCCAACTGTCACAAGAAAAATGCAGCCATATCAATTATCTCTACCTCCTGTGATGCCACCATCCCACATGGGCATAGTTCTGAGCTTCAGGAGTCCATTTCAGATCTGCCTCTCCACTAATGTGCTTAGAAAAACCGTGGAAATGTCCCAAATTCTAAAGCCCCTGCACTTATGTGGGAGACCTATAAGAAGCTCTTGTCTCCTGACTTCAGCCAGACCCAATCCCAGTCACTGTGGCCATTTCTCTCTTCCTCTATATTTCCCTCTTCCTATCTATGACTCTGGCTATCAAAATAAAAATATCTAAAAAACTAAATAAATATTTAAGAGCTGGTGCTGTGGCTCAATAGGCTAATCCTCCACCTGCGGCACTGGCACACTGGGTTCTAGTCCCAGTTGGGGTGCCGGATTCTGTCCCAGTTGCCCCTCTTCCAGGCCAGCTCTCTGCTGTGACCTGGGAAGGCAGTGGAGAATGGCTCAAGTCCAGAAGCACCTGGCTCCTGGCTTCAGATCAGCACAATGTGCTGGCCACAGCATGCCAGCGGAGGCTGCCATTGGAGGGTGAACCAATGACAAAGGAAGACTTTTCTCTCTCTCTCTCACTGTCCACTCTGCCTGTCAAATAAATAAATAAATATTTAAAAATAAACAAACAGAAAAACTTCCAGCCCAATATGGTCATTTATGGCTCTGCCTATACAGGGATGCCCTGCCAGAACCCTTGGTCCTGTAGCCTCAATACAATTGTCATTTGTTGTAAAATATTATTGAATGAATGATGTGTCTACATAACCTTTTTCAACATGAGAAAAATATCTTTCAAAACCAAACAATAATGTAGATGCTCATGCTATGAAATGTTTTAACTAATATAGAGATTTAGTGAGCAAAATTTAGTAATGCAGGGGTCAGCACGATGGTGTAGCTCTGGTCGTGGCGGCCATTTGGGGAGTGAACCAATGGAAGGAAGATCTTTCTCTCTGTCTCTCTTACTGTCTGTAACTCTACCTGTCAAATAAACAAAAATCTTTAAAAAAAATTAGTAATGCAATATGAGAAATAACAGAGTGATGTCAAAATAGGAGTATTTGGTGTAAAAAGATATTCAACTATACTTAAAAAAGAAATATAAAAAAATTCTCAATACATTGAATCAACGAATGATCAAGTCACTTAAGAAAATGAACTTAAAGAAATCATCCTAATATCTAGAAGTATGCTTTGCAAAATTTCTAAAACTACAGGTTAATTTACAACCCCATAAATTCTATTAAAAAGTAGATATGAGGGAATTTGGTGAAAACAGTTCATTATAATTAAATTTGAAGTGAAATAAAAAATAAAAATCAATGAATGTAAAACAATCAAAGATCATTCCATCTACTTTAATAATTTTAAGAGAAAGTGTATCTGTGGCTACAGTTTGGAAAATTTCTGTGAATGATAACTTTGTAATCATAAAAGTCAACTAGGTTTAAAATAAGTGAAGGTGTAAAAGACTAAACTGACCCTACATACTGTGCACATGAATGTTGCCAGGACAGCTTTCAGAATTTTGAATGACCTGATCACATCACAATGAAAAATCAAGCAAGATGGCCACAGATTCATAGTAGTGGCACTCATTTAAAGTAGAGAGACAGAGAGAGGGAGTGGAGGGGGGAGAGAGAGAGAGAGCAATAAATTCAAACACAATAGCAAAAACACTACATAAAATATTCACTACATAAAATATTTTCGTTCTTTTTTTTTAAAGAACAGGGCCCTGAACCTCGGGTGCAGGGGCTCCCTCTCTTTTTTTTTTAATTGTTTATGAGTTACCCAGAGAGAGGAGAGGCAGAGAGAGAGAGAGAGAGAGGGAGGGAGAGAGAGAGAGAGAGAGAGAGATCTTCCATCCACTGGTTCACTCCCCAGGTGGCTTCAATGGCTGGAGCTGTGCCAATCTGAAGCCAGGAGCCAGGAGCTTCTTCTGGGTCTCCCACACAGGTGCAGGGGCCCAAGGACTTGAGCCACTTTCTACTGCTTTCCCAGGCCATAGCAGAGAGCTTGATCAGAAGTGGTGCAGCCAGGACTTGAACTGGCACATATATGGGATGCTGGCACTTCAGGCCAGAACATTAACCTACTGTGCCACAGCACTGGCTCCTAAAATATTTTTCTAAAATGGAAAGTAAAACTGAATAACTTGGTTGGGGTAATATTAATTAGCAAGCATAAAGGTATTTGGTGAAAAAGTGTCTGTTACAAGGAAGTTTAATGTATTTCTTAGGGCCTGGTGCTGAAGTGTAGTAGGCTAGGCCTCTGCCAGTGGTGCTAGCATCCCAGATGTGTCCTAGTTCACGTCCTGGCTGCTAGTCTTCTAATCCAGCTTTCTGTTATGGCCTGGGAAAGCAGTAGAGAGAATGGGACAAGAACATAAGCCCCTGAACCTGTTTGGGGGACCTAGAGAAGTTCTTTGCTATTGGCTTTGAATAGGCTCTGCTCCAGCCATAGTGAAGACTTGGGGAGTGAACTAGTAGATGAAACATCTTTCCCTCCGTCTCTCCCTCTGTCTGTATGTATCTAAATCTATCTTTAAAATAAAAAAAAATGTAAAAAAATTTTTAAATGGAGTACCTAAAATCATGATGAGATCTTTCCAAGTTACATGGTATATTACAGGACATATAGCAGTGTCTAGAATGTATGATGGAAAATTTCATATGCCAATGATAAAAATCTGGAAAAGGTAAAAATGTGTCAATTAGAAAGGAAGAGTAAATACACCTGGCCTAGGACTCCTGTATACACATGAATTTCCCAGGAGGACTCACAGAGCTTCAAGCAGTGAAAATGCAAAGCAAGTCTGAAACAAAGTCACTGTATCACCACTGGCTTACTAGAATGTTAGTGATACACGGGTTATAACAACAGGTTAAAAAGTAAAGTAAAAATAAAAAGTGATGAATGTGTTATAAAAACATATGTTTTGATTACAGACACAAGTAAAAATTAACACACACTATGAAATAAGATATGTTATGGTTACTGTGTGAAGTAATGTGTAATTTGAAAGGGGAAATAATGGTGTGAAAAGTAAACATAGGGAACTTTCTGATAAATAGTTCAACACAATTATATCAATAACAGAAATTATGAAAAAATCCCAAAATTTAAATAACACAGATCATGTCATGTTCTATAATATATGAAAGGAAAGGTTCACATATCTTGAATTACAGTGTGGAAGTTTTAAAAATCAAAGGCAAAATTTAGAACTAACATATCTGTGAGAAACTATGTACGTGAGAGTTAACTGGAAACCTACAGAATTTGAGTGTGTTGATGACTTCACAAAATGCTAACCAAGCTAAACACATAGTGTTGGGCTTGCTCAGATTAAGACATTAAAATATGTACTGATAATAGATATAATTTTTACAATTTATTTGACAGGTAGAGTTATAGACAGAGAGAGAGACAGAAAGAAAGGTCTTCCTTCTGTTCACTCCCCAAATGCCTGCTAAAGCTGGCACTGCACCGATCTGAAGCCAGGAGCCAGGTACTTCCTCATGGTCTCTCATGCAGGTTCAGGGGCCTAACCACTTAGGCCATCCTCCACTGCCCTCCCAGGCCACAGCAGAAAGCTGGATTGGAAGAGAAGCAACCGTGACTAGAACCAGCACCCATATGGAATGCTGGAGCTTCAGGAGGAGGATTAACCAAGTGAGCCACAGCACCAGCCCCGATAATAGCTATAGTTTAAAAAGTCATGCAATTATGAAAAGCAAATTATTATCAATGTAAGAAAAATAACTTGGGAGGAGAAATAAAAATAATCTAATACAGCTACAGAAGCACAGATTGTTACTGTTAAACTAAAAATGAATGCTAGAAAATCCAACATATTTATACCAAAGATCATACCATTTTACATAAGTAAAATAAGCATGTCTGGGGGATGATGTTCTGGTACAGTGGATTAAGCCAATGGGCTTGCTCTTATCAATCACTGTGATGCCTGGTAGAAGTACAATCTATTCTGCATTACTGATCCAGCTTTCTGCTAATGTACCTTGGAGGCATAAGATTATGGCCTAAATAATCCATTTCCTGCCATCCACATTAAAGCTCCAGATGGGGTTTCTGGCTCCTGGCTTAGGCCTGGCTCAGTCCCAGTTGCTGTGGCAATTAGATGGGTGCACAAATACATGGAATTTTCCTCCTCCATCTTTCTTTTCCACTCTGCCCTTAAAATAAATCTTTAAAAAACTAAAAGCCTTGACTATGTAGAACTATGTTACTTTCAATAATAAGAGGTACATTTTGATCCCCCAAAATATCAACAATATCTGCAAAATGCAACCTATAAAGAGTTAACAGCCAGGTATCACATTAAATTGATCTGAAAAAAATGTGTACATAAAGGTTGTGAGGTAGTTATAATTTCACAGCATTGATAAAATCACAATGAACAAGATAACATGGAATGCTCTGGTTTCTAGATACTATGACACACAAAGGTAATACGTATAATGCTAAGGTATAAACTAGAATGATAAAGAGATGCAAATGCAGTAAAATAATATTGTGATCACTGTGAGAAAAATAAGCAATTTGTTAACAAGAGTGGAGGCTAAATTTATGGTTTAATAAGTCAAGACACTACCTGTGATGCCAGCATCCTGTATGGGCAGATGTCCCACATCTGATCTAACTCTCTGCTAATGACCTGAGAAAAGGAGTGGAAGGTGGCCTAAGGGTTTAGACCCTTGCCATCCTTGTGGGAGAACTAGATGAAATTCTTAGCCTTCAACCTGGATCAGAATTAGCTGTTGCAGCCATCTGAGAAGTGAAACAGCAGATGGATGGTCTCTTCCTTCCTTCCTTCCTTCCTTCCTTCCTTCCTTCCCTCTTTCCTCCCTTCCTCCCTTCCTCCCTTCTTTCCTTCCTTCCTTCCTTCCTTCCTTCCCTCTTTCCTCCCTTCCTCCCTTCCTCCCTTCCTCCCTTCTTTCCTTCCTTCCTTCCTTCCTTCCTTTCCTTCTTTCTTTCTTTCCTTCTTTCCTCTCTCTCTCTCCCCTCTCTCTTCCTCTCTTTTTCTCCCTTTCTCTCTTTCTCCTCTTCCTCCCTTCTTCCTTCCCCTCCTACCTCCCATCCGTATAGCTCTGATTTTTAAATAAAGAAAACTTAAAAAAAAAGGAATGAGGTGTGCAAAACCAATGTCAGGTAAGGTGCTAAAAACAGTCCATCATGCATTAAAAGGGGAAAACAAATGAAATCTTTTCCAGGAAACATAAATCAATGATATATGTCACCATTTACCTGAATAGTAATAAATAAAACATGACACAAATATTCTGTTGAAACTCTTTTTTTTCATTGTGAAAAAGTCTTTATTTTAAGAAAAAAATTTAGTTAACAAAAAATTTAACAAGTTTCACTTAGCAAAATACACCCCAAAGGAAATCACAGTACAAAGAAAGTTTTAAGTCAAGGCCTCACCAATTCCTACAGTATTAGTATTGTGTCTCAATTCTCAAAACTAACTTTTAAAAAGCTTAAACTTAACCTAAAAGATTTAAATGAAAATAGAAACTAGAATGAACAAACATGAGAAATGTTTCTCTTTGAATTAGGGATCTAGCACCTTTGAGTTTTCCACAACAGTACATCTCCCCAAGGTGTTCACTGTGGTGTGGTGTAAAAGATCCACTATTTAGCATACTTAAACTACTTTAACTCAGATAACATCACTCAGAAGGATACTACTAAAATGTTACTCGAGAAAAGCAGAAAATAGTTTCGTTTACTCAATATCACATGCTAGAAGAAAAGTTTGCATGAGAAAACACTGAAGAGGTAATTTTTTAATCCAGATTTCACAAACTCGTGGTGCAAAATGGGTCCCACAGCTTCCTCTAGGGTAATCACTGCTTTTTCACTGCTTGCTGGCTGCCTCTGAAAATTTGATTGAAATTAACTCAAATGCTTCTACAAAACTAATCATATCCATCCATGCTATTCTGACCACTATAGCCAGCGCCATAACAACCGCTAACTGACTGGCTCTACAGGCCACTGTAGGTGGCCTGAGCCACGGACACCCCCATGCCCTGCATCACCTGGTTGCTGTGGGCCCTGTTGCTGGCCCCTGTTGTGGAATTCAAGAAGAGTTCTATGTATCTGTGCTGCATATTGGCCCTATCTTTCAACATCGCTGCCACAGCTTCTTCGTGGGTGGCAAACTCCACGTAAGCTTCGCCCATCACTCTTCCATCTGGGCAGATCTCAATATGGACTCCCACTGGGTTAAGTGGAGAGAAGAAGTTGTAGATGTCGTTCTCGGTCGCTTTGTATGGTAGCCCTCTCATGTGGACGCAGTGGCTGGTGGTGCTCTGCACTGCGAACTCACTGTCTCCATATCTGTGGTCGTACATTCCTGAGAGGCAGTAGCTGAGGTCTCTTCCAAACAGATCAGTGGTGAAGCCGTAGCCATCGCTGAGGCCACTGTACTCCTCATAGCCCCCATAGCCAGCGCTGTAGGTGCCAGGCCACATTCTCTCCAAGCCTGCCTGCTTCACAATGCCAATATACCTCCAGGCTGTGCCAGGCCTGTCATAGGGCCCGGGTCGCTGAACAGACATGAACTTCAGAGGAGGATCTGAGTATGACCTCACTTCTTCCTGACTGCTCTTAAATACCTCAATATATCTGTGCCCTATTCTCTCCTTGTGCTTCCCTAGCACCTTCTCTGCCAGCTCCTGAGAGGCAAACTGCACGAAGGCCTCCCCTGTAATCTTGCCCTCGGGGTCCACAGGCAAAGTGATCCCATTTGGCACGATTTCCAACCCTGAGAAAAACTGAACAATTTCTTCCCTTGTGCATCCAAATGGGAGTTCTCGAAGCTGCACGAAGCCATCATTAGTGGTGTCAGCGCTGTTTGGACCGCTATGCTTCAACACCCAATCCATCTCAGTTCTGTGAGACTTGAACACCTCAATGTACCGGTGCCCCATGCTTTACCTGTCTTTTTTCAGGGCCATTTTGACATCATCTTCTGATTCAAGTTCGACAAATGCCTCACCACTCTGCCTGCCTTCTCTAGTGTAGATAAAATGAACGCCTGCAGCCCCATCATGAATCATGCAGTCGGACAGGAAGTTCTGCACGTCCTCAATAGAGCAGGAACAGGGCAGGCCACGGAGCTTGACCACAAAGCCTTTACCTCCCTCGGGACCCAGCATCATGGACACTTGACAGGGTAGATGTCAGACAAACGGGTGCAAGTTGTCTTTTTATGGCTTAGAGTATCGCCAAGGATACCTTCAGTAGGAGACACCTCTGCTAGGTAACCAACTGTCCACTGAGGAGAGCTGGCCTGGTTTCTATTTGCATTCAGCAAGAGCGGCTTCCAGCGAAGGACCCCAGATCCCACCCGAGCTTAGATGTGCAGAGGGCTCCAGGCAAACTCCAGGTGCATCTTTTTGTCCTTAACCTTCTTCAGGAAGATGCGGCACAATCCTCCTGTTGAAACTCTTAGAAAGCAAAATCTTATAAACATTGAGAACAAGCAAAAATATATTACTGAAAACAGTGAATTATCAGAAGGCTTAAGATTATTATGAAAATATGTATGCATGATAACTTAGGGATTATTATGTGCGAATAAATGAGTAATCTGGTAAGAGTAATAATAGAATGACAAACAATTGTAAGGGCAGTTGCTGAAAAATACATAATTAAAATTACATTTAAAATGGGAAATAAAGAGAAGGTAAAACAATCCCATTTCTTTGAGAATAATCATAAATGAAAGATGATGGTACATGGGTTTTTTAAACTACCCAATTAGGTAGTTTAAAAATCATAGGAAAATTCAAAGTTCCCCAATAATTGAGAAAACATTTTTTTAAAAAAATGTCATCAAGAAGAGGTGAATAACTGGTGGGACCTAAGACGGCTTTAAGATTTGTGTAAATGAAGATTGCAGGGACAATTTACAGTTTTGATATAAATGATGACTCATATTGAAAAAGGTTATTAGTGATACATAGATAAAACACATAATATCAAAGACAAAACTAAAGAGTTAGAAATATTATGAGGGGCTGGTGCTGTGGCGCAGTGAGTAAAGACAATGCCTTCAATGCCCGCATCCCATATGGGTGCTGGTTTGAGTCCCAGCTGCCCCATTTCCAATACAGCTCTCTGCTATAGCCTGAGAAAGCTGTAGAAGATGGCCCAAGTCCTTAGGCCCCTACACCCACATTGGAGACATGGAAGAAGCTCCTGGCTCCTGGCTTCAGATTGACACAGCTCCGGCCATTGCAGCCATCTGGGGAGTTAAGCAGCAGAAGGAAGACTTCTCCCTGCCTCTCTGTAATTCTGCCTTTCAAATAAAGAAATAAATCTTTTTTAAAAAGAAATATTATGAAATAAAAATAGGGCATATATACACAATGGAGTACTGCTCAGTCATAAAAAAGAATGCAATCCCAACTTTTACAACAAAATGGATGCAACTAGAGTCCATTATGCTTAGTGAAATAAGCCAGTGACAAAAAAGGTAATGCATGTTTTCTCTTATATGTTGGAGTTAATGTAGGATACAACAAACAAAATGCATAAAAATGAAATTGACATTTGATATACTCATCGTTTATGACCTTCTCTATCTTCTTGTGGAATAATGGTTTTCCTACTTTTTATTTGTTGAACATTGTCATTACTGGTGCATTAAATCTGTGATTATAAAGTACATTTTAATTGTTATTGCAAAAATTAAAGAAAAAAGAAAGCCAGAGGGGGAATTGAGGGAGGGGGCAAATTGTGGTCATTTTCCTGGAATTGTATCTATAAACTTCATGAAATCTGTTCTTTTTATACGAATAAAAATTTAAGAAGAAATAAAATTCATTTATAATTACTGTAAGAATAAATGAATAATTTTAGTTTAAACAATAGTTGTGTGAAAAGAGAATATGACATTACTCTAAAACAGACTATTATAAGTACATTAAAAAAAGGAAAACAAAAAATATATTTCAGAAAAGAGAAATCAAAGACCATATAACTTACCACAATAATCTTATTTTTTCTTTCCTAACCACAATTTTCTTAAAGGAAATATGTATATAGAACTATTCATCAAAACTTTCAACAATTGAAAAGTCTCAAATAATCATTAAGGGTATTTGTTAACTGCAAGAATGAATTATCAGATGAATCTAGGACATCTCTGAAAATACATGTCCATGATGGTTGCCACAAAAACTATAATATTTTTTGGAGTGGTGATCTCATAATGAAAAATTCAACCATGATGACCATGCATTCACAGTGCTAAGACTGGCTTACAATACCAAGTTAAAGAAATATATAGGGGGCCAGCTCTATAGCACAGTAGGTTAATCCTCTGCCTGAGGCACCTGCATCCCATATGGGAGCAGGTTCTAGTCCTGGCAGCCCCTATTACAATCAAGCTCTCTGCTATACCGTGGGAAAGCAGTAGAAGATGGTCTAAGTGCTTGGGCCCCTGCACCCACATGGGAGACCAGGAAGAAACACCTGGCTCCTGGCTTTGGATTGGCGCAGCTCCTGCCATTGTGGCCATCTGGGGAGTGAAACAACAGAAGGAAGACCTTTCTCTCTGTCTCTCCCTCTAATTGTCTGTAACTCTACCTGTCAAATAAATAAATAAAGTCTTTAAAAAAAAGAGAGAGATAGGTGTTAGCTATAGACTCAAATGCAAAAACAAAAAATATGTTTTGAAATAAAATATATTATGATTACTATGAGAATAAATAAATAATTTTAGTAGCAATGATAGAATGACAAGGATGTAAAGAAACTGTTGAAAACTAGACTATTGAGGCTGATATTGTGGCAAAGTGGGTAGGGTAACTGTCTGTAGTGCTGGCATCCCATATGGATACAAATTTGAGTCCTGGCTGCTCCACACTGATCCAGCTCCCTGATAATGTGTCTGGGAAAGCACTGGATGATAGACCAATTCTTTGTCCATTGCACCCCTGTGAAATACCTGGAAAAATCTTCTGTACTTTGCCTTCAGTCTGGCCCAGTCTTAGACTTTGTGGGTATTTTGGGAGTGAACCACGAAGGAAGACTTCTCTCTCTCTCTCTATCTCTCACTCTCACTCTCTCTCTTCCTTTCTCATTGTAACTCTGTCTTTCAAATATATAAAATCTATTTAAAACATATACTATTGTAATTAAGGTAAAAAGAAAAACAAATAAAAATTTTCCATGAGCTATAAATCAAAGAAAACATCACCTGCTAGAACAATAACACAGGTAAGATATATGGATTTAGAAGGAACCTACTGACATTTCCAAAAAAATCAAAGGTAATCTCACAATTCCATAAATATTCACAATTACCAAGAAATATGATGCTGTGTAGGAGGCATTGTCCAGATTCTCCTGAAATGGCTCTGAAAAGCTGTGTCCATGAAAATTCCTAGAACAACTTACACAATTTTATGGCAGTTGATAACCTCATAATGAAAACACCAAGAAAAATGACCTGAGGTTCACAGTGGAAGGATTTGCATAGAATAGATTATTAAGATATACATAGGTGATAGTTACAAGACCAGAAAAGAAAATTAAAGGAGGATGCTGGAGATGTTACAAAATCAAATATATTATAAGAAAGAGTAATTTCACAGAAATAATAGAACGAGTAGGTAAAAGTTTGGCTGGAAACTATATGACTACAATTACTCTACAAAGGAAAATGAATGAAAAATTACAAAATGGAAATCAAAAGAGTTCAAAGAAGTTAGCAGAAAAATATTCAATGAAGCCAGTGGCTGTACCTGCTCTACTGTAACACTCATACATCGATAGTAATTATAGAGTCCCATACATTTCATGTAAGTTAAAAAATTGTTCATGAGGGTCAACATCCTGGTGCAGCAGATAAAACTGCCATCTGTGAAACAATCATCCCACATTTGTGCTGGTTCACTTCCAATCCAGCTCCCTGTTAATGGCCTGAACTATGCAGTGGAAGATAGCCCAAGTGATTGGGCACCTGCAACTCATGTGGGTGATGGGAAGAAACTCCTGGCTCCTGGCTCCTGGCAGCTGGCTCTTGGTTCCTGGCTGCAGCCAGATCCACCCAAGCCATTGAAAAATCTGTGGAGTAAGAAATCAAGAAACTCCACAAGATCAAAACAAACAACCCACTTAAGAGATTGGCCAAGGACCTCAATAGACATTTTTCAAAAGAGGAAATCCAAATGGCCAACAGACACATGAAAAAATGTTCAAGATCACTAGCAATCAGGGAAATGCAAATCAAAACCACAATGAGGTTTCACCTCACCCCAGTTAGAAATGGCTCACATTCAGAAATCTACCAACAATAGATGCTGGAGAGGATGTGGGGAAAAAGGGACACTAACCCACTGTTGGTGGGAATGCAAACTGGTTAAGCCACTATGGAAGTCAGTCTGGAGATTCCTCAGAAACCTGAAGATAACCCTACCATTCAACCCAGCCATCTCACTCCTTGGAATTTACCCAAAGAAAATTAAATTGGCAAACAAAAAAGCAGTCTGCACATTAATGTTTATTGCAGCTCAATTCACAATAGCTAAGACCTGGAACCAACCCAAATGCCCATCAACAGTAGACTGGATAGAGAAATTATGGGACATGTACTCTATAGAATACTATACAGCAGTCAAAAACAATGAAACCCAGTCATTTGCAACAAGATGGAGGAATTTGGAAAACATCATGCTGAGTGAATTAAGCCAGTCCCAAAGGGACAAATATCATATGTTCTCCCTGATTGGCGATAACTAACTGAGCACCAAAGGGGAAACTTGTTGAAGTGAAATGGACACTATGAGAAACTGTGACCTGATCAGCTCTTATCCTGACGGTTGATGTACAATGTAATACTTTATCCATTTTAGTATTTTTTTTTGTTCTAGTACCATTGGTTGAACTCTGTAATTAACACACAATTATTCTTAGGTGTTTAAATTTTAACTGAAAAGTGATCCCTGTTAGGAATTTGGAAAACATTATGTTGAGTAAAATAAGCCAATCCCAAAGGGACAAATACCACTTGTTCTCCTTGACAGGTGACAACTAACTGAGCACCAAATAGGAAACCTATTAAAGTGAAATGAACACTATGAGAAACGGTGACTTGATCAGCCCTCACCCTGACTGTTGATGAGCAGCTTAATATGTTATCCCTCTTAGTATTTTTTTTGTTTGTTCTACTTAATACTTTTGGTTGAATACTGTAATCAATACACAATTCTTCTTAAGTGCTGAAACTTAACTGAAAAGTGATTGCTGTTAAATATAAGAGTGGGAATAAGAGAGGGAAGAGATGTGCAATTCGGGACATGCTCAAGGTGACTTACCTCAAACGGTAGAGTTAGAAACATACCAGGGGATTCCAATTCAATCCCATCAAGGTGGCATGTACCAATGCCATCTCACTAGTCCCAGTGATCCATTTCTGTTCACAATTGATCATAATGATAGGAATAAGAACCAAAGGGATCACAGAAACAAGAATAGTGTCTGCAAATACTAGCTGATAGAATCAAAAAGGGAGAGAATGATCCAACATGGGAAGCAAGATACACAGAAGACCCATAGAATGGCAAATGTCCTAACAGCACTCTGGCCTCATAATCAGCCCTTAAGGCACGGGGATCCGGCTGAAATGCCCAGGAGAGTATTTCAGGCATGGAAAGCCAAGACACTCTGGGGGAAAAAAAAACCTAAATGAAAGATCTCTGTGAGTGAGATCCCAGTGGAAAGAATGGATCATCAAAGAAGGAGGTACCTTTCTCTGAAGGGAGGAGAGAACTTCCACTCTGACTATGACCTTGTCTACATATGATCAGAGTCAGTGAACTCAGGGGGCTTCCATAGCCTTGGCAGCTCATGACAAGAGCCTAGGGTGATTACTGATGCCATAAACAAGAGTGTCAATTTGTTAAGTCAACAACAGGAGTCACTGTGCACTTACTCCTCATGTAGGATCTTTGTCCTTAGTGTGCTGTACATTGAGATTTAATGCTATAACTAGTACTCAAACAGTATTTTTCACTTTATGTTTCTGTGTGGGAGCAAACTGTTGAAATCTTAATGTATGCTAAACTGATCTTCTGTATATAAAGAGAATCGAAAATGAATCTTGACGTGAATGGAAGGGGAGAGGTTGTGGATAAGGGGAGGGTTGCAGGTTGGAGGGACGTTATCGGGGGGAAGCCATTGTAATCCATATTCTGTACTTTGGAAATTTATATTCATTAAATAAAAGTTAAAAAAAGACAAAAAAAAGAAAAATCTGTGGAGTAAACTAGAAGATGGTAGATTTCTTTCTCTCCTCTCTGTGTACCTCTTCAAATAAATAAATATTTTAAAAAGAAAATAAGATAAGATGGCTCTAAAATGGATTACCTGGAAAGTGTGAATTTTCAGGGATGCCAAGATTTCTCAAAATATATGTGCATGACAATTTTCAGTAGAGCTTAAATAATTTTGCTGGAGTTCATGACTTCAGAGTCAAAATCTAATTTGTTTACAGGTTCATAAGGAAGGATAAACTTAGACTAGGATATTAAAATACACACAGGGGTAATGGTAATCTGAAAGATGAAACATAAAAATTGGATGTTTTATGAATTGAAATATATTTATTAAGTGAGTAGAAATGATTAATTCGGTGGGACAAATGATAAATTTTATTAATTGGTGATTAATTGACTATTACAACATATTAAAAAGGAAAGTAAAGACTCAAGAAAAAGAAAATCAAAGACAATGACACTTACCATAACAGTCTTCAACTACTTTAGTTTTCCCAATTAAAGGGAAATTTATAGTCCCAGAAACATCCATAAAATATACATGATATATTACCTGGAAGAGGTGAATGATTACCCCATCCTAAGATGTCTCTGAGAAACTGTGTACTTGAAAGTTGCCAAGACAACTTACAGAACTTTAAAGAAGCTAATGACCTCACAATGTAAACCCTAGCAAGATGGCCTCCATTTCACCAGGAAAATACTGACTTAAACTAGGATATTAAAGATATATGCAGATGGAATGCAGAAAGTCAAGGATCAAAAAAATTCTAAAATGCTGCAAATATTATGAAGTGAAAAGCAATATGCTGGCATTACTGTGACAAGGAATAAGTATTTTGTTTGAAACAATGCTAATGTGACAGGAGAAAAGAGAAATTACCTAAAAATAGAACATTCAAATTACATTAAATCTGTATTTGTGGTAGTAATATATTCAAAGACAGCAACAAAATATAAAGGTTGCAGGTGTTTTAAAAACATGGTAATTGTCATGAGAAGCAATTGTTAATTTTGTGGAGCAACTAACTCAAAATGAAAAAGCAAGATTACACTTTTCCTGTCCTCCCAGAATTTCACTTTTATAGTAATTATTATTCATTTTATTTTATTTTACAAAATATCAATTTACCATGGAATGGGAAAATCTTGGTCCTTTCCTACAGATGGTTTGAAAAGCACTGCTCTAGCAACAAGCTAGAATGCACCATTAAAAATGTATTGACATTATACAGAGTACAAATATTTAATTAATTTAATAATAAACTCATTCTTAAGAGTAGGTTTTCTAATTATACCCATAAGCTTTCTAATTACACTCACATTCCATTTCTCAGAACACAAGTAGATTTGCATATTACTAATTTAAGCTTATATTTTCTTACCTGTATTGGCTTACTCTATCAGTATGGGTTCTTAATAGAGGAATTTGCATATATATACACATACACACACACACACATATATATATATATAATATCTTTTATTTAGATGATGGTAGATGTTAATCACATGTATAATATGTCTACACAGCAACCAGTAACAATGTTTGGTCAAACTCATTACAACAGCCCAACTAAATTGACTGAGTTGAGTTAATATTTACAATAGGATCCTTATCAATTCTGAATCCAAAACATCTCCTTAAAACAAATGTAATCCCCAAAGAAATAACAGTTCTACTTCCATGTCAAATAATACAAAAATACTTAGAACCAAAAATGCACAACTCCCTCAAAGAGCATGCACATTCCTTGCATAAACAGTCACCCTTCTTGATATTTTGTAGCTAAAATTTTTAGGATTTAAAGTTAAAAATACTTAAAGACTATGAGGCAAACTGTTATATGAAAACATGATAAAAGGGAGCAGTATTTAAAGCACAGAAATATTTACATAAACACATTCATAACAAAATAATGAAGTAATATTCAAAGACCACCACACTAGGCTCTAGCCCCCACTGCCATGGCTGGAAGCCAGGTGACCCCATGGGCCAACCACCAGTGTCAGCTCCACCCCCCATCCTAATGGGATTTGCTGCTCATACTTCCCTGCCCACCCCCAAGTAAGGTTTTAAGTGGACCTGTTTCTGAATACATCTCTCTTTCTCTCCATCTCCTAATCTCTCTCTCTCACTCTATCTCTTGATATCTCTCTTACACTCTCCTTCTCCCTCTTTTCCTTCTTTGCCCCTTCCATCAGGTCTGCTGGGATTCCCACAATAAACCCTTTCCCTTAAAACAAAACGACAACAACAACAAAAGAAATCTTCATAAAAATCTCAGTTGTGATAGAATTTGTAACTACTGTGTATCACTGCCCATTCCATAATCCTTTTGTCTTATCAGAACCTCAGCTTGTCATTCTCTTTTAGCTCATGAGAAAACATTTGTTTTCTGTTATTGTACAAAACACAGCATTACACTCAATCGCTGCTACCATGTGAGTTAAACCAATTGAGCAAATCTAAATAATACATTGCAAACCTTATTAAAACTTATCTAAGAATATGAGAGGTAAACTGTACCAAGATTCAAGACTTTCATATAAGTAATTATGTTGGCATGCAGTGATCTGAAGTATGCCAGGACCCATTCTTATAAAAAAAGTCTCCTTTTTGGGATGGACTTCAGTTCCTACCAGGAAAGAAGGCTGACAGTAGGCTTTTAAGAGGCAGCACAGTTTGCACTCCTCGAACTATTTTACTTGGTAAAAAGATCTTCCAGCTATAGAGTGGACAGTGAGAGAGAGAGACAGAGAGAAAGGTCTTCCTTTGCCATTGGTTCACCCTCCAATGGCCACCGTGGCTGGCACACCGCGCTGATCCGATGGCAGGAGCCAGGTACCTATCCTGGTCTCCCATGGGGTGCAGGGCCCAAGGACTTGGGCCATCCCCCACTGCACTCCCTGGCCACAGCAGAGAGCTGGCCTGGAAGAGGGGCAACCTGGACAGAATCCGGCACCCTAACCAGGACTAGAACCTGGTGTGCTGGTGCCGCAAGGCGGAGGATTAGCCTAGTGAGCCGCGGCGCCGGCCACATGGAGTTTTGAGTAGGAGGCATGAAATGTGCCTATTAGAGTGGCTATAATGTGTGAATGTTATATTGCTAACTAATAATGAATAGACAGCAACTATGAAGGCAGAGCCAGTAAGCTTCTGCATAGACAGAATGATGTGGGCCATTGATTTCAATAGGTCTCTGACACTGCCATTTATTGCATTTATTACACAGTGGATACACAAATACAGTGACCATGGTGGCCAAAGCAGAAAGTGATTGTAGACTTTTTGAACATAAACCTGTTAGCCTGGGCTACCACTCAATAATGCTGATCCAGGTGTTGCCACTGTTTTTTGGGTAATCTACCATCTAAAGGGATTAACAATAACTCTCTGATTTCCTATTCATGAGGTGACCATGTAGTTAGTTGATTGAAAATTGATTAAATGGATTGAAATCTATGTATATATCTTAAATCCAAGTTTGCCTTTTCTCCCTGCAGGTCTTCAGTCATCACTTCTATTTGAAGAATTACTGAGTTTTGATCACCACACATGAGATTATTTACACAATGAGATTATATATCCAATTCCCTAGGAATAAAAATCTCATTTTACTTCAAATATGCTAAGGCTAGGGACTAAATAATGACATGCACTGTTTCTGTCTTATATGCCACTACTCAGAATTCATCATCCTGATAGGGCAAGAATAGGAATTCAGATGACATGATGCTGTGAGACTTAAAGGTGACATCATCATGTGGATCACTCTATATCTTTGAAATTAATGGACTTACAAGTTATTGACAACTTATTATGTAGAAGGCATGGGTACAAGAAATAAGAATGGATGAAGGAATATCACAGCATATCATCACTCTTCTGTGGCATTCTTGTTCTTATGGGCACCAGAGTTTTAGTTTCTGTGGCTTAGATGTTCTCATTCCAGTATGCTGCATGGCCTGTGGGGCTGGGACTCTATCCTTCTGGCTACCTGATAGTGGTCCACACCTCAGGCTCTTTACTACAAATTGCACTGTGCACAAGATGGTCTCTCTAAAGGTTCCAGCCTAGGATACCAAGAGGGAGTTTTTCAGTGAATCTGTTTGCTTGAAATTCAGTTTTTGTTGGGAGAAAAGGAAATGAAATTCCCCAATGTACCTGAGAAGGTTGTGGATTATTAAGTCATGCATGTGAGGTCATTGGTGACCCTGGCCAGTGAAATTTTATTGAGTGGTGGGAATGCCAGTTGAGTTAGCACAGCAAAAGAAATTTAGAGTTAAGAATGTGAGAGACAGGTAAACTGAAAACTCTTTCAGAAAGATTAGCTGTGAAGGGAGCAGGAAATGGGGTTTGAGAGCTGGGAGCACAATGGGGTGGTGGGAGGAATTTTGTTTTTAAGATAGCAGATGCTGGAAAAATCTGGGAATGGGGGTGCTGGCATGGGAAGGCAACAGTCAATTCAGGAACAAATTCTTGAGAAGCCCAGAGGGATTGGTTTTTTGGGGAAATCTAAAAGAAAGCAATGGAAGCAAGTCAAGAGCAGGCATACCGGGGCTGGCTCTGTGGCTCAGCAGGTTAATGCCCAGCCTGAAGTGCCAGTATCCCATACGGGCACCAGTTTGAAACCCAGCTACTCCACTTCTGATCCAGCTCTCTGCTGTGGCCTGGGATAGCAATAGAAGATGGCCCAAGTCCTTGGGCCCCTGCACCCATGTGGGAGACCAGGAGAAGGTTCCTGGCTCCTGGCTTTGGATTGGCACAGCTCTGGCCACTGAGGCCAACTGGGGAGTGAACCATCAGATGGAATACTCTCTCTCTCTCTCTCTCTCTCTCTCTCTCTCTCTGCCTCTCCTGTCTCTGTGTGACTCTGAATTTCAAATAAATAAATATTATTTTAAAAGAGCAGGCACACTGTTGAGGGGGTATTAGTTCATTGTCCATTGACATAACATACTGTTAAAACTTAATGATTTATAAAGAAAAAGGTTTATTTGGCTGACAGTTTGAGAGGATTAATGTTCAAGTTCAGACAGCCCCATATGTTTGCCTCTGGTGAGGGCCTCATGGTGATAGCATCACAATGGTAGGGATATATACAGAAGAGATCACAGGGTGACATAGGAAGCCACAGGGATGTAAGAGTCAGACATGTTCTCTTTATAACACACTCTGCAAGGAAATAAATGGATCCCATGAGAAACACATTAACCACTTTTGAGGGTGATTACCCCAATGACTTATTCATCTTCCATTAGGCCCCATATATTAAAGCTTGCACCACCTGAACAACGACACACTGAACTCTATATTTCCAGCACATGAATCTCTGGAGGGCAAACTGCAAACCATAGCATGGGGACATCCATTTAACTTTTCAGGACACAGATTCAACATATGAATTTTTGGAGGGCACAAACATTCAGTCCACACCTGCAGCATCTCATTTTTTCACTTAACAATTAGATTTTATTTCTCTTTGAGGAATTCAGAAGGCATGAAATTCAAAATCTAAAGAATATTAAAGCATACACAGAGACAACTAACCCCCCAACCTGGAAACCATCCAGTTTCTGTGAATTCTTCAACATTTAAAAAAGATAAAACTCACAGATTTAAAAATATTAAAATTGTATCAAAATAAAGTTGCCAAAGTACATATTTTCTCATATGATACATCAGGTTATATTTGCAATGGTTCAGAAATCTTTATGTAGAAATCAAATAATTTTGTATTCAGTGCTTAGTTTGAATCTCCTGGCATAACAACAGTAAGACAGCAAGGAATACTGAAAGGAAAGGCCGCCACAAAACACACCAAATGCTTGGAGTAAGAGAAAAGGTTTATTGTTGGGTGGGGGAAGCCCAACAGGCTGCCTTCCCATGCACAGAGAGAACAACAGCTTGTAATGGGAGAACAGGTCTTATACAGCTTTTCAGAGGTAAGGAAGTGGGAACAGAAATCCCATTAGGGTGGGGGTGGAGCTGATACTTGTGATTGGGCTATTTGGTCACTTGACATCTAGTAAACCAGGCTGGGTTTCGGAAAATGGCATCATTTCACTAACAAATACAATAGTAAGGCAACCAAGAAAAGAATGTTTCACAAGCAAGCATTATAGTTGTTTTGTCCCTTTCTTCGAAAATTAGCTTCCTACTGCACAATGGGTTGGATTCCAGAAAGAGCCTATCACTATCATATCTGGGGTCAGCTAATGTAGGTCTAATATCTCTAGGGAAGGAAATAAGGAGTAGGAAGGTTCAAAGATGAAAGGTTGAGAGCTGGATACACTCCTCACAATTGCATGAGCAAGGGATGGCTGGGAACAGAACAAGTTAAACTACATGAGACTCAATGTAGATAATGTGCTTTTGAGATGGGAATGGAAAGGCTATTCAGTTTGCAAATTATCCAGGTCTATCACAATGAAGATTTTGTTAGCATTTTATTAATATCAAAGGCATCTAAATAAGATATCAGAAGATTGTATATTAACCACATGAAATCCACAGTACAGTAAGACTTAGTTTAGACATTGACCTGCCCAAAAAACTTTTAAAAAGACTTGGTATGATGTAAAAGTAACAAAATATTTGGATGTTCAAGTCTTCAAAGTTAGGCATACTTAGGAAAATCATGACATTTATAGAGACCTAATCTAGAAAACCTGAAAACCAAGACTAGACAAGTTCAAGGTGACAAGTCAAGATCTGGACTACTTATTAGAACAAATGTACAGAGAGTAGTCAAAGAAAACTGGTTGTTTCCTTTGGTAATGATGGACTATCACTGACCAGACTATTCACTGAACCTGTATAAAATTCTGGATTAATGGTTTTTAAATTGTCCTTTAAAATATTGTATTTGGAACCTAGGAGAAATGGACAAATTCCTGGAAAGGAAGAGTCTGTCTCAAATCATACCAGAAGAAATAGACATTCTTTATAGGGAATATATTCCAAAAGAATTGGATCAAGTGCTTTTTCTTTTTTGCACTGGTTAAGATGCTCTGTAAGGTGCTTACATCCTATATCAGAGGGCCAGGGTTTCAGGTCTTGGCTATACTCCAACTCCTGGCTCCCTGCAAATGTGCAATCTTGTAGGCAACACTCAAAATACTCAAGTCATTAGGTTCTTTCCATCCACAAAGGAGACTTGGGTGGTATTTATGACTCTTGGTTTTATCCTGGCCCAGTTTCGGCTGTTTTGGTCACTTGGGGAGTAAACAAGAAGATGTGAGATTTCTGTAATAAATTGATTTATTTGTGAATAAATAAATAACTTTGTTTATTTGAAAACAGAAATTGAGCCTACATCTGATAACATTCCAAAGTAGAAAGCAGCAGACTACTGAGGGGTTTGCTGGAATATTCTATAAAATAGTTAAGAGGAATTTATACCAACTTTTTAATACTTTTCTGTAAAAGAGTTTGATTACATGGTAAGAAACTAGCATTCCACTACCATGAAAACCGTACAGCAAGAATACAGCAAATGGAACTACAGAGCAATATCTCTCAAGAACATAGATACTGATAAACAACATAATATTCTTAAATGAATCGAAAAGGTATGAAGATGGTGATATTTCATATGCAATTGATACTGTAGATATTCAATTGCAAAATAACAAAAGTTCATAATTTGAGTGGCCTGGGAGCTTCAGGTAGTCCCCATACCCCATGCCAACTAAAGGCACAGATGCTGCTGAAATCTGCATGGAGAGTCGGGGTCCCCTACCAAGGCATTACCTTTGTTTCTAATGGCTGTCAAAAATTTTGAGCTTTCTTTCAGGGTTTCACTAAACAGAAAAGTCTTACTCTATTTTTAACTCTGTATAACATTTTGCATACAGTTTTTTTTTTTTTTTGACCAGCAGAGTGGACAGTGAGAGAGACAGAGAGAAAGGTCTTCCTTTTTCCATTGGTTCACCCTCCAATGGCCGCTGTGGCTGGCACGCTGTGGCCTGCACACAGTTTTAAAAACTCTGTATGA
The DNA here is from genome assembly GCF_964237555.1 of Oryctolagus cuniculus. Taxonomy (NCBI): domain Eukaryota; kingdom Metazoa; phylum Chordata; class Mammalia; order Lagomorpha; family Leporidae; genus Oryctolagus; species Oryctolagus cuniculus. Next base: position 88,265,028 of record NC_091444.1, on the reverse strand, counting down.
AATTTTGATATACTCTAGCTGTGGGCAACTTCTGACATGGCTACTGTGGCACCCCAAAAAATTCCACCCCAAAACATATTTGTGGCACATTTTGAGGTGATTATTCAGAGAAAGTGCAGACCTCTGTCAACACAGGAATGGCTCTGAAAGCTGTCCTGTAAAAATAAATCCGTATTAGTAACAATAGGGGGACAGGCAGAGGCTTTTCCATCTGATATCCCCCTCTATGCTGAGGAAAGATTTTTCACAGGAAGGAAAGATTAATAGGTCTGACTCTTGCCCAGACAGATCCCCACAGCTGACTGCTACCTGGGAAATTTGTATTGTGTAACAAGATAGCCCGTCTTAACTGCACATCCTTCCTGCAACCTGCCATGGCCTGAGTCACTTCCTTTCCTCTCAGAGCTCAAGCCCAATCTCTTTGTTTAGCTCCATATATGGTGTAGCAATCTTGCAGCTCTTAGAGTCCATATTCAATGTGTAGCTAACTTTGTTAAACACATAATAAATTTGTGTGTTTCCCCCTGAAAAAAAGTTCATAATTTGGTCAATTACTATAACAAAAAGAGAAACATAGTTTTGTCAATTCAATAGAACAGTAAATAAACTCAATGTGTCAACAACTCCAACAAAAACTTGGAAAAATCAAATACCACCGATTAGGAAATAAGAAGATGAATAAAAAATGAAAATTTCCAGCAAACTAGAATAGACGAGTAATTTTGTCCTTAACTGATAAATAGAATCTGCATCAACATTTCAGCTGACTTTATAGATAATGGTGGGAAGTTCTAAATTTTACCACAAACAGGAACAAGACAAACCTGTGCCTTCTCACTACTGCTTTTTAACATCCTACTATATTCATTACCTAATACAATAAGATATGAAAATAAGAGGCATATATCTCAAGGAGAAAAATAGTACAGAGAGGACATAATTGCTTATATTGGCAAATATAAAAGGACCAACTAAATTACTATGAAACCAATGATAAATCATACCAAGATTACATACGCTTGAGATCAGTTGCTTTCTTACGTGTCAACAATAAACTGGATGAATTTTAAAACACATTACATTTACATTATCCCCAAAGATATATCTTTGTGTAATTCTAAAAATTATGTAAATGCTGACAGAGTATAACAAAATATGTAATACATTTATATGAGAAAACCTTTGTGGAAAGGTATCAAAGAAGAATTAAGTAGTTGGAGATGCATTCCATGGTAATGGGTGAGAAGACCCAGTATGACCAAGATCATCAGTCCTTCTCCAATTGATATTTGGACTGAACCTAATCCCAATTACAATATGGAAAGTTACTTTTTGACTATACATAATATCTGACTCTAAAGTTAATGTGGAAAATCAAAAGGCACAGAGTAACCAATTCATCACTGAAAAAGAATATACTTGGAAGATCAGCACTGCACAAATTCAATACTTACTAAGAAGTTAACCAAGAAAGTACAGAATTGGTAAAAGAATTGTAAGCAGATAAATACACAATGGAGTCCAGAAAGAGTCCATTATGAGTACAATACCAGATCACTGGCAAAGGTGTAAAGACAATGTAACTGAGACAACAATTATTGCTACAAAAATTGGACACCTAACATGATATAATGAAAATTTTTTCATATATTTCACAAAAATAACTTAAATTGTCCATAGACCCAAATGCAAAAATGCAAATTATTAACCTCACAGAAACAATATATGGGCAAATTTAGGTAAGCATGTATATGCCACTTTTGATATAATAACTAGAAGTTATAGAATTTCACTATATCTATATGTCTCTGTGTCTCCCAGCATTGCAAATAAACATTCTAAATAATTAAAGTTCTTATTTTTAAAGATTGATTTTTTTTATTTTAGAGACAGAGTTACAGAGAGAGGGAGAGACAGAAGTCTTCCAATCACTGGTTCACTCCTCAAAGGCCACAACAGCTGGAGCTGGAACATTTGAAGCCAGGAGCCAGGAGCTTCTTCAAGGTCTCCCACACAGTTGCAGGGGCCCAAGTACTTGAGAGGTGGATCAGAAGAGGCACAGCTGGGATTAGAACAGCTGAGATGCTAGTGCCACAAGTGGAGACTTAGCACACTACACCACAGCACCAAAATTTTTGCTGCTTTTTGTGAGGTGAAACAGGTAATTAGGAAAGTGAGTGGAAAGCACATTTTGTGGCATGCAGGTAAAGCCACCTCCTGCAAAACCCAGCATCCCATATGGGCACTTGTTCATACCTCAGCTGTTCCACCTAAGATCCAGCTCTCTATTAAAGGGATGGGAAAAGCAGGGGAAGATGACTGAAGGGTTTGGAACCTTCCACCCACATTGGAGACTGGGATGAGGTTCTTGGCTCCTGGCTTCAGCCTGGCCCAGCTCTTGCCATTGTGATCATCTGGAAAGTGAACCAGCAGATGAAGCATTCTCTCTCTCTCTCTCTCTCTCTCTCTCTCTCTCCCTCCCTCTCTCTTTCTCTCATTTTCACTCTCACTCTCTTTCAAAATTAAATAATTTTTTAAAAAGAAATTAATAGGAGTCTGGCAAACTCAAGCAACAGCACTAGCACTGTGCTCGCGGTCAGGAAGAATTTCCCTACAGAGATGCAGCTAGCTTCACAAATTTGACATGGTTAATGATGCATCCCAAGGTGGAATACGTAAGTGGAATGAGATAGACTTGTCACTGTTGGAGTGGATCTCTATAGGTAAGAAGTGTAAGCACCCAGAAAGATACTCGGATTGATGGATCAGAGTTGAAGACATCAGTATTAACTCATGCTCATTTCAATACAGATGCAGAATGCTACATAGAGACCCATTTGCAGATCTGTGGCATGCACAGGTTGTGAACTACATATTTATTTTCTTCCTTGTTGTAAGCCAAAGGCCTAAACATGGAGAAGAAATCCCTGTAGGATGTAGTATGCCCAGTTGAATGGTCTTTCTGGTGAGATGACTCCACCATTTGGACTCATCTTATGTTTTAGCACCAAACCAAGTGAGACAAAAGGGGATGGCAATGACAATAATACTGCTCAGAAAATAGAGAATCTGAGCAACAGGGACAAAGGCTAGGTAAATATATTTTATATCCAAAAGTTGCAGACAACAATACTAAGGAAGAGTCTGCAACAGTTATTAGACATGAATCACAATTTTATATAGAAGTATACACAGAGTAAATATGCAGAAAGCTCCCAGACCAGCTAATAGAGTTTAAAGCTACAGTGTCTGAAATGAGTAATTTTTGAATGGAAGATGTACTGATTAGACATTTCAGAAGAAAAGATGAATGGACATGAAAACATCAATATAAGCCATCAAAACACAACTTGAGGACAGGAAAAGACTGAAAATGCTGGGGAGAGCATCAGTCCAATTATACATTTAAGTAGGATCTCTGAAATGCTCTGGTGCTTGTTTAGGGAAATAATGGCCAACTTTTTTTCACTTTGACAAAAACTATAAATCCAGAGTTCCACACTGCTCATTGTATTCCAAGGACAGGATGGAATAAAATCACTATGCCAAGCAGATCATAATTAAATTACATAAATCCAGGAATAAAGTTAAACTCTGCAAAGCACTGAAGAAAAAATAATGCTACCTTATTCACAGAAGATCACAGAAGGACACCAGATGCGTTGCTGGCATGAATGCTAACTGTATGACATAGGGAAGGAAACAGCTTTCAAGTACTGAATGAGCTTCCTCTTCAGTGAGACAGTCAAGTAGCTCCATAAATGCAGAGATAAAAATCTCTCTGAAGACTTGCTGGATGAGACCATCCCTCATGATTCTGAGCCCAGTATCACTCCTGAGAATGCCAAAGCCAAAATCCAAGACAAAGAGGGCATCCCTCCTGACCAACAGCATCTCCTATTTGCAGGCAGCAGCTGGATGATGGACACATTCTATCAAACCACAACACCCAGGAAGACTCCAACCTGCAACTGGTGCTCTGCTGCAAGATGGCATCTTTGAGCCCTCCCTTTGCCTGCTTGCCTAGAAGTACAACTGTGTTAAAATGATCTGCCATAAGTGCTATGATCAGTTCTATCAAAAAGAAATGTCAAGAAGAAATGTTCATACCCAACCTCTTCCCAAAGAAGAAAAAGATAAGTACCTGACCCCACAGGTCAACATCTTGCCCATCGCCTATAGCCCCACAGCCTCAATAAAGTATCTCTTGGTTGAAAAAACAGTAATGAATGAATTTTTTGTTCACATAACATTTTTATGGGCAAAATCTTTCTAACTAAAAAGAAATAAAGTGGATACTCATTATACAGATGTTTTATGTGATTATTGTGAGCATAACTGAGTAATTGGTATGAAGAATAACAGATATGAGTATTTGGTGGAAAACATTTCACTATATTTATTTTTTAAAGATTTATTTATTTATTTATTTGAAAGTCAGAGTTACACAGAGAGAGGAGAGGCAGAGAGAGAGGTCTTCCATCTGCTGGTTCACTCCCCAATTGGCCACAATGGCTGGAGCTGTGCCCATCTGAATTGAGGAGCCAGGAGTTTCCTCTGACTCTCCTACATGGGTGCAGGGGCACAAGGACCTGGGCCATCTTCCCCTGTTTTCCCAGGCCACAGCAGAGGGCTGGATTGGAAGTGGAGCAGTTGGGTCTCGAACCAGCATCCATATGGGATGCCAGTGCTTCAGGCCAGAGTGTCAACACACCATGCCACAGCACCAGCCCCCATTTCATTATATTTTAAAAATAAGACTAAAGAACATTCCCCAATATCTTGAGTCAAGAAATGATCAAACAACTTTAGAAAATAACCTTAATGGAATTATTCTAGTATCTCTAGAACTACACGATAGAAAATTTCTAAAATAAAAGTTTAACTTACATTATATAATACTATTAAAAAGTAGATATGGGGGAATTTGTAGTGAATGTGTAGTGAATATAAAAGAAAAAAAATTAGTGGCTGTAATGTAAGCCACATTCAATCTACTAGAATAATTTTAGGATCAAATATATCTAGCACTACACATTGGAATATTTCAGTGAAAGATATCTCTGGAGTCATAAAAATCAAGGAAGGTTAAATATGTGACTTTGATAGTGTTAAAAATTAAAATTACCCCTGCTTGACTCTCACTGGGATTAAACATGACAATAGGTCTGATCTGATTTCATCATCATTTAAAAAAATCATCTATTATTTTTCACTTTATGTTTCTGTGTGGGAGCAAACTGTTGAAATCCTTACTTAATGTATACTAAGCTGATCTTCTGTATATTAAGAGAATTGAAAATGAATCTTGATGTGAATGGAAGGGGAGAGGGAGTGGGAAAGGGGAGGGTAGTGGGTGGGAGGGACGGTATGGGGGGGAAGCCATTGTAATCCAAAAGCCATACTTTGGAAATTTATATTCATTAAGTAAAAGTTAAAAAAAAATTAAAATTACCTTAAGCAGATCCGAGACACTGTGTACATGAATGATGCCAGCACAACTTTCATAATTCTGAGTGACCTGATGATATATCAATGACAATATCAACAAGACAGACACAGGCTCACAGTACTAGGACTCATTAAACTAGAATATTAGAATGACGGGTAAATAGGATAGATAAATACATACATACATACATACATACATACATATAGGTAGATGGTAAATTCAGACACATAATCAAAAATGAATGTTAATGACATGAAACATATGGGTAGAACTCTAAGTAAAGCTGAATATCCAGGTATAATAATTGATTAAGAAAGCAGATATAAAGTTATTTGTTGAAAAAGTGTTCAGAATAAAGATAAAAAATATTTCTTTAAAAAATTGAGTGTGTTAAATCATGAAGATATCATTCCATTTTGCACAATGTATTATAGTGACTTCTAGAAATACATCACAGAAAATTTCATACATTGATGGTAAAAATCCAGAAAAGGTAAAAATGTTACATGGAAGGGAAAATGAATACATTGGCTTAATAGTCTGAACAACTTTAAACAAAAAATTTGCAAGAAGAATTCATAGATATTAAATTTTGTGTAATTTAATATTCTGCCATTTTCTAAACAATTTTGTAAGTTGCAATACTTTCTTCGTGGAGTCTTTGGGATACCCTATATATAGAATCATGTTCTCTGTAAATAAAGATAGTTTGACTTCAATAGCCTTTGAATATATAGACAACGTTATGGCTGAGAAAGAACTTCTAAGATCAACTGCATTCACAATACCTGTAAAAATTAAATATGTCAATAAATTTAACCAAGGGCATCAAATCTTGATGATGATAATTAAAAAACATTAAAAAGGAAAAGATATTAAAAATGGAAAAAATCGGGCCGGTGCCACGGCTCACTAGGCTAATCCTCCGCCTAGCGGCGCCGGCACACCGGGTTCTAGTCCCGGTTGGGGCGCCGGATTCTGTCCCGGTTGCCCCTCTTCCAGGCCAGCTCTCTGCTGTGGCCAGGGAGTGCAGTGGAGGATGGCCCAAGTCCTTGGGCCCTGCACCCCATGGGAGACCAGGAAAAGCACCTGGCTCCTGGCTCCTGCCATCGGATCAGCGCGGTGCGCCGGCCACAGCGCACTGGCCGCGGCGGCCATTGGAGAGTGAACCAACGGCAAAGGAAGACCTTTCTCTCTGTCTCTCTCTCTCACTGTCCACTCTGCCTGTCAAAAAAAAAAAAGAAAAAAAATGGAAAAAATCTTCCATGTTCATGGATTAGAAGAATCAGTATCCTCAAAATGTCCACAGTACTGAAAGAATTTACAGATTCAATGTGATACCAATGACATTCTTCTCAGATATAGAAAAAAATGATGTTGAGGTTCATATGGAAGCACAGAAGACCCCAAATAGCTAAAGCAATATTATATAACAAAAGCCAAGCTAGAGGCATCACATATCAGATTTCAAGACATACTACAGGGCAATTATAATCAAAACAGCCTGGTATTGGCACAAGAAGAGATGGGTAGAAAAAGCAACACAATAGAAACTCCAGAAATCAATCTGTGCATATACTGCCATCTGTCTTTGATAAAAGAGCTGAAATCAATCCCTGAATTAAGGACAGCCCTTCAACACATGGTCCTGGGAAAACCAGGTCTCCACATTCATTAGTGTGAAGCAAGACTCCTACCTTACACCTTACACAAAAATCCAGTGAAAATGGACCAAAGACCTAAATCTATAACCCAATAACATCAAATTATTAGAGAACAATTGGGAAAATATGAATGAATTTGTCATAGACAAAGATTTATTGGAAAAGATTTCAGAAGCATAGGCAATCAAAGTCAAAATTGACAATGAGATTACATCAAATTGAGAAGCCTCTGTACTTCAAAAGAAATACTCTGCAAAGTGCAGAGGTAACTAGCATAATGAGATAAAATATTCCCAAACTACATTACTAATAGAAGATTAAAATCCAGAATTCATATACAACTCTAGAAGTTCAACAACAACAACAACAACAAACCAAACAGTACAGTTAAGAAATGGGCAAAGCACTTTAAGAGACATTTTAAAAAGAGGAAATTCAAGTGGCCAACAGACATTGGATCACAGGCCATCAGGGAATGCAAATCAAAACCACAATGAGGTTTTACCTCACCCCAGGTGGAATGGCTTTCATAAAGAAATCAACCAAAAAATAAAGGCAAGTGACGATGCGGGGGGAAATGCACCCTAATCCACTGCTGGTGGGAATGTAACCTGGTGCATCCACTATGGAAGGCAGTATAGAGATACCCCAGAAATCTGAATATAGACCTACCATATGACCCAGCAATCCCACTCTTGGGAATTGACCCAAAGTAAAGAAAATTAGCATATGGAAGATTTTTCTACATCCAAATGTTTATTTCAGCTCAATACGCAATAGCTAAGATAATAATTCAACTAAAATGTCTATCAACTGAAGACTTGATAAAGAAATTACAAGATATAAATGAAATGCTATCATTTGGAACAAAATGGATGCAACTGAAATACAGTATACTTAGTGAAATAAGCCAGTCTCAAAAATACAAATATTAGAGTGCCTGAAAGGTAAAGGTAACCTAGAGACATAAAGTTCACACTTTGAGATGTGATGATTTTTAACAATCTTTGTCTCAATTGTTAAGGAACAGGTTTTTTTTCCTACTATTTGTTCAATTTTTAATTAGTGTAGTGTTAATCTTAGATTTATAAACTTAATTGAAAATGGATCTTAGTAAAATATAAGAATGTGAACAAGAGAGGGAGGAGAAAATGGTGGGAGTGTGGGTAGGAGTGAGAGTATTGTGGGAAGAATCACTATATTCCTAAATTTGCATTTATGAAACCCATGAAGTTTTTATATCTTATATAAAAAAGAAGATTTTTGAGCAAACTTGTGATCTCACAATGAAAATGCAAACCAACAACACAGGTTCATAGTATATCCATTGGCTTCCTGAAATGTTAGTGATACACACAGGTTATGGTAACAGACTAAAAAAGAAAACAGAAATATAAGGAATGTGCATGCTATGAAATAAGATGTGCTGTGATTACTACAAAAAGGAAGAAGAGCTTTTAGGTAGGGACATTAATGGTATTAAAAGCAGACATAGGTAATTTTCAGAAAAATAGTTACATCAATATTAGAAAATATGAAAACTATATCAGAAACATAAATGATCATTGATTTTTATAGTATATTAAAGAGTAGATTAATATGTCTAGAATTATATTATAGAAGTTTTAAAACCAGAGGAAAATTTAGGGTTTTATAATCATCTAGAAAGTGTAGTACATATGCTACCTGGATAGAGTGAATGATCACAGCAGACTAACATCTCTAAGAAACTATGGAAATGGCAGTTGCCAGGAAACCCATAGAATTTTGAATTGATTCCTTCACAATCAAAAAACTAACAAAGCTGTCCACAGTTTCGTAGTGTTGGGCTGACTTAGACTGATACTGCAAATATTCACTGGTTAGATATAAATAACAAAAATATAAGAATGCAAAAAGGCATGCAGTTGTGAAAAAAGTTACTGCTATTACTGTAAGAAAATTGTTAATAATTTGGTGAGGAAAAAAGGGAAATAGCTAATATAGGCAAACTGGCTGAAAAGCAGACAATTGAAATTACATTGTAAGTGAATACAAAAGAAAAAACCAATGTTTACAACAATCAAAGATCATGCCACCCATTGTAAAGTTAAAGATGCTAGATGGCAGATGCTGTGATGCAGTGAGTTTAGCCTCCAGTTGAGATTTCCACATCCCATATTGGATGGAGTACCTGGATTTAGTCCCTTCTATTCAGCACTACTGCTCTACCTTCCTACCAATCTACCTTAGAGGCAACAAGTACTTGGATTTCTGCCATCCATATGGGAGATCCAGGTGGGTGGCTGCTGCGTTTAAAGTTGCTCAGCCCCAGTTTGTTCTTGAAATTAGATTTGAAAACAAGTGTATAGAAGACTTCTCTTCATTTTCATCTCTCTTTTTTATACTCTGTCCTTAAAGTCCTCTTTTTATACTTTATTAGTTACCACAGATCAAGGAAAATATATGGTATTTGTCTTTTTGTGATTGGCTTATTTCACTAAGTATAAGGGTTTCCAATTGCATCCATTTCATAGCAAAAGATAGGATTTTGTCCTTTTTATGGCTGAGTAATATATATATATATATATATATATATACACACACACACACACACAGAGCAGAAAATTGCAAAGCATATGTGTCCAGCACACTGGCATAATGGGTGGGGCCATGGCCTATAGTGCCAGCACCCCATATGGCACCTGTTGGTGTACCAGCTGCTCCTCTTCTTATCCAGCTCTCTGATATGGCCTGAGAAAACAGTAGAAGTTTGCCCAAGTCCCTGGGCCCCGCATTTGTGTGGGACACCCAGAGAAGTCTTCTGGCTCCTGGCAATGCATCAGCCCAGCTTCAGCCATTGAGGCCATTTGGGGAGTGAACCAGCAGATGGAGAATCTCCTTCCCCCTCCCCCTCCCCCTCCCCTTTCCTTCTCCCTCTCCTTCACAACAGACTGCTTATTGATGCTAAGCCCATAAATATCTCCTTAAAACAAATGTAATGGGGCTGGCAATCTGGCACAGTGGTCTAAAGCCCTGGCCTGAAGCTCTGGCACCCCATATATGCACCAGTTCTAGTCCCAGCTGCTCCTCTTCTGATACAGCTCTCTGCTATGGCCTGGGAAAGCAGTAGAAGATGACCCAAGTCCATGGGCCCCCGCATCCATATGGGAGACCCAGAGGGGGATCCTGGCTCCTGGCTTTGGATTGACACAGCTCTTGCCATTGTGGCCATCTGAGGAGTGAACCAGCAGATGGAAGACCTCTCTCTCTGTCTCTACCTCTCTCTGTAACTCTGTCTCCAAATAAAGAAGATAGTAATATCCTACCTCTATATAAAATGATTTAGCTTTCTTTCTTAGAATAAAATGCAAAGACTAGCTACCTGCTATTGTGCCTGGGACAGCAGTGAAGGATGGCCCAAGTCTTTGGGCCCCTGTACCCATGTGGGAGACTTGTTTGATCCTCCTGGCACATGGCTTTGGCCTGGACCAGCCCCAGAAATTGTGGCCATTTGGGGAGTGAACCAGTGTGTAGAAGATATGTGTTTCTGTAACCCTGATTTTCAGATAAGTAAAATAAATATTAAAATATTTTTGTTCATTAGCTTCCTCTGGTATTCAAAAATAGGTCTAGACAATTCTTGAAGTAAAGGGCTATGGCAACTGTGGAAAATATGAATCCTGCCTCAACCTATGTCTGCTATTTTTTAGACTTAAAACATTTGGGGAAGAAAAACAGAATCTAAGACTTTGAGCATCTTATTAGAATACATAATAGAAAACAAAGCCACTTTACCAGTGGGAAGGAAGAGTCAAAGAGGCTGGCTTCAGAGCCTTGCTCAGATACAGAGCAGGGGTCACTGAGAATACCTCATCCACATGACCAGGGACCCAATGCCAGACAAAATACATCAGAACAATAGTGAATATTTTTACCTCTAAATATAATCTTCAAGTAAATAAAAATAAAATAACAAACACCAATATCTTACCAGTAGAAGAAAGTGAATGGAGAGGGGCATGCTAAGGCAGAGTTCAAAAGAGAAGATCCACATTTAGGGTTGGATGGACATCAGGGAAGATCCTCTCTGGAAAACAGCTCACACCTCTTACCATAAGGTAATGTTACAAGAATTTAAAAGTTGTGGGTTTGAAAGTAACCACAGGAAAATGAAATTAAAAAAAACTATCTTTACTTTGGAGCAGGCCAATTCAACTTTCAAAACTAAAGGTTTAACACAATAAAGGAAATCAATTCTAGTCACAGCATGATTTATCTCAATCTCTCTATTGCTTTGCTTTCCACACTAAAATTTTAATGCATGCAAAGAACTAAGCAAATAAAGTCAAGACACCAACCAAGGCCAAGAACAGAAGGGGTATAACATGGGACAAAGCAATCTGAAATATATTTAATTAATGTGCTCAAAGGCTGTTTTGGAGAACATGGAAAATATGCATGATCCACTGGGTCATTTCTGTAGACATACAGAAAAATCAAACAGAAATGCTAGGTGTGAAAAACACATTAACAAAGATGAAAATGCCCTTCACAGACTACTTAGTATTCTTGACACCACAAAGTGCACTATCAGTGAACCTGAAGCTATTAGTTTGGCCTGAAATTACATAGCCTGAAGCCCAAGAAAAAACTTGTGAGGGGCCAGTGTTGTGACATAATGGGCTAAATATCTGCCTGTGGATTCAGCACACCATACTGGCACTGGGTTGTGTCCCGGATGTTCCTCTTCCTATCCAGCTCTCTGCTGTGGCCTGGGAGAGCAGTGGAGGATGGCCCAGGTGCTTGGGTGCCTGCACTCATGTGGGAAACCCAGAAGAGGCTCCTGGCTCCTGGCTTCAGATTGACTCATCTCCAGCTGTTAAAGCCATCTGGGGAGTGAACTGGTGGATGGAAGACCTTTCTCTCTGTCTCTCCCTCTCTCTTTAACTCTGACTCTCAAATAAATAGATAAATCTTTTTAAAAAAAAGAAATTTGTGAGAAAAAAATTAACAAAAATAGCATACAAGAAACTAGGTACAAAAGTAAATGGAGAAAAATACACATAATTTTAAATGCAGAAAGAGAAGATAAAGGGAAAGAAGAAATACTTGAGGAAATAAGTAATTGATGAAGTGTTTTTATAGAAAACTCTAATACAAAAATGACAATATAGTAAAAATTGACTTAATTAAGATGGTCAGGGCTGGCATCAGGGAACAGTGCATTAAGCCACTGCTTGAAACACAAGCATCTGACAATGGAGTTCAAGTCCCAGATAATCTGTTTTTGATCCACTTTCCAGCTAATGTGCCTGAGAAAGCAGAAGATGGCCCAAGTGTCTGGGCCCCTTTCACCTATGTGGGAGATCCCAAAGGAGCTCCAGGCTCCTGGTTTTAGCCTGGCTCAGCTTGGATGCTTAAGGCTGTTTGGTGAGTGAAATAGCGTTTTCTGTCCCTGTCCTTCTCTCAATCACTGTGCCTCACAAATAAAGAAAATAATTCTTATTTTAAAAAGTCAGTGACTAAATTAATATTCAAAGTCAATTATATTTTATTTTATATCAATGAACTAATATTAAAACACAAACAGTGCAATCACCAGTAACAATATAAGACCTGTAACATGTGCTGCAAACATTTGCAAAATACATCAAAGACAGTGCAGTAAGTCGCAGATACAAATTAATGTATGAAAACACTCAATACTGTCAAAATACCAATTTCCCCAACTGAACTAATTTACAGATCCAACACAACTTCAATTGAAACTATGCGTGATTTAATGTATCTGTATATTTACAGGATGATGCTAAAATTGATATGGAGCAACCTCAAAAAGCAAAAACTGGGAAACAATCAATTTGGAAATGAAGCTGAATGTATGGAAGACATATTTGATGCTTGAAAAGTGTAAATTTCCTCAGAATACATGAAGAGAAATTGTGATGTTCTTCATTGCTTACTAAACATTAGCATACTTAATCTAGTTAGACATTTATAAAATATGTTTTACAGATGTCGCAGACCCTCCAGGATGCAGAATTCCTTACATAGGATAATTTAAGCAGAAAGTTGTAACTTAATTTTAGAACCTGCAAAATCCAAGACTAAGACACCATCACATTCTATATCTTGTAACAGCTCATTCTCTGCCAAGTGGAAGGAATATTTATGTGCCCTCCTATGGTGAGAGCAGCATTTTCCAAGAAGGATTCTCCTTAAAGGTGCTAATCCTATTCATAACATCAGAATCTCAGGACCTAATTACTCCATAAAGACACAGCCTTTCAATATTGTCACATTGGGTATTAAGTTCCAGTCCGATATTAAAGGCATACCCACCTGAAGACAATAGCCAAACTGTAAAATGTAACCTAAAGAATTTTATTGCTTGGAGACAAGTAAGAATGCAGTTGAAATGTGAGTTTTGATGCATAAATCTGATCAGAAATTATGATATAAAATATTTCACTACATAACACAAAAGCCCTCAACTCTACAAAGGTGATCCTCTGAATTTGCAGTTTTGCTTACAAACTTGTATTTGTGTTCATGAACACAGAATAAGAGTGTTGATATTTAAAATTCAGGTACTTATAAAGTTTCATAAAATGATATTTTAGGGATTGACATTGCAGTGCAGCAAGTTAAACGGCTGGATCTGACATCAGCATCACCTATCAGAGGGCTAGTTTGAGTCCCAGCTGCAGCAGTTTATAATCCAGCTCCCTGTTAATGTGCCAGCAAAAGCAGTGTAAAATGGCCCAGGTAACTAAGGCTTGTGGGAGACCCAGAAAAAGTCCTGGCTCTTAGATTCAGACCAGCCAAGCTCCAGCTGTTGTGGCCATTTAGGGATAAATGGATAAAAGATCAGTTTCTCTTTGTCTCTCACTTCTCCTTCCCTCCCTCACCTCCTTATCTGCAGTTCAAAAAATTTATCTTTTTTTAAAAGATTGATTTCTAAGAAGAGAATGGAAGATATCATTTCAGTTTATGGGTTCAATTTGGGGGTGAAAATTCACTGAAATACAAGTACATCATGAATAGTACATTTTAAAATGAACTGATGTTTTAAATATTACTTGGGAATACAATAAAGTCATAAATGTTGCTAAAAGAAATACACTAAATTTCTAAAATATGATAGATGGAGCAGCAGAAACTGTATTTTTTAAAATTTTATTTAATGTATATCAATTTCACATATACAGTTCCTGGAACATCATGATACCTCCCACGCACCCATGCTCCCACACTTCCTCCTCCTCTCTCTCCTATTCCAATTCTTAATTTTTACAAAGATCTATTTTCAGTTCACTTTGTACTCATAAGACTAATGGTACACTAAGTAAAGTGTTCAATAAATAGTATGAAGAGAAAAACACTGTTCCTCAACAGTACAGCAAGGGCTGTAAACGATCATCAAATCTCCAAATGTCAATTTCATTACAATACATTACATTTTAGGTACTCTATTAGCTATCAACCCAGATGTCCATCAACTGGTGACAGGATAAAGAAATCATGATATATATACACTGTGGAGTACTACTTAGCTGTGAATAAAAAGAAAACAAATCTTTTGCAACAAAAGGATGCAACTGGAAACCATTATACTTAGTGAAATAAGCCAGTACCAAAAAGACAGACAGAATATGTTTTCCATGGTCTGTGGTAACTAATAAAAGCTGTCTTTAGCTTCTATTGTCCTAACTCTTCTACATGAAGGAAAAACATTTTCAGATTTAAGAAGAGAGAACAAATGATTGACTTCCCTGAACTAACGCCTGTACTCCTTGATGGGATTATATCTACTGGCTAATATTACTACTTCCTTAGTTACTGAGAGGACCTGATAGCAGGAATGCCATGGTATATCAGAACTCATTAAAGAATTCCGCACACTACAACAACATTTTCAAAAGATCAAGTATACAGTAAAAAGAGGATTTGTTTATGGAACTGTTTCTCTATTTGAAACATTAGAAGAGGGTAGATGTTAAGGCTCCAAATTTAATATATCTGTTATAATTTTATAGCTGTACTATTATTTTTAAATACTTTCTTCTTCATTTCAACTGAGATTTAAGGTTTGGAGTCATTTCCCTCCTCATTTCTAGCCCCTTTCAGTCCTGGGAAAGCCTGACACTTTCAATAAGTGTTTTCTGATCAAATAAATGACAGTATCTCTTATTCTGAGTGAAAGGAAGCTCAATTGAGAGTAGACAGCTTGTATATAAGAACATGAACATAAAATATAAACTATTAGGATAGTTTTAATGGGTCAAACTCTTGAAATAATAAATAATTGAGTAACTCTGATAGTTCACAATCATTTAGAAATAATATAAAAGAGAGGGCTATTAACTTTTTGCTCACATGATGGATGATTGTATTAGGGCTATGCTGAGTCCTGTTAGTGATACATATCTGTGATAATAGATAATTGGCTTAACTGGAGGAAATGGGTTACGCTCTTAAGACAACGTTCTATCCTTCAGCTAAATTCTGGAGTTTGTGAATTGTTACTTGTCAGTTGCTACATCAATGTGAAACATGAGTTATTTGATGCAGATGTGAATCAGTAAAATACAAGCCATTGGTTTGAATCTGCTTGCCCAGCCAAGTTGTAAGACATTTTCTTTTACTTAGAATTATATATATATATATAATTTATATATATATAAATATTTATACATATCATAATTTATATATATATATAAAGTAATTCTTTATATATGCATATAAAGAATCCTGTAAGCGTACTTGAAGTAATTTATTGCAGAGATGAACTGAAATAGCAGATTATCATGAAAATTAAATCAGATAAGTGAGGTAATAAACTTAGCTCTGTATGTAGCACAAAACATTCAAAATGCAGTCCGTAGTACTAGGGTTCTACTCCCAGGGAAGAGACTAATACATGAGTGCAATTTCTTGGATGTCTCACATCTTAGGAGCATTACTTAGAAAACTATTTAAAAGTAAAACTGGATGAAGCTAAATAATTTTTAATTCATTAATAATATACAATGGGGAAAATAATTTTCATGCCACCATAATGATTTAAAATGGGAGGGAGGCTGATGCTGTGGTGCGGTGGGTTAACGCCCTGACCTGAAGTGCCGGCATCCCACATGGGTGCCAGTTTGAAACCTGGGTTCTCCACTTCCAATGCAGCTGTCTGCTATGGCCTGGGAAAGCAGTGGAAGATGGCCCAAATCCTTGGGCCCCTGCACCCATGTGGGAGACCCAGAAGAAGCTCCTGCCTCCTGACTTTGGATCAGTGCAGCTCTGCCGTTGCGGCCAATTGGGGAGTGAATCAGTGGATGGAAGACCTCTCTCTCTCTGTCTGTATCTCTATCTCTGTCTCTCTCTGTCTCTCTGTCTCTGTCTCTCTCTCTCTCTCTCTGCCTCCCCTTTCTACGTGTAATTCTGACTTTTAAATAAATAAATAAACAAAATATTTTTAAAAATGGGGGAAAACTGAATTTGTATATGGATGGGATCCAAGAGATAGTTGAGAACATCCTTTGAGTCTTGGACAAGACATTAACGTGAGTGATAAAATTAAGATATTCTTTCTTTAAATAAGGTGCTAGTGCTCCATAGGGACCATCTGGTTTGCCATCTTCCTTGATGAATTCTCTCAGAGATTATAACCAGCATGCTGCTGACAGATAACTCACACTCACTTTTCTTAAAATATTTTGTTACAGGCCGGTGCTGTGGCTCACTAGGCTAATCCTCCGCCTTGCGGCGCCAGTACACCAGGTTCTAGTACCAGTCGGGGCGCCGGATTCTGTTCTGGTTGCCCCTCTTCCAGGCCAACTCTCTGCTGTGGCCTGGGAAGGCAGTGGAGGATGGCCCAAGTGCTTGGGCCCTGCACCCCATGAGAGACCAGGAGAAGCACCTGGCTCCTGCCTTCGGATCAGCCCAGTGTGCTGGCCACAGCGCACCAGCCACAGCACGCCAGCCGCGGCGGCCATTGGAGGTTGAACCAACAGCAAAGGAGGACCTTTCTCTCTGTCTCTCTCTCTCACTGTCCACTCTGCCTGTCAAAAAAAATATTTTGCATCAAAATGAATTTACCTTTTAATTTAATATTTCAATGAACATTTAAAGTATGCTTTTACAAAAGTTATTGATTCATGTTCAACATTCTAAATTTTTGATAGATTTTGGATTACTTTCCTAATTTACAGACACACACACACCATACTTGTCTCTTCTTTATCAGGCATTATAATAGGTATAAGAAATTTAAAAGTTAATATTAAGATGAAAGTGAGATACTACCACATACTATTAATTTTTTGACAGGCAGAGTTAGACAGTGAGAGAGACAGAGAGAAAGGTCTTCCTTCCATTGGTTCACCCCCCAAATGGCCCCTACAGCTGGTGCGCTGCACCGATCTGAAGCCAGGAGCCAGGTGCTTCCTTCTGGTCTCCCACATGGGTGCAGGGCCCAAGCACTTGGGCCATCCTCCACTGCACTCCCAGGCCACAGCAGAGAGCTGGACTGGAAGAGGAGCTACTGCAACAGAACTGGCACCCCAACTGGGATTAGAACCCAGAGTACCTGTGCTGCAGGAGGAGGATTAGCCTACTGAGCTGTGGTGCTGGCCATACTATTAAATTTTGAAAATTCAAACCAGTAAAGATATTAAATGCTGGCACATTTGTGGAGAAATACACAAATGTGTATTTTGCTTCACTGCTGGTACAATGCTAAGTAGTACAGTTAACACTGGAAGAGAGCGGAAGTTTCTCAAATATCCAAATACACATTTACCACAATCAACCATCAATCAACTCCATGGTATATCCCCAAAAAGCACAGGCATGTTTATAGCAACTATGATTGATCCTTTGACCTCAGGCTTCAACTTGGTGCAGTCCCAGTGGTTACAGGCATTTGGGAGAGTGAACCAGCAGATAGAAGATCTCAGTCCATCTGTCTGTACCTTCTCTTTAAATAAATAAATAAATAAATAAATAAATAAGGGCAGAGTTGATGTGGTGACAGATTTTTGTGTATATGCAACTTACTCTCAACAATCATCATTATTGAACTCATTCATCTGTCTCTCTGTCCTTTAAATTAAGTAAATGATTGCAAAGACATTAATAAGTAGAAATCCACAGAATGAGAACCCCATACACAAACATACACACCTATACGTATTTACACATGCCAAACAGAAATGAGTGAGGATGGACTGGATAGGTCACAAAAGTAATAATGAAAACAAGTGAACAGAACAGGCTGCCTCTGTTACCTTAATGGCTCCCTCTACTTCTGAGGTAGTATATCATGCATATAGCAGATACTTTAGGCTTAATAAAAACTAAACACCAATCTTTGCCTTTTAATCCTTGCTTACATTTGATAGAATCACTTATATCACTTGTATCACAAATTCTGACCTGTTTTCCTTATCAGTTATGGTTTTACATAGATGGAAGTTTTCTTTACAGACCACAGTTTAATATTTCTAACCAAAAACTAGAAAAAATTGCTGGGGCTGGCACTGTGGTATAGCAGGTAAAATTGCCACCTTCAGCACTGACATCCCATATGGGCACTGGTTCAAATCTGGGCTGCTCCACTTCTAATCTGGCTCTCTGCTGGTTTGCCTAAGAGGGCAGTAAAGGATAGGCTAAATCCTTGGACTCCTGTACTCATGTGGGAGATGTACCAGCCCAGCTCTGGGCATTACAGACACTTCAGGGATGAACCACTGGATAGAAGATCTGCATTACAGACACTTCAGGGATGAACCACTGGATAGAAGATCTGCATTACAGACACTTCAGGGATGAACCACTTGATGGAAGATCTATCTCTCTATCTCGCCCTCTCTTTGTAAGCGTTTCTGTTTTAAAAATTTTATTTATTTACTTGAGAGGTAGAGTTACAGAGAGAGGGAGAGACAGAGATAGAGGTCTTCTCTCTGGTGGTTTACTCCATGTATGGCCTCAATGTCCGGGGCTGGGACAATCTAAAAGTCAGGAGTCAGGAGCTTCTTCTATGTCTCCCATGTGGGTGCAGGGCACCAAGCACTTGGGCCATCTTCTGCTGATTTCTCAGGCCATCAGCAGGGAGCTGTATCAGAAGTGGAACAGCTGGGACTCAAACTGGCATCCATAAGGAATGCCAGCAATGCAGGTAGACTCTTATCCTACTATGCCATGGTGCTGGCCCCAGTAACATTGACTTTCAAATAAATAAGTAAATCTTTAAAAACAGAAAGACTGGGGCCAGCACTGTGGCATAGCATGTAAAGCTACCATCTGCAGTGCCGGCATCCCATATGGGCACTGATTTGAATCCCGGCTGCTTCGCAGCTGATCCAGCTCTTTGCTATGGCCTGGGAAGGCAGCAGAAAATGACCAAGTCATGGGGCCCCTGCACCCATGTGGGAGACCTGGAAAAAAAAAAACTCTTTGTTTCTGGCTTCAGATTGCCTCAGCTCTGGCCCTAGCAGCCACTTGGGGTGTGAACCAGCAGATGGAAGACACCTCTTTCTCTTTCTTTCTCTCTGCCTCTACCTCAGCCTTGGCCTTCTCTGTAATTCTGCCTTTCAAATAAATAAATCTTAAAAAGACAGAAAGACTTCATTAAAAAAGAGTCATTTGCTCACACACACACACACTCTCTTAAGGTTCTCCCACTCTATATACAATTGACTCTCTCTCTCTCTCTCTCTCTCTCATGCACACACACACACACCCCTACTCTCATTTCTAAGGGGTGCATAATTGCCACAGATAGTTTACCACAAAACTAGCAGTATAAGATACACATTTTGTGCAATATAAATGCAGCCACATCAAATAGTTACTCTTCATCAATTTTATGGCTAAGGGAACTGAGACCCTATGGATACTGGGCAATTTTACAAAGAAGTGCTAGCTTGAGTAGAACCTGGTTCTTTCTGACACAAAGTCTTCTCTATCTGTTAGAACTTAACATTTCTCCTTTATTTTCTTTGTTAGTAATGGATTAGAGGACTAACATTGATGAGGATAAGAAACTTCACATTTGATATGTTTACTTTATAAGGATTGTTCTCATCAGATACCTATAAGGATGAATTAACAACAATCATACATGACTACCTGTGCCAACTTACTAAAATTATGTTTCCCATGAGAATCTAATGAAAAGGGCTACAGAATGTATAGCTTCAGCTTATCATAGCTTAATCCCTTCAATAAAATATAGTAGTGCACGCACTGTTGTGTAGCAGGTAAAATTGCCACCTATATCGCCAGCATCCCATTCGAGACCTAGCTGCTCCACTTCTAATCCAGCTCTATGCTATGGCTAGGGAAAGCAGTGGAAAGTGACCCAAGTCTTTGGGCCCCTGCACCTGTGTGAGAGACCACAAAAGCTCCAGGTTCCTGGCTTCAGATCAGCACATCTCTGGCTATTGCGGCCATATGGGGAGTGAACGAGAATATGGAAGACCTTTCTCTCTCTCTCTCTCTCTCTCTCTGCCTCTTCCCCTCTGTAATTCTGCCTTTCAAATATAATTAAATCTTTTTCAAAAATACAATAGCAGTTGGCCTTGTGAATTACTTGGGTAAGCCATGGCTTGCAACTCTAACATCCAATATTACAGTTTTGGTTTGAGTTCTGGGTACTCTGCTTCTGATCCAGTGTCCCGCTAATATAACTAGGAGGGCAGCAGGTGATGGCCCAACTTCTTGGGACCCTGCCACCATCCTGGGAGAACATATGGAGATCCTGGCTCCTGCCTTTAGCCTGGTCAGGCTGCTATTCTTGGGGACATTTGGAGAGTAAACCAATGGATACAATGGAACTGTTTGCTTGTGTGTGCATTCTCTCCCTGTCCCCTTCCCCCTCCCTCCCTCTCTCATGCTCTCCCTTTCAAATAAATCTTTTATAAATTAATAATATTTTGTAATAGTGAGAGGTCTGTCTCCCTCTTAAGGGCCCTAAAATAAAGCAGAAATGCACAATGCTACATTATAATGATATTTAGATGGAAGGATTAGAGTAGGTTGTTAGCATAGTGGTTAAGACATCTACAACCCACACTTGATTACCTGGGTTTGGTGTCTGATTCTTGTTCCTGGCTCCAGCTTCCTAACAATGCAGTATCTTGGAGGCAGAAAACTGGGGCCCTGGTACTAATGTAGGAAACATGGATTGATCTTTCAGCCCCAGGATTTAGCTCGGTACAGTCCCAGTTACTACAGGCATTTGGGGAGTGAACCAGCAGATAAAAGGTCTCTCCTCATCTGTCTGTCTCTTTCCACTTATGTCACAAATACAAAAATAATAAAAAATAAAATGACAAGATTGATATGGTGATGGCTGCCTGTGTATATGCAAATTTCAACAATCATAACATTGAACTCACTCATTCATTCAATGAAAAATCATGGATGTATCAGTACATTCACCTGCTCCCAGTGTTTGTACAAAAGGGTACAGAATACACAAAATCCCTGGGTTAAATGATGCTTATGTTCTAATGGTAGAGGGAGATAAGTAAGCAAGTATGCAATGTTTCACAATTTGATGGAATGTGATATGTACTATAAGTGCCTGACAGAAAGAAGGAGAGCAGAGTCAAGGGATAGCGGAGTTGTTTGACCAAAGAGAGCAATCCACAGTGTACCCATCTGAGAAAGAGGTAGCTGGTGATCTGAAACCTCCTAACCTAGCACTCTTGGTTGCTTGTTTGGGCTCAGTGCCTTGGAATCCCTTTCTTTCAAGGAGGCTAATTCTATTCATTTATATTGATGGAGTGTATGTGATTTTCCACACTGTTAAAGGTTGAACATGCATTGTCACACTTAATTTTCACAACAACCACAAGAGTCCATTTTCATCTACATTTTACATATGTGGACTTCAGGCTTAAAGGCATTACAATGGTGGCCAACATCATACAACTCAAACCTAGAACTCTCAAAGCCTTGATTCAGTCAGTCTGTTTGTTCACATAAGCTCACTCATATCATCATCCACCCCTCCCCTTAAATGAAGACATCAATACAGGATTTTTCATTTCCTTGTGTTGTTATGGCACCACCTTCTGAAATATTTATCTGTCTGGTCAATGAAGCAAGGAACAATGACAAAAACGGAATTTTCCTGATACGCAGAAACATTCATGTTTGCATGAGATTAATAGTCTCGGCTAAAGCAAATGCTAGTTTTACCAAAACTGACTGCTTCTGAGCAATAAAATCTTGGTTATGATCTGAAGTTCTGGGTCCCTGGCCCTGGGAAACACTGGGGAAAGGGAAAGTATTTCTGTTCTCATGGGCACTACCCGTTGGCATGTAAATCCTATGCTAGATCTGATACCAATTGTTTTATTAGGTTATAGGAAGATACAATCTCAACTACTTCACACAAACACAAGTCCACAAACAAGCACGTCCTAAATTTAAAAGTGTCACTGAAGAAAAGATGATTAGCCTCAGAGCTGAACCTCTACAGATGAGACACACAGAATTTGGTTAAATACAAGTTTACTGTGAAGGCAAAAGCACTGCACAGAAGCATAAGGAGAGTTAGTCAACTTTGGACAGCAGTTAATCCTCTTTCCTCTGTAGCTTTTCTTTCCTTTACCTTTCCCTGGTTGTGAACTGGCAGCCATGAATACCTCACACAATTGTCATGGATTAGAGATGTGTGTAAGTCCTCAGAAAACCATAAGGCACTGTATAAGCATTTCTCAAATAATTCTTTACTCAATACTGAGACGCCTGCTACTGCAACAGGTGTCCTGTGGGGAGAATAACATGTTCCACATTCTGGCCCTCCCCTGAAAAAGGGGGGAGGAGATCTTTATGCCCTTATCTGAGCCTCATAAGCTTTACTATGTAAAGTTGTTGTGCATTTTTTAAACTGATGATTGTGAGTCTCTTTTAATGAACATTACCCTCTATTATTTTGATGAGTTTAGTATTCTCCAGAATATGACTTTGGGAAAAATGAACTATGCAAATAACAGTACCACAAATGCAGGTTACCTGAAAATGACATAATCCTAGCCACCCATGGTCTTCCTGTCTCATAGATTATCACTATCTCTACTGCATGAAGGGACAGAATTAGTACTATACCTTCTACCTCAATATGTGAAACAATAATTATATGAACCATTACTATAATTGTCATAGTAACAATGACTAACATTGCCTGAGGCCCTATGCTCTGCCAGACACTGTTTTCTCTATGCACATGGATGACTGCATAATAATGTCCAGGCATCTGGCCAAAGCGCAATGTCACTTCCACCATAGAGACCCCAATCACTTCCTCTATTCGTATTCACCAACTAGAAAGTCAGTACCAGAGAGTTCTTGTGGAAATTCCTTTTTAAAACTTCATTGATGGTGATATATTTCCCTAGATATGCTTTTTAAAAAATTATTTTTTTTGACAGGCAGAGTGGACAGTGAGAGAGAGACAGAGAGAAAGGTCTTCTTTTTGCCATTGGTTCACCCTCCAATGGCTGCGTGGCCAGTGCGCTGCAGCCGGCGCACCATGCTGATTTGAAGGCAGGAGCCAGGTGCTTCTCCTGGTCTCCCATGGGGTTCAGGGCCCAAGCACTTGGGCCATCCTCCGTTGCCTTCCTGGGCCACAGCAGAGAGTTGGCCTGGAAGAGGGGCAACTGGGACAGAATCCGGTGCCCCAACTGGTACTAGAACCTGGTGTGCCAGCACCGCAAGGCGGAGGATTAGCCTGTTGAGCTGCAGCACTGGCCAAAATTATTTGTTTTTATGCAAGAGGGGAATAGGCAGGGAGTGAGGGAGAGATGGAGGGAGGGAGAGGCAGGCTGAATCCAGGAGCCAGGAACTTCATCCAGGCCTCCCACATAGCTGCAGGGCCATAACCACTTGTGATGTCCTCTGCTGCTTTCCCAGGTGCATCAACAGGGAGCTGGATCAGAAGTGGATCAGCTGGGACTCGAACTGGTATGCATATGGGATGCTGGTATTGTGGGCAATGGCTTAACTTGCTACCCCACAATGCCAGAACCCACCCTTGGTAATCCTGATTCATTAGATCCTCAATATCCCAATGGTAGGAGAGGTCTCTGACAAACAGCAGACTAGGCAACTCCCTAGGTATGTTGACTTCTGGATGACACCCAAAGAACTCAAAGCTGACTTTGCCTTCTGGGCTTTATTGACACACACAGAGTTCCCTGCCACAGCCTACACCCAGCACAGCCAGGTTTCCATCTTGGGCGTGGACCATCAATCTGCTATTCTGGACAACCAACAGTCAAGACCAACAGAACAGAAGTAATATACAGGAAGACCTTGTGTTCTGACTCAATGTTGGTGTTTTGTAGTACACATATTCCAGACCTAATACACGGGGGGCAGACAGTCTCCAGCAGTGCATGCAGAGTTCTGGTTTTGTCCTCTTCCTACCCACAACACACAGTTGCATGTGAACTGGTATTTGCATATGCTGCTGCCTGTTCCCTAACCTTCCTAATATAAACAGACAGGGTGTGAACACATTCATTTTTAATTTAAAATGGCAGAAAGCAGAAAGCTTCTTTTGTTTTTTTAAAAAAGATTTTATTTATTTATTTATTTATTTGAGAGGGAGAATTACAGATAGTGAGAGGGAAAGACACAAACACTTGAGCCATCTTCTACTGCTTTCCCAGGCCACATCAGAGAGCTGGATCTGAAGAGGTGTAGCTGCGACTAGAACCGGTGCCCATATAGGATGCTGGCGCCAAAGGTGGAACCTACTGCACCACAGCATCTTTGAAACAGGGCAGGGAGCTAATGTGTCTGGGTGTTTCTTACATATTTTTTCCAGAACCCGGAACACAGCCAGTACCACCAAGAGGAGATGTTATAATACCACATTACAGACAATAACAAGGTTTCTCATCCACTAGTAATAGTCTTTGAGAGTTCAGCAGTTACTTTGATTTATCACTCTCAGTTGCAGCACCACCACCACAATTAAGTGAGGAGGGGAACACAGTGAACAGCAGCAAAATGACAGGTGAAGGTGTAAGAATCCTAGTTAGATAGAATCATGGGATTAGAAAGAATCATGCCAAATATAAGAACTTGATAAAACTGACACACAGCCAAAAAATTGTCTTTTTCAACTTAACACCATTGCACTATAAACAGAAACCACAAGGGAGACAACATGTAGACTATAATAAAGTTTATCCTTCTACTGATTCTGGGAGCTAGATCTGATCTGATTGTTGCTCTTTTGCAGAATAGTCTGAGGCTCAGAGATGCAGGACACAGCTTGGACTTTGGCTCAGCTCTTTTGCCTCTGACTTGCACAGCTTCTCACTCTCCCTCTGCTGACCTCCCAATTACCTACCCTCCTACTGCAGTTAATTTATTTATTAAAACTTCAAGCAACAGAGGAAGACACTTTAGGATTAAAGGCAGGTATTACAGGTGTGGTTATGCATTTTCCCAAACTATATACACAAGAAAAAGATAAAGGCAAAAAACATGAGCAAAACAACAGCAAAAGCAAACCAGTACCTATTAGCCTACCCACAATGAACTGATATATGCCCATTTAAAAATAAAGAAAAAAATCTGGAAATGATGTTCTGAATCTGACCCTTTTTTTTTTCCATTTTGGGCAACCAATTTCTCACTCAAGCATCTACCTACTCGCTTCCCTGTTTTTCTGATTTCTAACACCTATCTGCTTGATTGCTTCCTTAACCAGCAATCATGTAGTTAATATAACTCCTGGAGATTGATTTAAATATACCTCTCTGTGTGGGGGCTGCTGTGAGCCTGGGTAATTTAGGGAGTCATTGTATGGCCAGATAAGGTAACGGGCTTAACAGAATGGCTACTATATTAGTTTTCTAGTGCTTCCCTAAAGAAGTACCACAGTGACTCCTGTTGTGGATTTAACAATTGACACTCTTATTTATGACATCAGTAATCACCTGAGCCTTTTTTCATGTGCTGCCAAGGCTATGGAAGCCTCTTGAGTTCACCAACTAAGATCTTATTTAGACAAGGCCATAGTCAACGTGGAAGTTCTCTCTTCCCTTCAGAGAGAACAACAGGAGTCACTGTGCACTTACTCAACATGTAGTATCTCTGTCCTTAATGTGTTGTACTATGTGAATTAACAGTAAAACTACTACTCAAACAGTATTCTACATTTTGTGTGTCTGTGTGGGTTCAAACTGTTGAAATCTTTACTTAGTAAATACTAAGTAGATCTACTGTGTTTAAAGATAATTGAAAATGAATTTTGATGGAGAATGGAGTTGCAGGTGGGAGGTAGGTTACGGGGGGAAATCTGCTATAATCCAAAAATTGTACTTTGGAAATTTATATTTATTAAATAAAAGGTAAAAAAAGAATTATCACATACTGAGTTGCTTTAAACCACAGGAATGTATTATCTCATAGCTGTGAATGCTAGCAGTGCAAAATCAAAGTCTGAACACCCTTCTGAGGCCTCTGAGAATCTATTCCATGTCTTTCTCCAAACTTCTGATATCTCTTCAGAGTACACAATTTAACACCTAGCAACTGCTGTGTGTCAGGTATGAGGGCCATGCCATTTACTTTGCCTTAAGCATATCTGTGAAATGTAACAATGGCTATCTAACCCGGCAGCACACAGAAATGTGAGAATGATTTTGTTCTAACTTATGCATGCCTAGTCCCACTAATTAGTTTAAGGGATTGCCTCTGATGTAGCATACCATATGTGTGCACATATAGGTTCTGGCTGCTCCACTCCTTTTTTAAATATTCATTTATTTGTGTGTGTGTGTGTGTGTGTGTGTGAGAGAGAGAGGTCTTCCATCAGCTGGTTTGGTCACAAAATGTCCATGATGGCCAGAGCTGGGCCTAGACAAAACCTGTAGCCAGGAGATTCTCTCCAGTCTCAAACATGGATTCTAAGGCCCAAACACTTGGGCCATCTTCCATTGCTTTATCAGGCCATTAGCAAGGATCTGGATTGGAAGTGGAGTGTCTGGATTGGATGCCAGGGCTGCAGGCAGAGGCTTAACCTATACCACAGTGCCAACCCCTGTCCAATTCTGATTCATCTCCATGCTAATGGCCTGGGAAAAACAACAGATATTCTGAGTGCTCAACCCCATGCCACACATGTGAGAGATCTGGAAGAAGCTCCTGGCTCTTAGCTTCAGCTTAGCCCCGCACTGGGTTCATCCATTTGGGGAGTGACCCAGAAGATGGAAGACCTTTATCCCTGACCCTCCCTATTTACAACTATTTCAAATCAAATAAATTATTTTTAAAACAGAAAAACATGCATTCTGCTAATGCCTATACAGCTATTCAATTCTATTAAAGTTGCTAATAGAATATTTTAACTGGAGACTCCCATGGAGACTTTCTTGTCTGAACTCTTGTCTAAAGAAGGTGTGCATCCTCATTTTCAGTGTCCCTGAGAGATGCTCATTCAAGTTATCCAAGAACTCTTACTTTGCATTCATATCTCTGGAACCATTTTCCTTTGATGGGCAGCAGTGATTGTTACAGTCTTTGGGGCCAGTATTGGGGCACAACAGGTTCAGCTACTACTTATGATGCCTACTTCCCCTATCAGAGCATCACTTTAGGTTCCAACTGCTCCACTTCCAGTTCAGTTCCTCATTTTTGTACCTGGGAAAGTAGTATATGGTAACCCAAGTGGATGGGCCCTGCCACCCATGTTGCAGATCTACTTGAACCTGATTCTGTCAGATTTTCATCCTCCACATTCTATTATAACCACTTTTAATAGATCACCAGTGATGACACAGGACTAAATAAAATGGCAAATTCTCAGTCTCCATCACTTTTTTAAAATTATTATTTGAAATATATGTGTGTGTGTATATATATATATATAGAGAGAGAGAGAGAGAGAGAGAGAGAATCTTCCTTCCCAAATGCCCATAAAAGACCATGCTGAAGCTATCAATGTCTCCCATGTGGGTTATCAGGGACCCTAGTATTTCAACAATCATCTTCTGCCTCCTGTCGCTCCCCGTCTTCGTGGAGGAACGACACAGGACCCTGTGCTGTTCTTTTGTCTGCTCGGCCCTCCCCGGGTTTGCTGCTGGTTCTTCCCGGGCTGGCTACTGTCCCTTCCACCTCTGTGGAAGGGCGGTTCCCCCTGGCCACTTTCCCCACTTCCGCAGGGGAGCAGCACACCGCCGGCTGGCTCTCTCAGGGGCTGCACAGGTGTTCCTTCAGATAGATGTTCCTCTTAGATGTTCCTGGTGCATGTTGTCTCTCTCCTCCTTTATAGTCCTCTTCCGCCAATCCCAACTCAGCTGTCCACACGCCGAGTATGCTGCTCTCCTCCAATCAGGAGCAGGATCAGCTCCTGGAGGTCATCACTCAAGTTGGCAAGAGGCAGCTGCGTAGAAGCTGTTTTCTCCTCTCCCAGCGCCATATTGTGGGAGAGCAGATGCATAGAATAAGTCTTAATTCCAGTAACTCAGTCCAGTCCGAGTTGCTCCCCACAGATCCCCCTTTCTTTTTATTTTTGGTGTTGATACACGCCTGTCTTCGGTGCCCCGCAGCACACACTCTGCTCTGCTTGCTAGAGTTGCCCACAGGTGCTTACAAGTCCTATCAATCAGGCAAACCGAATCCGGGTCCTCCCTTTGCCATGTTGTGAGGAGGCTTTTAGGCGCTGATGCGTGCCTGTGTTCGGTGCCCTGCAGCGCATGCTCTGCTCTGCTAGAACTGCCTGCAGGTGCTTACAAAACCTAGCAATCAGGCAAACCGAATCCAAGCCTTCTCATTGCCGTATTGTGGGGAGACTTATTGATGTTAATTCGTGCCTGTCTTCGGTGACCTGCGGTGCATAAGCTGCTAGCCGCCCGCAGGTGCTTATCGTCCTAATCAGGCAGACCAAATCCAAGCTCTCTCATTGCTGTGTTGTGGGGAGGCCTTTCTCTATTTCTCTATCTCCGGGCATTCCTATTTCTCCTATTTTACTTCTATCTACCAGCATTCCTATTTCTCTCATTTTACTTCTAAACTTCTGTTTCTCTTATCCCTGCAGCTTCCTGGTGCCCGCCCCGAGGCTGCTTCTCGGCGGCTTCCCGGCTCTGAGCCGCTTCAGCCCATGCTTCTCTCATCTGTGCGGCTCCCTGGCTTCGCGTGCCCACACCACGGCCTCGCACTAGCCCCACGTTCCCTATCTATTCACGCCCCGTGCTCTCTCTGCACGCGGCGGCTTCCACGAGTCACACAGCACAGCTCACGTTTCCACCACCACCGGTATTCAGTCCAAGTTCCCCGGACTAACCTGGCGAATTCCAACCTGGCAGCCCACGTCTCTGCCTCTGGTTCCAGATTTTTACCTTTTGCTCCCCGGGCTGACTTGAAGAATTCCAAGATGGCTTATGTCTCCGCCTCAGCCTGCCCCCACGGCTTCAATTTCCCTAACATTTTTCTCTACCCGGTATGTTTCCCTAAGTTTTCTTCCAACAATATTCCTCCCTCATTTCTCCTGGCTTCTCCCCACAGTCCGTATCCAAGTCTGTTTCTTATAGGTTTCACTTTCACTTTCAACCTGCAGTCCGTATCTGAGTCTAAGTTACTTCTTGCTTTCACTTTAAATCCTAACTTCTTTCCCACAGTCTGTATCCGAGTCTATGCCCAGGCTTTTGATAGCTTCTTCCAGCACCTTTTTCGTCCGGCTTTCCCTAGGCTCTTTGCTAGTCTCTCTCTCCGGTATTTTCCACTTCTTCCCATTTCTTCCCTCCTAGGTTTTCTATTCGAGTCATGGCACCATTATGTCGCTCCCCGTCTTCGTGGAGGAACGACACAGGACCCTGTGCTGTTCTTTTGTCTGCTCGGCCCTCCCCGGGTTTGCCGCTGGTTCTTCCCGGGTTGGCTACTGTCCCTTCCACCTCTGTGGAAGGGCGGTTCCCCCTGGCCACTTTCCCCACTTCCGCAGGGGAGCGGCACACCGCCGGCCGGCTCTCTCAGGGGCTGCACAGGTGTTCCTTCAGATAGATGTTCCTCTTAGATGTTCCTGGTGCATGTTGTCTCTCTCCTCCTTTATAGTCCTCTTCCGCCAATCCCAACTCGGCTGCCCACACGCCGAGTACGCTGCTCTCCTTCCAATCAGGAGCAGGATCAGCTCCTGGAGGTCATCACTCAAGTTGGCAAGAGGCAGCTGCGTAGAAGCTGTTTTCTCCTCTCCCAGCGCCATATTGTGGGAGAGCAGATGCATAGAATAAGTCTTAATTCCAGTAACTCAGTCCAGTCCGAGTTGCTCCCCACAGATCCCCCTTTCTTTTTATTTTTGGTGTTGATACACGCCTGTCTTCGGTGCCCCGCAGCACACACTCTGCTCTGCTTGCTAGAGTTGCCCACAGGTGCTTACAAGTCCTATCAATCAGGCAAACCGAATCCGGGTCCTCCCTTTGCCATGTTGTGAGGAGGCTTTTAGGCGCTGATGCGTGCCTGTGTTCGGTGCCCTGCAGCGCATGCTCTGCTCTGCTAGAACTGCCTGCAGGTGCTTACAAAACCTAGCAATCAGGCAAACCGAATCCAAGCCTTCTCATTGCCGTATTGTGGGGAGACTTATTGATGTTAATTCGTGCCTGTCTTCGGTGACCTGCGGTGCATAAGCTGCTAGCCGCCCGCAGGTGCTTATCGTCCTAATCAGGCAGACCAAATCCAAGCTCTCTCATTGCTGTGTTGTGGGGAGGCCTTTCTCTATTTCTCTATCTCCGGGCATTCCTATTTCTCCTATTTTACTTCTATCTACCAGCATTCCTATTTCTCTCATTTTACTTCTAAACTTCTGTTTCTCTTATCCCTGCAGCTTCCTGGTGCCCGCCCCGAGGCTGCTTCTCGGCGGCTTCCCGGCTCTGAGCCGCTTCAGCCCATGCTTCTCTCATCTGTGCGGCTCCCTGGCTTCGCGCGCCCACACCACGGCCTCGCACTAGCCCCACGTTCCCTATCTATTCACGCCCCGTGCTCTCTCTGCACGCGGCGGCTTCCACGAGTCACACAGCACAGCTCACGTTTCCACCACCACCGGTATTCAGTCCAAGTTCCCCAGACTAACCTGGCGAATTCCAACCTGGCAGCCCACGTCTCTGCCTCTGGTTCCAGATTTTTACCTTTTGCTCCCCGGGCTGACTTGAAGAATTCCAAGATGGCTTATGTCTCCGCCTCAGCCTGCCCCCACGGCTTCAATTTCCCTAACATTTTTCTCTACCCGGTATGTTTCCCTAAGTTTTCTTCCAACAATATTCCTCCCTCATTTCTCCTGGCTTCTCCCCACAGTCCGTATCCAAGTCTGTTTCTTATAGGTTTCACTTTCACTTTCAACCTGCAGTCCGTATCTGAGTCTAAGTTACTTCTTGCTTTCACTTTAAATCCTAACTTCTTTCCCACAGTCTGTATCCGAGTCTATGCCCAGGCTTTTGATAGCTTCTTCCGACACCTTTTTCGTCCGGCTTTCCCTAGGCTCTTTGCTAGTCTCTCTCTCCGGTATTTTCCACTTCTTCCCATTTCTTCCCTCCTAGGTTTTCTATCCGAGTCATGGCACCATTATGTCGCTCCCCGTCTTCGTGGAGGAACGACACAGGACCCTGTGCTGTTCTTTTGTCTGCTCGGCCCTCCCCGGGTTTGCCGCTGGTTCTTCCCGGGTTGGCTACTGTCCCTTCCACCTCTGTGGAAGGGCGGTTCCCCCTGGCCACTTTCCCCACTTCCGCAGGGGAGCGGCACACCGCCGGCCGGCTCTCTCAGGGGCTGCACAGGTGTTCCTTCAGATAGATGTTCCTCTTAGATGTTCCTGGTGCATGTTGTCTCTCTCCTCCTTTATAGTCCTCTTCCGCCAATCCCAACTCGGCTGCCCACACGCCGAGTACGCTGCTCTCCTTCCAATCAGGAGCAGGATCAGCTCCTGGAGGTCATCACTCAAGTTGGCAAGAGGCAGCTGCGTAGAAGCTGTTTCCTCCTCTCCCAGCGCCATATTGTGGGAGAGCAGATGCATAGAATAAGTCTTAATTCCAGTAACTCAGTCCAGTCCGAGTTGCTCCCCACAGCCTCCCAATGTGAACCTCAGCAGGAAGCTGGAATTAGAAGCAGACTGAGGACCCAAACCCAGGCACAATGATATGGAATGTTTGTGTCCAAAGTAGCATCTTAATTTCAGCCAAAGGTTCTCCATCTCAGTTTCCATATGAGCAGTTCCTTTAAACTTTTTTTAATAAATACAAATTTTGGAAGTACAACATTTGGATTATAGCAGCTTTTCCCCCCACAACCTACCTCCCACCTGCAACCAACCCATCTCCCACTCCCTCTCCCATCCCATTCTTCATCAAGATTCATTTTCAATTATCTTTATATACAGAAGATCAACTTAGTATTTACTAAGTAAAGATTTCAACAGTTTGCATCCACACAGATACACAAAGTATAAAGTACTGTTTTAGTAGTAGTTTTACCATTAATTCACATAGTACAACATATTAAGGACAGAGATCCTACATGGGGAGTAAGTGCACAGTGACTCCTGTTGTTGACTTAACAATTGACACTCTTATTTATGACATCAGTAATCACCCAAGGCTCTTGTCATGAGCTGCCAAGGCTATGAAAGCCTTTTGAGTTCACAAACTGCAACCTTATTTAGACATGGACATAGTCAAAGTGGAAGTTCTCGCCTCCCTTCAGAGAAAGGTACCTCCTTCTTTGATGGCCTGTTCTTTCCGCTGGGATCTCACTCACAGAGTATATGAGAAGTTTTGACAGATGATGAGCACTTCTAGGAATACTCTCTTCCCTGGTCCCAGAAACACTGTAATTTCCTTGCTTTCTTAAACCTCAACTGCAGCTCTTTCCTTTGTAGGACATTCTGTACCAAACTCTAGGTGTTAGAGTGTTCCATAGCTGAATACTCAGATCTTTACCTCCATTTGCATTGTGTCCTTAGGGCATTGCATTTGGTTCTCATGTATTTTGACTCCATTACATATTGCCCATAAATTATTTATACAATATGAAACTATTCTTTGAACACCAGAGTCACAAAAATGTCCTCT
Source organism: Oryctolagus cuniculus (assembly GCF_964237555.1). Taxonomy (NCBI): domain Eukaryota; kingdom Metazoa; phylum Chordata; class Mammalia; order Lagomorpha; family Leporidae; genus Oryctolagus; species Oryctolagus cuniculus. Next base: position 88,231,858 of record NC_091444.1, on the reverse strand, counting down.
CAGGGCCAAAATCTGGGCACTGGTTCAAGCCCTAGATACTTTACTTCTGATCCAGATCCTTGCTAATGTGCTGGAAAAGCAGAAGATGGCCTGAGTGCTTGGGTCACTATATTCACACAGAAGAGCCATTTTGAGATCTAAGCTTCTAGATTTGCCTGGCCTGACCCGAGCCTTTGCAGCCATTTGGGAAGTGAACCAGTAGATGGAAGTTTCCTTCTCAAATAAATTATATAATTAAAAAGCAAGTAATAAAATCTGTTCTCTCAACATTTGCCCTGGAATATCTAATAATCATCTTAAAACTGAACTCTGCATTTCCTCCCTAGATTTACTCCTACTCTAATCTTCTTTCTTAATTTTCAGTGAATGGTTTTCCTTTCTTAATGCATAAAGACATTGAAGTAATTCTAGACACACAAACGAGCCATTCTCTTTCTCATACCTATGTGTCACCTAATCGGATTTATTCCAGATTCAAAATGCTTATGAAACCCAATTAGTTCTCATCACCTCTATTTTCCCCATTCTGTATGGCTTCTAATATCATCATATTCTCCCAACTTGTGCCCCTGCTACATTCTTGACAACCTATGATCCATTTTCCAAATAGTAACCAAAGTAATTACATTAAAGTGTAGATATAGTCAAGTCACTCTCCTCAAAATTCTTCAGTGGCTTTCAGGCTATTGGGAGAATCTTAAATCCTTATTTATTTAGTCACTGAGTGTATCTCTAAGTTCTTTTTCTAAGTCATGTCCCATCTCCTTTCCCTCATCTTCTGTTACACTCATTAATTACCTTGCAGTTGACCTGGTCTCTTTGACACTTCTCAATCAGCCTAAGGAAGCTATTGCTCCAATTCCACTGTACTTACCAGTCCTTTGCCTAAACCTTACTTCCACTGGATACCAACATTGTGCAATCCTAACTTCATTCAGGCCTGTTCAAATGTCCCCACATTAAAGATGGTTCACTGAATATTATGTCCTTACCCCAACTCGATATAACTCCAATCTATCTCTAAATGCTTCATTTTTATTCACATTTGATCACCAGGTCAAGTGTCACTTTCTCTAAGAAGTACACACTAAGCCAGAAATCTACATCAATTTATTTGCTGGTTTCTCCCACAATACCATATACATTTCTCATCATTTATCCAAGTTAGCAGTTATTCATACATTGGCATGGTTATTTTCCCTTTATACTAGATCCTAATATCCATTAGATAAACAAATGTCCAGCACCTACCTAATTTAGTTCCTTTGCAAATAGCAGATGATTAACAAATTTGGGGAACTAAAATATGGAAGAATAAAAACCACTAAATAAATGAACGATTGAAGATCACTATATCCCCTAGTCCAACAAGTACAAAGGAATAAACCCTGGGAAATGTGGGAGCCTAATAAATATGTGGTAGTCTTTTAAAATTAGGAAGAAATGCAGTCTTTAAAGATGCATGCAAGGAAAAGATGAAGCATAGCCTTTTGCTAGACTACATTTATCCCCCAACACACCCATGTCTGGCATTCCTGCCTTGTCTGATGTTCAAAAAAACCAAGTAAATAAGTAAAATAACCTATGGAGAGGTCCAGCCATTGCCTTGAGCTCCAAGAAAGCACTTTCTAGGTACTTGGAATTTCCTGAATGATAACAATATTTTCTTTACTTGGTAGCCTTGAGCTACAGGATATCAGCTTTATCTCCAGAATAGTAAGAGGCTAAGAACAACCATGTAGGCAGTCAGCTCTGTGATATGACCTGCCCCCAGATAAAACCCTGGACACTGAGGCACAGATGAGCTTCCCTGGTTGGCAGCATACCATGTGAATGGCCACATATGATTTCTGGGGAAATTAATTTGCCCTCTACCACTCCACTGGGAGAGGAGTGTGATAGACCACAAATGTGAGTACAACAACTTTCAGTAAGTTCTATGAGTCTTTCTGGTATATTATTGAACCTGAGTGTAATCCTGGATATTCCTAAACTTGTAGTTGATGCTAGAAGTGAGGGTAGTCTTGTGCATCCTGAAGTCTACATAAATGCACCTAACCCAAGTGGTACTAGAGAAGCATGAAGTAGATAAATGAATAGTAGATGAAGTAGATAAATAGTAGATGCAGTAGATAAATGAATGATAAATTTTGCTTTTCTTTATGTTTCTTGCATGTTAATCATGAGCCTTAGAATCTATGTCTTAAAATAATTCATATTAGGGCCTCTCTCATATGCTCAAATATCATAAATAAAAATTATAAAAATGTTTACCTCCCTCAAAAATGACAATGGTATTTAAATGTAAAATGTAAAAAGCACAATTCTTTGCATGAGATGAGAAGTTAGTCAGTGTTCATTATAGTTTTATTATGATGGTTTTCCTCCTTTCTCCTTATCCAAAGAGTTGGAATTACTCAAGTTTCTCTCCATGACCTTTGTGGCCAAGACTTTTAAACATTTGTCAAAATATTTTTTCTTCTTCTGAGACACAGTTAGATCCTATTTCCCAGGTTCCCTTATAATTGTTATATTGTTAGACAAAATTCTAATCAAGGAATATTAGCAAAGTTCCAGCTTTGAGGCATTCAATAGCTATACATGCATTTTTTCAGTACTGGCTGACTGGAGAAGAGCCTCTGGGATGATTTTGGGAGCCTACTGGAAAGGCATTACTACAGAAGACTGAATATTTTTAAATGGCCCCAATACACCACCTAACCCCCTAGAATATTCTTGGTCCATTTTATATGGGTGAGAAACAAACTTCCTACATTGAGCTATCACACATTTGAATCTTATTTAGTATAACCTGGTTTACCCCAGAGAATGCAGGTCTCTGTTCTTATTTTTTCTGGTTTTTCTTCATTGTATCAACTGCAAAATTACTTATTACACTTTGGACAGTGTGCCTAATCTATAAGGCATGCGTTCTTCTCAGAACTCTTAAACCTCCTTATTTTATTTATGGTGGTATAAATTTAATTCTTCAACAAACAGCTATAATTCTCCTTCTGCCTTGCTTAAACTACTGAGAGAATTCCTCGATTTATAAAATAGAGCTCAAATTCACTAGCAACTGGGCATTCTTGTAGGGATTTAAGTTTATGTTTAATTTCTCTTAATAAACTTCATATATTTTGTTCTGTATTTTCCATTTATGACATTATGCTTGCTGAATTCCACTCTTCTTATCTGGGAACACTTTTATGCTGCCTCTGTACACATCTACCTTGAAATTCCAAACCAAATAGCATATAAAATAACTCTTTCACTGCTTAATGAAAATAACATTTCATCTGTCCTTGGTAGTACTAAGAAGTACATATACTTATATACATTTATATAAAAAGATTTATTTACATTATAGCAGATTATAGTAGAGATTCAGTCAGCAAGATAGATATATATAGATATATGTACAGATATAGATATAGATATGACTCCTTCCTATAGTTCTCTGAGAGTCCTTGTAAGGGTCATACATGAAAAGGTAAAGGTATCTGGAGTGTTACAGATTGAACAGCACTTATGAAAGAGTGTACTCACACTAGAAGCAAATGATATACACAAAATGAGAACACTGCCTTATAAAAATGTTTTGAAACAATAAGAATTATAAGTATGTATCTTATATAAATGTCCTTACAAAATCAAAAAAGAAAAAAAAAACGTGGATTTCCTCTCCCCGACAAAACTGTCTTGGATGATTTAGAGTTGCAATGTTGAGTGCACTTATTGCTACCCAGTGCCTAAAATGCAGCTAGCATTAACCAAGAAGTGCTGTCAATGTGAGGCTCACAACAGACTGGAAATAATAATTTAAAATTCCTCGCCAATAATTTTTATAATAAGTTGAAATACATTTTTATATTTTATTTGGCTGAAGAAAATGGCATTAGAGTAACTTTACCTCCTTATTTTTACTTTTTTGATATGACTACTAGAAAATTTATAATTACACCTCACATCTGTTTCTACTGGAAGCACCTGCCTGGTAGTAGAAGAACAGACATAGACATCTGACCCAGACCTTTGAAATTATAGGACATTATTTCTTCCAGCATCCGGAGTAATTTAACTTGAAATCCTTTTTATTTTGGAAAATAAAGGAATAGTGAGGGCCATGGAATCATGGTAGACCTGCCCCATTACTAGCATAGCTGGCTCAAGCCAACACTGTCACTGATTTACCATTCTTCTTTCTTGATAAGCCTGACTTAATTTTTTAAATAGGATGGGGGTGAAGAAATATATGGGCAGAACTTTTGGAAGTGACACTCAAATCTGATTAAGAGGGAGGACCTAAAGCTTGAAAAGAAGGCATAGATCTATCTCCTAGGACTTACATATGTGTACATGCACACACACACACACACACATACACACACCTGCTCCTCCTAGCTTTTCATTCATGGTTTCTCAAGATAAAATGATCTCCCTTTCTTTATACATTTTTATTATATTTAAGGTAACCAAATTCCATGTATTTCATATATACAGATTTAGGAATTAGCGATGTTTCTCACTGTGTTTCTCAAGTTTTTAAGACAATGCATTATGAGTAGCACTATGAGCAGGTGTACTCACTGAGGCGGGTCGGCTAGCGCCAGGCAGGATCCCCAGGGAGAAGGACGGGGACCCAGGGCGAGGCCACGGGCAGCTGGAGCTCAGAGGTGCGCGCCCAGGTGCGGCCACTTCAGACCTGAACCCAGGCCTCACCCTCCTGTTCCCATCCAAGACAACCTGAAGTCAGGGGTCCTGCTGTGGGGGATGCTGATTGGCTCTGTCCTCTGTGACGTTGCGTGCTTGCCAGGCCGGCAAACTGCCCAATCAGGCACGGTGCCGTCCACGCTGCGTCAGCACTCGGGGCCTTGACGTCACAGTTGTCTTAGCGTTCCGCCGAGTGAGGTCCGGGGAGGCAGCTCAGCTGCCGTGAATCTGCCAAGTGAAGTCGGCCTCTGCTTCTCTCCACCTTCGCTCCCCGGGGACGCTGGGCACCTATGGAGCCGGACACCGCGACACGGTGAGTGTGTGGGCCTGGGGGTCCCGAGAGGGGAACACGCCGCAGGCCGGGAGGACGCGGGCCCGGCACTGTGGACTCCATATTGGCTCTGGCTCAGGGCTTCCCTCGGTCCCCCAGACCCATGGGTTGAGGGCTCTGCCGGCACCCAGGACCCCCGAGGTCTTGCCGCTTCTCTGCCCGCAGAGACTTCTTGGCCCCGGAGCCATAGCGGGCAGCTGTGTGGCGGCAGCTCCGCGTCTCCCCGATTGTGCAGCGGGGACGGGGTGTTCACTAGGGAGAACGCGGGCGCTGTGTGTGCGGTTCATGCATAGGCGCTGTGGGTTCCTCCTCCCTTCCCCGCGGGACAGGCGCTGTGGATTCCTCCTCCCTTCCCTGCGGGCACTTGGTCCCCCCAGATTTCTAAATATGTGAGCCGCAGGGTCTCTTCCAGGGCACTGACTTCTTCACGTAGCTGTGTCTGGGACGTCTCACTCCGTTTTCTGTTTGCAGTAACACAGTAACATAGATTGAGTAAGGTAGAAACAGAAGTTTTATTTGGCTCAGAGTTTTTACCCAGGTTTTAGAGGGGCAGGAGGCCCCTGTAATTCGGTACTTGGGTGTCATCTTAGCCCTTACACTTCCTCGTAACAGATGCCATCTATATTTGCACTTTCAAAATAGAAAATTTGGCTACTCAAATTTGTGTGTATTTAAAAATGATTTCTGTTCCATGAAAGCCTTCCTAATCCTGAATATATGTCTAGTTTACCAAGTTATTTTGAATTTTTATTTTAATATTGGAGGGTTTTTTGCTTGTTTTGTTTTTTCAAGATTGTCAGAGTATGATTGACACAATTTGTGCGTATTCAAGGTATGTTTTGCTATATGAGGGGACCTTAAAAATTATGGACAATTCACATTATCGTTTGATTACGTTTTTCATAAGCTTTCTGGAATCCTTTTGTGTATATATATTATGAAATGATTAGGACAATCTAACATATCGATCACCTTACACCCCTATGTTATTAAAGCATATGTAAGATATTAGCAAGTTGTGAGTCTGTGATGTAATCATCTAGTTACTGTGTTGAATATTAAGGTCTTGAGGTGTTAATTTATCTCATAGCTTCAAATGTGTGTTCTGCTAACATTTTCCCATGTCCTCACTTTCAGCCCATGATAACCACCATTTTGTTTTGTGATTAAGTGTGACTTTCTTAGATGACACATATGAGTGACATTGTGTGGCATTTATTTTTCTGTGCATTATTTCAAATAGCCTAATGTCCACATTCATATTTTTGGATCCTTGTTCTGACAAAATGGAAGAATTTCCTTTTTAAGGTTGACTTTGATTCCTGTGTGTGTGTGTGTATCACATTTTCTTTACTCATCTGTTGACAATGGGGTTGTTTCCATATATTTTTCTTGTAAATAATGCTGCCATTAATGTGGAGATATGTGTCTCTTTGAGGTACTGATTTTATCTGCTTTGTATACATAGGCAATAGTGGGATTGCTTTGTCATATGTTCTATGTTTAATTTTGATTGAAGACCTACACAGTGTTTTCTATATTGGATGTATCAATTTACTTTCTATCCAACAATTTTTATATTCCTTTTTTTCATCCATGGTCCAATGTTATCTTTTTACTTTTGGATAAGAATCATTTTAACATATATGTGATGGTAACCATTGTGGTCTTGATTAGCATTGTAGTCTTCGTTAGCAGTTTTTGAGCCCCCTCTCAGTTACCTGTTGGCTACTTTTGTATATTCATTTGAAAACTGATCAATCCTTTGTGTGATTTTTATTACAATATTTACTTTTGAATTGTCTGTGTTCAAACTCGGGCTTTCCAATACTTTCTTCCATTCCTTGCTTTATCTGTTCTGTTTTTCCTATCGTATGAAGAATATTTCTTAGATTTCTTGCAGCCTTTGCTTTTTCACTTGTACTTTTAGTGTCATATCTAAACAATCATTGTTGAGACTAATATCAATGAATCTTCTTCCATTTGTAAGGGGTTTATATTCTCAGACCTTTCATGTAAGCCTTCAATTCATTTTGAGTTGACTTTCATGCCTGGCGTAATATAAAGATATTATATTTCAGTTTTTGGCATGTAGATGTCCAATTTGCCTCTGCTTCAGATGTGGTCAATAGTGTATAGCCACTTGGTAACTGTGGTGTTACTTGCTGGTCCCAGCATCCCCAAAGATGTGCCTCTAACTGGGCAGGATCCAGGCAGAAACTGTCACAGTCCAGTTTTAATTATTAATTATTTAATTATTAATTGGTACACATAGTGAGGTAGAAGGTATAGTACTAATCCTGTCCCTTCATGCGGTAGAGACAGTGATAATATGAGACAAGAATACCATTGGTGGCTAAGCTTATGTCACTTTCAGGTAGCCTGGGTTCAGTAGTAGTGTTTATTTGCATAGTTCATTTTTCCCAAAGTCATATTCTGGAGAATACTAAACGCACCAAAATAATATGAGGTAATATTCATTTAAAAAAAGGCTCAGAATCATCAGTTTACAAAGTCCTGAACACCTTTAATACATAGTGAAGCTTGTAAAGCTCAGATAAGGGCCAGCATGTGGAACCTATTATTTCCCCTACAGGACACCTACCACAGTCTTTGAGATCTCAGTATTGACTAGAGCACTATTTGATAAATGCTTATACAATGCCTTATGGTTTTATGAGGACTTACAGATCTCTAATCCATGACAACTGTGTGAGGTATTCATGGCTGGCAGTTCACAATGACTAAAAGGTAAAGGAAAGGAAAGCTACAGAGGGCAGAGGGTTAACTGTTGTCCAAAGTTGGCTAACTTTCCTTATGCCTCTGTGCAGTCTTTTTTTACCATCATTATAAACTTGTATTAAACCAAAATCTGTTCATTTCGTCCTTAGAGGTTTAGCTCTGAGAGTGATCATTTTTTCTGCAGTGACAATTTTATATTTAGGGTATGTTTGTATGTGGATTTTTGTTTGTGTAAAGTAGTAGGTATCATATGTTTAAATAACTTAATAAAAACAATTGGTATCAGATAGAGCATAGGATTTGCATGTCCACTGGGTAGTGACCATGAGAACAGAAATACTTTCCCTTCCCCCAGTGTTTTCTGAGTCAGGGACCCAGGACTTTATATTTTAACTAAGATTTTATTGCTCAGAAGCAGTTAGTTTTGGTCAAAACAGTGTGCAAAGTTGAATGTTTCTGCCTGTTAGAAATATTCTGTTTTTGTCATTGTTCCCTGTTTCACTGACCAGACAAATAAATATTTCAGAATGTGATGCCATAACAACACAAGGAAATGAGCAATCCTGTGTTGATGTCTGCATTTAAGGAAAGAGTGCATGATGATGTGTGTGAGCTATGCTAACAAATGGACTGACTGAATCCAGGCTGTGAGAGTTCTAGGCTTTGAGTTGTATGACATTGGCCACCATTGCAATGTCTTTAAGCCTGAAGTCCACATATATAAAATGTAGATGAAAACAGACTCTTATGGTTGTTGTGAAAATTAAGTATGACAATGCATATTCAACCACTTAAAACCTTACTTGGGGGTGGGCAGGGAAGTATGAGTGGCAAATCCCATTAGGATGGGGGTGAAGCTGACACCAGTGGTTGGGCCATAGGGTCATCTGGCTTCCAGCCATGGTAGTGGGAGCTGGAGCCTAGGGTGGTGTTCTTTGAATATTTCTTCATTATTGTTATGAATGTTTATGTAAATATTTCTGTGCTTTAAATACTGCTCTCTTTTATCATGTTATCATATTACAGTTTGCCTCAGACTTTTTAACTTTAAATCCTAAAAATTTTAACTACAAGATATCAAGAAGGGTGACTGTTTATGCAAGGAATGTGCATTCTCTTCTAGGGAGATTGTGCATTTTTGGTTCTAAGTATTTTTGTATTATTTGACATGGAAGTAGGACAGTTATTTGGGTTATACATTTGTTTTAAGGAGATGTTTTGAATTCAGGATTGATAAGGATCCTATTGTAAATATTAACTCAGTCAAATGAGTTGGGCTGTTGTGCTGTTTGGCCAAACACTGTTATTGATGTTGCTGAGTAGACATATTGTAGATGTGATTAACATCTACCATCATCTAAATAAAGAATATTATATATATGTATATATATGTATATATGTGTATATATGCAAATTCCTCTATTAAGAACCCAGACTGATACAGTAAGCAAATACAGACAAGAAAATATAAAGTCAAATTAGTAATATGCATATCTACTTGCATTCTGAGAAACGGAATGTGAGTATAATTAAAAAGGTTATGGGGGAGGCTGGTGCTGTGGCACAGCAGGTTAACGCCCTGGCCTGAAGCGTCGGCATCCCATATGGGCACTGGTTCAAGAACCAGCTGCTCAACGTCTGATCCAGCTCTCTGCTATGGCCTGGGAAAGCAGTAGAAGATGGCCCAAGTCCTTGGGCCCCTGCACCTGTGTAGAAGACCTGGAAGAAGCTCCTGGCTCCTGGTTTTAGATGGGAATGAATCCAGAAGTTGCAGTCAATTGGGGAGTGAACTAGTGAATGGAAGACCTCTCTCTCTCTCTCTTACCTCTGTGTAACTCCGACTTTCATGTAAATAAATAAATCTTAAAAAACTGAAAGCTTATGGGTATAATTAGAAAGCCTACTCTTGATGGCCCAAGTGCTTGGTCCCTGCACCCACATGGGAGACCAGGAGAAGCACCTGGCACCCAGCTTCGGATCAGCATGGTGTGCTGGCTGCAGCGGCCATTGGGAGGTGAACCAACAGAAAAGGAAGACCTCTCTCTCTGTCTCTCTCACTGTCCACTCTGCCTGTCAAAAAATAAAAAAAGCCTACTCTTAAGAAGGAGTTTATTATTCAATTAATTAAATATTTGTACTCTGTATAATGTCAATACATTTTTAATGATGCATTCTAGCTTGTTGCTCGAGCAGTGCTTTTCAAACCATCTGTAGGAAAGGACCAAGATTTTCCCATCCCATGGTAAATTGATATTTTGTAAAATAAAGTAAAATGAATAATAATTACTATAAAAGTGAAATTCTGGGAGGACAGAAAAATGTAATCTTTTTTTCATTTTAAATCAGATGCTCCACAAAATAATCATTGCTTCTCATGATAATTACCATATTTTTATTTTAAAACACCTAGAATCTTTTTGTTTTGTTGCTGTCTCTGAATATATAACTACCACAAATACAGATTTAATGTAATTTGAATGTTCTATTTTTAAGTAATTTCTCTTTTCTCCTGTCACATTAGTATTGTTTCAAACAAAATACTCATTCCTTGTCAAAAAATGCCAGCATATTGCTTTTCACTTCATAATATTTGCAGCATTTTAGAATTCTTTTGATTCTTGACTTTCTGCATTCCATCTGCATATATCTTTAATATCCTAGTTTAAGTCAGTATTTTCCTGGTGAAATGGAGGCCATCTTGCTAGGGTTTACATTGTGAGGTCATCAGCTTCTTCAAAGTTCTGTAAGTTGTCTTGGCAACTTTCAAGTACACAGTTTCTCAGAGACATCTTAGGATGAGGTAATCATCCACCACTTCCAGGTAATATATTTTGAGTATTTTATGGATGTTTCTGGGACTGTAAATTTCCCTTTAATTGGGAAAACTAAAATAGTTGAAGACTGTTATGGTAAGTGTCATTGTCTTTGTTTTTCTTTTTCTTGAGTCTTTTTTTAATGTGCTGTAATAGACTATTTATTACCAATTTTCCATAAGTCTTTTATTTTCTTTGACAGGCAGAGTTAGATAGTGAGAGAGAGAGAGAGAGAGAGGTCTTCCTTTCATTGGTTCACCCTGCAAATGGCCACCATGGCCGGAGTGCTGTGCCGATCCGAAGCCAGAAGCCAGGTGCTTCCTCCTGGTCTCCCATGTGGTGCAGGGCCTAAGCACTTGGGCCATCCTCCACTCCTTTCCTGGGCCCCAGCAAAGAGCTGGACTGGAAGAGGAGCAACTGGGACAGAATCTGGTCCCCCAACCAGGACTAGAACCCCAGGTGTTGGGGTCACAGGGGGAGGATTAGCCTAGTGAGCCATGACGCCAGCCTCTATAAGTCTTTTAATAATCTGTTATTTATCCCTCTGGATTACTGATTTATAATTATTTGATTAATATATTTCATTTGATAAAACATCTAACTTTTTATGTTTCATCTTTCAGATTACCATTACCTCTGTGTGTTTTAATATCCTAGTCTAACTTTATCCTTCCATTGTGAACCTGTGAAAAAATTAAATTTTGACTATGAGGTCATGAACTCCAATAAAATTGTTTTAAGTTCTACTGACAGTTGTCATGCACATACATTTTGACAAATCTTGATTTCCTTGATAATTCACACTATCCATGTAACCCATTTTTAGAGCCATCTATTCTTATTTTCTTTTTTAAATATTTATTTACTTATTTGAAAGAGTTACACAGAGAAGAGAGAATGAGATTTGCCATTTCTGGTTTGCTCCACAGATTCTTCAGTGGCTTGGGTGGATCAGGCTGTAGCCAGGACCCAGGAGCCAAGATCCAGGACCCAGGAGTTTCTTCCCATCGTCCACATGAGTTGCAGGTGCCCAATCACTTGGGCTATCTTCCACTGCATAGTTCAAGGCCATTTACAGGGAGCTGGATTGGAAATGAAGCACCAGGATAGGAAACAGCACAAATGTGTGATGATTCTTTCACAAATGTCAGTTTTACCTGCTGCACTAGGATGCTAGATCCAGTGGACATATTTTTAACTTATATGAATTTTATGGGACTCTATAATTACTATCAGTGTATGAGACTTGCAGTAGAGTAGTTACAGACACTGGCTTCATTGAATTCTTGCTGCTAACTTGTTTGATCTTTGATTTCTATTTTGTATTTTTTTCATTCATATTCCTTTGTAGAGTAATTGTAGTCTTATTTTTTTCCAGCCAAATATTTTTTTACTATTTGTCCTGTTGTTTCAATGAAATTATTGTTTCTTATAATATATTTGATTTCATAATATCTCCAGCATCATTCTTTAATTTTTATTAATCTGGACTTGTAACTATCATCTATGTATATTTTAATAATCTCTTCTATACAATCCGTCAACTGTGAACCTCAGGTCATTTTGTTTGATATTTTCATTATGAAGTTATCAACTGCCATAAAATTATGTAAGTTGTTCTGGGAATTTTTATGTACACAGTTTTTCAGAGCCATTTCAGGGGAATCTGGACACTGCCCCCTTCATATTTCTAGGTAATTGTGAATATTTATGAAACTGTGGGATTATCTTTGATTTTTTTTGAAAATGTGAGTGGGTTTGTTCTAAATACATATATCTTAGCTGTGTTATTATTCTGACAGGTGATATTTTCTTTTATTTACATTTCATGGAAAATTTTTGTTTATATTACCTTAATTATAATAGTATACGTTTGAAATATATTTTATTTATTTGAAAGACAGAGTTAAAGTGAGAAAGGAAGAGAGAAAGTGAGAGTGAGAGAGAGAGAAATCTTCCTTCTTGGTTCACTCCCCAAATGCCCACAAAGTCCAAGACTGGGCCACACTGAAGGCATAGGATAGGAGAATTTTCCAGGTCTCTCCCAGGGGTGCAATGGCCATGGAATTGGTCTATCATCCAGTGCTTCTGCAGGCACATTAGCAGGGAGTTGGATCAGTGTGGAGCAGCCAGGACTCAAATTTGCACCCATATGGGATGCCAGCCAGTGACTTTACCTACTTTGCCACAATATCAGCCTCAATAGTCTAGTTTTCAACAGTTTCTCTATCTCCTTATCATTCTATCATTGCTGCTAAAATTATTCACTTATTCTCATAGTAATAATATATTTTATTTCATAGCATCTTTTTTATTTGCTTTTGTATTTGAGTTTATAGCTGACACCTATATATCTCTTTAACTTGGTATTGTAAGCCAGTCCTAGCACTATGACTGCATGGACATCATGGTTGGATTTTTCATTAGATCATCAGCTCCAACCAAATACTACAGTTTTTGTGGTAACCATCTTGGACATATTTTCAGAGACATCCTTGATTCATCTGATAATTCTGATAATTCATTCTTGCAGTTAGTAAATTTTTATCTTTTCTGAGTGCTTGAGACTTCAATTTTTGAAAGTTTTGATAGAATACTTCTAGATACATATTTCCTTTATGATAATTGTGATTAGGAAAGAAAAAATAAAATTATTGTGGTAAATTATACGGTCTTTGATTTATCTTTCCTGAAATACATTTTTTGTTTTCCTTTTTTCAATGTACTTATATTGGTCTGTTTTAGAGTAATGTCTCATATCTCCTTTTCAAAGAATTACTGTTTCAACTGAAATTATTAATTTGTTCTCACAGTAATTATAAATAAATTTTATTTCTTTTAAAACTTTTGTCAGTATAAAAATAACAGTTTTCATGAAGTTTATAGATACAATTCCAGGAAGATGACCACCATTTACCCCTCCCTCAATTCCCCCTCTTGCTTTCTTTTTTCTTTAATTTTTGCAATAACAATTAAATGTACTTTATAATCACAGACTTAATGCACCACTAACCACAATGTTCAACAAGTAAAAAGTAGGAAAACTATTATTCCACAGGAAGATAGACTTCATAAACAATGAGTATATATCGTTGTGTCCATTTCATTTTTATGCTTTTTTGTATTCTATATTAACTACCACATATAAGATTTCTCACATATTACCATTTTTGTCACTGGCTTATTTCACTAAGCATAATGGACTCTAGTTGCATCCAGTTTGTTGTAAATGATGGGGTTACATTCTTTTTTATGGCTGAGTAGTATTCCATTGTGTATATATCCCATATTTTATTTAATAATATTTCTTTTTCTTAAAGATTTATTTATTTATGGCCAGTGCCATGGCTCACTAGGCTAATCCTCTGCCTTGCGGTGTTGGTACACCGGGTTATAGTCCCAGTCGGGGCTCCAGATTCTTTCCTGGTTGCCCCTTCCAGGCCAGCTCTCTGCTGTGGCCCAGGAAGGCAGTGGAGGATGGCCCAAGTACTTGGGCCCTGCACCCCATGGGAGACCAGGAGAAGTACCTGGCTCCTGCCTTTGGATCAGCGTGGTGCGCCGGCCGCAGCACGCCAGCCGTGGCAGGCATTGGAGGGTGAACCAATGGCAAAAGGAAGACCTTTCTATCTCTCTCACTGTCCACTCTGCCTGTCAAAAAAAAAAAGACTTATTTATTTATTTGAAAGGCAGAATTACAGAGAGCCAGAGGCAGAGAGAGAGAGAAGTCTTCCATCCACTGCTTCATTCCCTAGATGGCCGCAATGGCTGGAGCTGCGCCAATGAGATTCTTCCATGTCTCCAACATGGGTGTAGGGGCCCAAGGACTTGGGCCATTTTCCACTGCTTTCCCAGGTCATTGCAGAGAGCTGGATTGGAAGTGGAGCACCTGGGACTCAAACCAGCACCCATATGGATACCAACACTGAAGGTGGTGTGCTGTGCCACAGCACTGCCACCTCATAATATTTCTAATTCTTTAGTTTTGTCTTTGATATTATTTGTTTTATGTATATATATAACTATTATCCTTTTTCAATATGAGGTCATCATTTACATCAAAACTGTAAGTTGTCCCTGCAATCTTCATTTACACAAATCTTAGAGCCATCTTAGGTCCCACCAGTTATTCACCTTTTCTTGATGACAATTTTTGAAAATCTTTTCTCAATTATTGGGTTAACTTTGAATTTTCTTGTTATTTTTAAAATATCCAATCGAGTAGTTCCATGTGCCATCATCTTTCATTTATGATTATTCTCATGGACATGGGAATTTTTTACCATCACTTTATTTTCCCATTTTAAATATAATTTTAATGATTTATTTTTAGCACCTGCCTTTACAATCGTTTGTCTTTCTATTAATCTTACCAGATTAGTCATTTCTTCACAAAGTAACGATTATTAAGTGTTCTGTTTTCTTTTTTTTTTAATTTAATAAATGTGAATTTACAAAGTGCAACTTTTGTATTGTTGTGGCTTCCCCCACCAACCTCCCTCCCTCCCGTGGCCCTCCCCTCTCCCACTCCCTCTCCCATCCCACCCTTCATTGAGTTTCATTTTCAATTACCTTCATATACAGAAGATCAACTTAGTATATACTAAGCAAGGATTTCAACAGGCTGCACTCACACAACCGCACAAGTTATAGGGTAGTGTCGTCTTTAAGTTTCATAGTAAAACACATTAAGGACAGAGATCCTATGTGGGGAGCATGTACCCAGTGACTCCCATTGTTGATTTAACAATTGGCACTCTTATTTATGATGTCAGCAATCACCCGAGGCTCTTGCCATGAGCTATCTAGGCTCTGGAAGCCCCTTGAGTTCACCAACTCTGAACTTGTTTAGCCAAGGCCATATCACAGTGGAGGTTCCTTCCTCCCTTCAGAGAAAGGTGCCTCCCTCCTTGATGGCCTGTTCCTTCTGCTGGGGTTTTGTTCATCAGGATCTTCCCTTTAGGTTGTTTTTTGCCACCATGTCATGGCTTTCCATGCCTGTGAGGCGCTCATGGGCCTTTTAGCCAGATCCAAATGTCCCAAGGGTTGATTCTGAGGCAGGAGTGCTGTTTGGGGTATTTGCCATTCTATGAGTCTGCTGTGTGTCCTACTTCCCCCACAGGATCATTCTCTCCCTTTTAATTCTATCCTTCATTATTTGCCTACACTGGTCTTATTTGTTAAATATCTTCGACACTTACCCTATCTTTTTGATCAGTTATGTACTTATATTTATCACTTTACCAAGTGAGCTGGCATTGGTACATGCCTCCTTGATAAGATTGAGTTGAAATCCCCTGGCACATTTCTAGCTCTACCATTGGAGGGAAGTCCGAATGAGCATGTGCTGACCTATATATCTCCTCCCTCTCTTATTCTCACTCCTATATTTAACAGAGATCATGTTTCTATTAATTTTAAATGTGTGAGAATGATTGTGTGTTGATTACAAAGTTCAACCAGTGGTATTAAGTAGAACAAGCAAAGCAACAACAACAAATACTGAAAGGAATAAAATAGTAAGTTGTTCCTCAACAGTCCATTTAGTTGCCATCGATCAGGTAGAACATACAATATTTGTCCCTTTTGGACTGGCTTATTTCACTCAACATGATGTTTTCCAGATTCCTCCATTTTGTTGTAAATGACCAGATTTCATTGTTTTTTTACTGCTGTATAGTGTTCCATAGAGTACATATCCCATAGTTTCTTTATCCAGTCTTCTGTTGATGGGCATTTAGGTGGATTCCATGTCTTAGCTATTGTGAATTGAGCTGCAACAAATATTGAGGTGCAAATGGCTCTTTTTTTCTCCCCTTTAATTCCATCTGGATAAATTCCAAGGAATGGGATGGCTGGGTCCTGTGGTAGGGCTATATTCAGGTTTCTGAGGACTCTCCAAACTGTCTTCCATAGTGGCTTTACCAGTTTGCATTCCCACCAACAGTGGGTTAGTGTCCCTTTTCCCCCACAACCTCGCCAGCATCTGTCATTGGTTGATTTCTATATGTAAGCCAATCTAACCGGGGTGAGGAGAAACCTCATTGTGGTTTTGATCTGCATTTCCCTGATGGCTAGGGAACCTGAGCATTTTTTCATGTGTCTGTTGGCCATTTGGATTTCCTCTTTTGAAAAATGTCTGTTAAGGTCCTTGGCCCATCTTTTTATTGGGTTGTTTGTTTTGTTTCTGTGGTGTTTCTTGTTCATTTTATAGATTCTAGTTGCTAATCCTTTATCTGTTGTGTAGTTTGCAAATAACGTCTCCCATTCTATTGGTTGCCTCTTCACTTTCCTGACTGTTTCCTTTGCTGTAACGAAACTTTTCAATTTGAGGTAATCCCATTTATTTATCTTTGATTACCTATGCCTCTGAGGTCTTCTCCAGGACTTCTTCACCTGTTCCAATGTCTTGAAGGGTTTCCCCTATGCTCTCAATTAGTTTCATGGTGTCATGGTGTATCTCTAGTTCTTTGATCCATGTTGAGTGGATTTTTGTATAAGGTGTAAGGTAGGAGTCTTGCTTCATACTTCAACATGTGGACATCCAGTTTTCCCAGCACCATTTGGTGAAGAGGCTGCCCTTGTTCCAGGGGTTGGTTTTAGGTCCTTTGTTAAATATGAGTTGGTTATAGAAGTTTGGATTGAGTGCATCCTGTAGGTCTCCGACTGTATTTTTAATTTTTTTATTTTCTTCTTCCTGCGTTTGAACTGACTGTATTATTTCTGGAAGTTTGTCTTTGAATTCTGATATTTGCTCTTCTATTTCATCTGTTCAATTTCTGAGGGATTCCACGGTGTTTTTTATATGGTCAATTGAGTTTTTCATTTCCAGTATTTCATTCTGGCTTCTCTTTAGGATCTCTAATCCTTGGGCTTGTTTTTTGTTCAGCTCTTGAATCTGTTTCTCATTATTTCTAAGTAATCTGATTATTAATTTTCTGAATTCTTTTTCTGGCATGGTTTCAAATTCTTCTTCTTCTTCAGCCTCTGTTATGGTTGGTTTAACCTGCTCCATTGGCGAGTTTATATGTTCTTCTATATTCTTATTCTGGGTTTTTCCTTTGTTTTTCAGCATTCCATCTGCCTTGTTTTTCAGGTCGATTTCTCTCTGCTATAGGCTGCTGTGGGTCTTTACCAATATCCAGCATAAGCGTAAGCAGGCTGCTCTACTTTCTAGAGTTTGTTTGTTTATTTATTTATTTATTTATTTATAACTTGAGTGGGCTGGTGTCAGGGCTTTGAGGTGCCAATCTCCGCCCCTTGGGGGCCGCTTTCTCTGTTCCCTTGTTCACCTTTACATGTCAGTGCCTAGGGTTTGTTGGTCAGCCACTCTCCCTCACTGTGCCTCCTGGGCAAGGAGTGTTGAGTAGCTCCAGACCACCTTTGGACTCTGCCCCTGCTGCTTCCTCCTTCAGAGCAGAGGCCAGCCTCCTTTAAGCCCAAATGTAAACAAACAGGATAGCTGCTCTCTGCCCACTGCAGCTCTGATTGTGGGGAGGGCGGAGGTGAAGAACCAAAGTGACTCTATTTTAAGACAATAAAAAAGCAGCCTCCATTTCCCATAGCAGACCCGAGTCCTTGTAAAAGCAGGCATTCAGGCATCCCGGAGGTATCCAAGCTTACCAGGGATAGCTAGCTCAGTAGACCAAGGACAGCACAGTAGAGATTGCTAAACAAAGTAACTCCCTGTACCCAAAGCTCCCATGCTGTGAGCCCCCGCTGTAACTCCCTATACCCAAAGCTTCCATGCTGTATGTAACTCTTTTTTTCCTGCTGATGTAGCCCTTTTTTCCTTTAAAAACTCTCCCACACAAAGACTGGGGCCTCACTCCTTCCTCCGCTGTGCTGGTTGGTTAGATGGGGTCCCTGTCGTGGCTTGTACTCTCGAATAAACCTTGCTTTTGCAGTTCGGTATGATCGACTCTCTGGGGGTCTCTGTGGGGATCTAATGATCTGGGCACAACATATTTTTTGGTGCCCAATAGAGGCTCCGAAGGATCCTAGCATTTTTAATCCCTCAGTTTGCCCCCTTGTATCATGCCCTCTTCCCCCGGGTGCTATTCATTTTTTTTTTGTCTGGTAACTTGAGTAGGCTGGTGTCAGGGCTTTGAGGTGCCAAGCTCCGCCCCTCAGGGCAAGTTTCCCTCTCCTTTGTTTGGCTTGAGTTGTTGGTCAGCTGCCCTCCCTCACTGCACCCCCTGTGCAAGTAGTGTTGAGTTGCTCCACTCCACCTTTGGACTCCGCCTCTGAAGTTTCCTCCTTCTTCATAGTGTGGAGGCAGAGGTTGTTCACCTTTAAGCCCAAATGTAAACAAACAAGATGGCTGCTTTCCGCCCACTGCAGCTCCAATTTGGGGAAGGGCGGAGGCACCAAGGGATCCTGGTGTGTTCAGTCCCTCAATTCATCCCCTTGGATCATGCACTCCTTCCACAGGCACTACTCTGTTCTGTTTTTTATTTCCTCCCCCACTCAGTTGTGCGTGTCTCACTGTTCATCCCAGGGTGGGTTGGGGGAGGGGCGGCGGCAGCTGCTGCAGTGGTGCCAGGTGCCCTGTCTCACCTCTGCTTCCAGCGCTGGTGCGTAGACTCCCCTGCTGGTGTCCTACGCTTCAGGCGTCCGCGTCCTCCTCAAAGGTCCACCCTGTCTCCCCAGTTTCACAAGAGTTTTCTCTGCAGTATATTCTTTCTACCCTTTCCCAAAACTACAGATTCTCACCCCTCCTTGAACCTTCCCTTCCCAGACCATTGGTGTGCTCCCTCCCTACTCTGCCATCTTGCCCCCAGATTCTTAAGTTTACATGCACACATATTTTCAGAATAATTTTAAGCCTTCTGATAATTCATTCTTTTCAGTAATATATTTTTGCTTGGTCTCAATATTTATGAGATTTTTCCTTTGTTTTCTAAGAGTTACAATAGAGTATTCATGTCACATTTTCTTTATTGTTATTCAGATAAATGGTGACATATATCATTGACTAATATTTCTTGGAAAAGATTTAATTTGTTGTCCCCTTTTATTGCAATTGTGATGGACTATTTTTAGCACCTTATCTCACATTGGTTTTCATACCTCATTCCTTTCTTTAATGTTTTATTTATTTGAAAATCAGAGCATCACGGATGGGAGGGAGGAAGGGAAGGAAGGAGGGAGAAAGAGGAGAGGGAGAAAGGTAGAAAGAGAGAGAGGGAGAGAAAAAAGGAAAAGAAAAGAAATGAAAGGAAAAGAAAAGAAAAGAAGAAAAAAAGAAAAGAAAGAGAGGAAGGAAGGGGGCAGGCACTGTTCTAGTCTTGGTTGCTCCTCTTCCAGTCCAGCTCTCTGCTGTGGCCCAAGAAGGCAGCAGAGGATGGCCCAAGTGCTTGGGATCCTGCACCCACATGGGAGACCAGGAGGAAGCTCCTGGCTCCTGGCTTCAGATTGGTGCAGTGCCGGCTGTAGCGGCCATTTGGGGAGTGAACCAATAGAAGGAAGAACTTTCTTTCTGTCTTTCCCTCTCACTGTCTATAACTCTACCTGTCAAAAAAAAGGGGGGGGGGAAGAGAGAGAAAGAAAGAGCTCTTCTATCTGCTGTTTTATTTCTCAGATGGCTGAAACAACTGAGTCTGATCCAGGCTGAAGGCTATGAATTTAATATGGTTCTCCCACAAGGGTGTCAAGGTTCTAAACCCTTAGCTACCTTCCATTGCTTTTCTCAAGTCATTAGCAGAAAGTTAAATCAGATGTGGAGCATCCAGTGCCCATATTGGATGCTGACATCACAGGTAGTGTCTTGACCTATTAATCCATAAGTTCAGCCCCAACTGTTACTTAACAAATTGTTTATTTTTCTCACAATGATCACAATATGTATTTTATTGCATTTTCATCCCCATACTATTTTGTGTTTCTGCCTTTGCATTGCAACTGTCACCTTTATGTGTCCACAGTATCTTGAAGCCAGAGCCTTCCATGTTATCTTGTTCGTTGAGATGTTATCAGCCTTGGAAAGTGTAACTTTACCTCACAACTTTATGTACACATTTTTCAGATAAATGTAATGCAATACCTGGCTATTAACTCTATAGGTAACATTTTGAAAATTTTGTTGATATTTTGGGGGATCTAAATGTACCTTTTATTTTTGAAAATGACATACTCCTGTATAGTCAAGGATTTTAGTATTTTAAAGATTTATTTTAAGGGCAGTGTGGAAAAGAAACATGGGGGGGAAATTTCATGTATTTGTGTACCCATCTAATTGCCAAAGAAACTGGGACTGAGCCAGGCCTAAGCGAGGAGCCAGAACCTCCATCTGAGGCTTTGATGTGGATGGCAAGAAAAGGATTATTTATGCCATAATCTTATGCCTCCAAAGTACATTAGCAGAAAGCTGGATCAGTAATGCAGAATAGATTGTACTTCTACCAGGCATCACAATGTTTGATTAAGCCACTGGTGGCTTAATCCACTGGATGAGAACATCATCCCCCAGACATACTTATTTTACTTCTGTGATAGATGGTATGATCTTTGGTATAAATATGTTGGACTTCTTATCATTCATTTTTTATGCAACAGTAACAATCTGTACTTCTGTCACTTTATCTACATTAGTGTATTTTTGTTTCTTCTCCCAGGATATTTATTTGTTCTTACATTGATCATAATTAGCTTTTCACAATCATATGACATTTTAAATTATATTTATTTTCAGTAATATCTCTGTAATTAACACACAATTATTCTTAGGTGTTTAAATTTTAACTGAAAAGTGATCCCTGTTAGGAATTTGGAAAACATTATGTTGAGTGAAATAAGCCAATCCCAAAGGGACAAATACCACTTGTTCTCCTTGATAGGTGACAACTAACTGAGCACCAAAAAGGAAACCTGTTAAAATGAAATGAACACTATGAGAAATGGTGACTTGATCAGCCCTCACCCTGACTGTTGATGAGCATCTTAATATGTTATCCCTCTTAGTATCTTTTTGTTTGTTCTACTTAATACTTTTGGTTGAATACTGTAATCAATACACAATTCTTCTTAAGTGCTGAAACTTAACTGAAAAGTGATCGCTGTTAAATATAAGAGTGGGAATAAGAGAGGAAAGAGATGTGCAATTCGGGACATGCTCAAGCTGACATACCTCAAATGGTGGAGTTAGAAACATACCAGGGGATTCCAATTCAATCCCATCAAGGTGGCATGTACCAACGGCATCTCACTAGTCCCAGTGATCCATTTCTGTTCACAATTGATCGTAATGATAGGACTAAGAACCAAAGGGATCACATAAACAAGAATAGTGTCTGCAAATACTAGCTGATAGAATCAAAAAGGGAGAGAATGATCCAACATGGGAAGTGAGATACACAGCAGACCCATAGAATGGCAGATGTCCTAAATAGCGCTCTGGCCTCATAATCAGCCCTTAAGGCATGGGGATCCGGCTGAAATGCCCATGAGAGTATTTCAGGCATGGAAAGCCAAGACACTCTGGGGGGAAAAAAAAAAAAACCTAAATGAAAGATCTCTGTGAGTGGGATCCCAGTGGAAAGAATGGGTCATCAAAGAAGGAGGTGCCTTTCTCTGAAGGGAGCAGAGAACTTCCACTTTGACCATGGCCTTGTCTACATATGATCAGAGTCAGTGAACTCAGGGGGCTTCCATAGCCTTGGCAGCTCATGACAAGAGCGTAGGGTGATTACTGATGCCATAAACAAGAGTGTCAATTTGTTAAGTCAACAACAGGAGTCACTGTGCACTTACTCCTCATGTAGGATCTTTGTCCTTAGTGTGCTGTACATTGAGATTTAATGCTATAACTAGTACTCAAACAGTATTTTTCACTTTATGTGTCTGTGTGGGAGCAAACTGTTGAAATCTTTACTTAATGTATGCTAAACTGATCTTCTGTATATAAAGAGAATTGAAAATGAATCTTGATGTGAATGGAAGGGGAGAGGGAGTGGATAAGGGGAGGGTTGCGGGTTGGAGGGACATCATGGGGGGGAAGCCATTGTAATCCATATTCTGTACTTTGGAAATTTATATTCATTAAATAAAAGTTAAAAAAATAATATCTTAATCAGAACCAGCCCAACACCAAGTGTTTAATTTGGTTAGCATTTTGTGAAGTCATTAACACACTCAAATTCTGTAGTTTTTCCTGTTAACTGTCATGTACATAGTTTCTCACAGACATGTTCTAAATTTTGCCTTTGATTTTTAAAACTTCCACACTGTAATTCAAGATATGTGAACCTTTCCTTTTATATATTATAGAACATGACATGATCTTTATATTATTTAAATTTTGGGACTTTTTTTGTATTTTATGGTATTGATGTAATTGTATTGAACTATTTATCAGAATATTCCCTATTTCTACTTTTCACCTCATTAGTCCCCCTTTCAGATTACTCATTACTTCTCACAGTAATCATAACATATCTTATTTCATAGTGTGTGTTCATTTTTACTTGTGTCCATGATCACAACATATGTTTTTATAACACATACATCACTTTTTATTTTTACTTTACTTTTTAATCTTTTGTTATAGCCTGTGTATCACTAACATTCTAGTAAACCAGTGGTGATACAGTGACCTTGTGCCATACTTTGCATTTTCATTGTAAGTTCATCAGGTTGCTCAAACTTCTCTAAGTTGTCCTGGAAAATTTCATATATATACAGGAGTATTAAGCCAGTTGTATTCATTCTTCCTTTCCAACTGACACACTTTTACCTTTTCCAGATTTTTATCACTGGCATATAAAATTTTTCATCATTCATTCTAGACACTGCTATATTTCTGCTAATATACCATGTAAAATGGAAAAATCTCATCACAATTTAAGGTAATCCACTTAAAATATTTTAAAGATTTTTATTTATTTTAAAGGTAGATTTAGATATATACAGATAGAAGGAGTGTCAGAGAGAAATATCTTTCATCTACTAGTTCATTCCTCAAATCATTGCTATGGCTGGAGCAGAGTCTATTCAAACCCAATAGCAAAGAACTTCTTCCGTGTCCCCTAAATAGGTTCAGGGGCTTATGTTCTTGGCCTATTCTCTCTACTGTTTCCTCAGGCTATAGTAGAAAGCTGGATTAGAAGAGGAGCATCCAGGAAATGAACTAGGACACATCTGGGAAGCCAGTACCACTGGCAGAGTCCTAGACTACTACACTACAGCATTATCCCTAAGAAACACATTAAACTTTGTTGTAACAGACTCTTTTTAACCAAATACCTTTATGCTTGCTAATTAATATTACTCCAGCCAAGTTATTCAGTTTCACTTTCCATTTTAGAAAAATATTTTAGGGTCAGTTCTGTGGCACAGCAAGTTAATGCCCTGGCCTGATGCATTGGCATCTGATATGGGCACCAGTTCAAGACTCGGCTGCTCTGCTTCCAAGCCAGCTTTCTGCTATGGCCTGGGAAAGCAGTAGAAGGTGGCCCAAATACTTGGGCCTCTGCACCTTCATGGGGTACTTGGAAGAAGCTCCTGGCTACTGGCTTTGGGTCATCGCAGTCCCGGCTGTTGTGGCCAATTGGGGAGTGAACCCGTGGATGAAGACCTCTCTCTCTCTCTCTCTCTCTCTCTCTCTCTACCTCTCTTTTCTCTATGTAACTCTGACTTTCAAATAAATAAATAAATCTTAAAAAATAGCCCTTGCATATGAGATTCTGGGCCCTGTTCTTAAAAAATAAAGAAAGAAAGAAAAGAGGAAAAATATTTTATATAGTTAATGTCTCTTCTTTGGCTATTGTGTTTGAATTTACTGATTTACTGCTATTTCTATGTCTCTGATTCTCTCCCTCTCCTTCTCCCTCTTCCTTTCCCTCTCTCTTCCTTTCTAACATCCTAGCTTAAGTGAGTGCTACTACAATGAACCTGTGGCCATCTTGCATGATTTTTAGTAGTGATGTGATTAGGTCACTCAAAATTTTGAGTTTCCCTTGCAACATTCATACACACAGTATCTGTGATCTGTCAAGAGGAAATTTAGTCTTTTAGACCTTCAAAGTCACATATTTTAAACTTAGTTGACTTTTATGATGGCAAAATTATCATTCACAGAAATTTTCCAAAATGTAGCCATAGATACATTTTCTCTTAAAATTATTAAAGTTGGTAGAATGATCTCTGGTTGTTTTATATTCATTGATTTTTATTTTTATTTCACTTCAAATGTAATTATAATGAACTATTCTCACCAAATTCCCTCATCATATCTACATTTTAATAGAATTTATGGGATTATAAATTAACCTTTGGTTTTAGAAAGTTTTTAATGCATAGTTCTAGGTACTAGGATGATTTCTTTAAGTTCATTTTCTTGATCACTCCTTGATTCAACGTACTGAGAAATAATCTTTATATTTCTCTTTTAAGTGTAGTGGAGTATATTTTTACACCAAATACTCCTATTTTTACTTGTCACTCTTATTTCTCATATTGCATTACTAAATTTTGCTCACTAAAACTGTGCATTAATTAAACATTTATTTCATAGCATAAGCTTCTACCTTATTGTTTGGTTTTGAAAGACATTTTGCTCATGTTAAAAAAAGGTTATGTAGACATAGCATTCATTCAATACTTTCATTTTCAACAAATGGGAATTGTATTGAGGCCTTGGGGCCAAGGGCTGTGGCAGGGGCATCCTTCTATGGGTAGAGCTTTACTTGACCATTTTTCCACTTCTTGGGGTGGACTTTTTTGTTTATTTTTCAATATTTATTTAGTTTTTTAAATTTTTTATTTTGAAACCCAGAGTCACGATAGGAAGAGGGAGATATAGAGGCAGAGATTGATTGGTCATCCATGGGTTCACTCCCCAATGGTCACCAAGACTGGGGTCGGGTGTGGCTAAAGTCAGGAGACAGGAACTTCCTATGGGTCTCACACTAAGTGCAGGGGATCAGGAACTTGGGACATTTCCACTGCTTTTCTAAGCACATTAGCGGAGAGGCAGATCTGAAATGAACTAATGAAGCTCAAAACTATGCCCACATGGGATGGTGGCATCACAGGAGGTAGAGATAATTGATATGGCTGCATTTTTCTTGTGATAGTTGGCATCACACAGAGGTAGTTGAGTTTAACACTTGAGGCAGATCATGTCACATTTGTATATATACACACATATATAAATGATTTCTTTATCCAGTCAATAATTAATGAACATCTCAGTTGATTCCATATCTTAGCTATTGTTAATTGAGCTTCAATGGAATGGGAGTACAAATAACTCTTTCATATGCTGATTTTTTTCTTTATTTGGTTTGGGTAAATTCCCAGGAGTGGAATGGCTGGGTCATATGGTAAATCTGATATATCTCCATGCTGTTTTATCAGTTGCTGGACAAGTTTACATTCCCACCAACAGTGCATTAGTGTACATTTTTCCTCACATCTTCACCAGCAATTGTTGTTTATTGATTTCTGTGTGACAGCCATTCTAACAGCGGTGAGGGGAAAGACACTGTGGTTTTGACTTGCATTTCCCTGATACCTAGTGATTCTGGGAATTTTTTTCAAGTGTCTTTTGGCCATATTAATTTCCATTCTTGACAAATGACTGTTTAAGTCCTTTGCCCAATTCTTGACTGGATTGTTTTGTCATTCTTAAGTTTCTTGATTTCTTTATAAATTCTGGATATTAACCCTTTATCAGTTGCATAGTTTTCAGCTATTTTCTTCCATTCTGTCAATTGCCTCTTTATTTTGCTGAGTGTTTCTTTTTCAATGCAGAAGCTTTTCAACTTGAAGTAATCCTATTTGTCTATTTCAATTCTGATTGCCTGTGTTTTGGGGTCTTTCTAGTAAGTCTTTGCCCATTCCAATGTTTTGAAGTATTTCCTCAGTGTTTCCTCATAATTAGATTCTATCAGGTTGTCAATTTAGATCTTTGATACATTTTGAGTAGATTTTTGTGCAAGGCCTAGGTTGTGGACTTGTAGCATACAGCTGCATATGGAGATCCAGTTTTCCCAGCACCATTTGTTGTTGAGACTGTCCTTGTTCTGAGGATTGATTTTAGCTCCTTTGCGTGGATTGATTTCTGGAACCTCTATTCTGTTCCATTTTTTCTACCTGTCTGTTTTGTACAAGTACCAGACTATTTTGATTATAACTGCACTGTAGTATGTCCTGAAATTTAGTATTGTGATGCCCCTGACTTCATTTTTGTTGTGTAAGATTGATTTTGCTATTCGGGGTCTCTTGTGTTTCATATGAATATTAGCATCATTTTTCCTATATCTCAAAAAAAAATCTTTGGTATGTTTATTTGGATTCCATTGAATATGAAAATTGCTTTCATCAGTATGGATATTTTGAAAATATTGATTGTTCCAACCCATGAACTTGGAAGATGTGTCCATTTTTATGTTTTTATCTATTTATTTAATGTTTTATAATTTTTAAAATAGAGATCCTAGACAACCTTGGTTAAATTTATAACAAAGTATGTTGCAGTTGATTTCTCAACAATGTTGCAGTGGATTCATTTCTGAGTGGAGGAGCGTGGTGGGGGCAAGAGGTGTGGAGTCACCACACAGACCCCAGGAGTCGGGTGAAAGCAGGCTTGAGGCAAGCAGCCTGCAGACTCATTTATTTCAGTTGGTACAACATCTTATATAACCAAGACCAGCCAATCTGGTGAATGGGCGGTCTATGCCCCAACCAATCACAGCCTGTTGCCAGGCAGTTTCCAAAGCCATCCAATCACAGCCTTTTGCCAGGCAGGCTCCATTTGCCATGTGGGTTTCAAATCCATCCAATCACAGCCTGTTGCCAGGTAGGCTATGTTGCCAAGTGGGTTTCAAAGCCATTCCTGAGTAACACACTCACTTGCCAGCAGCCACCTTGGCATGGCTTTCTCATTCCACCACAAAAGTATTTATACTTTTTTTGCTATTGTAAATGAGATTGAGCTAAATTACTTTTTTAATATTATAGTGTCTGGGTATACAAAGGTTATTGTTTTTTTCATGTTAATTGTATATCTGTTGTTATATTTCCTTTTTCATCTCTGATTTCATTGATTTGGGTCTTCTCTTCAGTTTTTATCTCACAGTGAAAATTCCAGAACACTGTCTTTCAACTTAGATATTCTTTCTTCTGCCTCAGTGAATCTGTTTTTAATGCTTTCTCCCATATTTTTAATTTGATCTATTGAATTCTTTATTTCTGAAATTTCATTTTGATTTATCTTTAAAATCTCAATTTCAAGGGAAAATTTCATTCATTTCAACCATGAATTTCTTTATTTCATTAATTTGGTTCTGGTTATTTTTGAGTAATCCTGTGGTTAATCATTGGAATTCAATTTCTGACATTTCATCAATCTCTTCATCTTCATAATCTAATTTTGAAATGATTTTGTGTTCCTTTGTTCGGGAGGTCATGTTTTCTTCCTTATTCTTGTTTATTGAATTTCTGCACTTATTTTTAGGCATTTGTGGATATACTTGTTGTTTTTTTCTCTGATGGCTTTGATTTTTATACTGTGCCTTTGTGGCTTAGTGGAATATTTGCACTTTCAGTGAATGCCCTTACGTGTGCTGGTTGTAGTCAGAGAGTTCCGGTTGTGCTCAAGCATGAGGCAAATATCCAGGATAAGTCTCTTCTTGATAACAGAAGGGTGGGAAATGATCATCTCTGTTGGTGTGATCACACTCTTACCTCCTCTCCTCTAAGGTGATCAATGTCTAGGTAGTAACCCCAAGTGGGTGTAACATTCATGTGCACTGCCATGTGAACTACACAAATGATCTACAGAATCTTCCTTTCAGGCTTGTATCCCAATACAGTGAGTGGTCTCAGGCAACCAGGAAGCTCTGAGCATGTGCAGCTGCACACAGCAATTACCCAAAGACCCAGCTACAACATGTACCCTCCCCTCCAAGCACAGAGTTCCTACAGTCTCAGGACACAAGGCTCCAAGTCATTGGGTGCAGAAGCTCCACTTTGCCTCACCAGACTTTCTGACCCACAGAGTGGAAGACATTCCCTGAGCCAGCTTTCTGTGGGTGCTCCACTTAGGTGGCTTGAGCCCCATAGCCTGTGGTATGTTAGGAGAATAGAGCATCTCACAATCTTGTATGGGTGCCCAGTCAACTATCAGTTTTCCTGTCAGGCTCAGTGACAACCATGGATTTTTCCCTCTATTTACAATATCTCGATTATACATGTACACAGGAGCCGCTGACTGAATCTTGCTGTCTCCCCACCACTGCTGACAGTACTGCTTAGAAGATGCCATCCTGTCTCATCCAGATGCTGAGTATGTGCATAAAGGCTTCTGCAGCAGCAGCTACTTTAGCCTAAAATGGCACCCTCCTCCCCTAATTGCAGCAGGCACCGTGGTGGGGAGGTTGGGATCAGTGAAACATGCCCCTTCCATCCACTGGAACCAAGATTACCCTCTAGTTCTTAGGGCTCCTGTTTGGAATCATGGCTAAAATCAAACTGGCAGAATCACCAAAGATCACTGCAGTCTGACCTAAAATCCATCTCCAAGTTGGTAACTGTTCTGGATTGCTACTGCTGGAGTCATATGCTGTGTCTATGATCATTCTGCACATCCACAAATTCTGCACAGGTCCAAGGCATTCCCCTTCCTTCTGTAGAAGTTCCACTGTGGATTTTTCTTTATCTTTCTTTATTTTATATATATGGAAGAAGTACAGGATAATAAATCTACAGACCTACCATATAACACAACCATCCCACTCCTGGGAATTTACCCAAATGAAATAAGACATACAGAGAGAGGGGTCTTCTATCTACTGTTTCACTCCACAAATGGCTGAAATAGCCATAACTGAGCTTATTCAAAGGGAGGAGCCAGGAGCATTCCTGGTCTGACATATTGCTCCATGGAACCAAAGACTTTGGCCATCATCTTCTGCATTCCCAGGGTCACTACCAGGGAGCTAGATTGGAAGTGGAGCACCCAGGACTTGAAATGGTGCACGTAGGAGATGCCAACACCAGTTCTTCAGTTTTCTTTCTACTTCTGCACTTACTGCCTTTACTATTAATCCTTAGCCAAGTGTGGTGCACCACACATCTTGGAATTGCCCTCATGTTTTTTTCTTTTTTTTTTTTTTTAGGAACCAAATTCTTTCTTTTAATTCAGTTAGCCATTCTGTTCAGTGATTTTCTGCTATTTTTTTTAACTTTTATTTAATGAATATAAATTTCCAAAGTACGATTTATGGATTACAATGGCTTCCCCCACATACCGTCCCTCCCACCCACACCCTCCCCTTTCCCACTCCCTCTCCCCTTCCATTCACATCAAGATTCATTTTCGATTATCTTAATATACAGAAGATCAGCTTAGTATACATTAAGTAAGGATTTCAACAGTTTGCTCCCACACAGAAACATAAAGTGAAAAATAATAGATGATTTTTTTTAATGATGATGAAATCAGATCAGACCTATTGTCATGTTTAATCCCAGTGAGAGTCAAGTTGGGAGTTAATAATTTCTTTCTTTTTTTTTTTTTACAGAGGATCAGTTTAGTATGCATTAAGTAAAGATTTCAACAGTTTGCACCCCCATAGAAACACAAAGTGAAATATATTGTTTGAGTACTCGTTATAGCATTAAATCTCAATGCAC
Source organism: Oryctolagus cuniculus (assembly GCF_964237555.1). Lineage (NCBI taxonomy): Eukaryota > Metazoa > Chordata > Mammalia > Lagomorpha > Leporidae > Oryctolagus > Oryctolagus cuniculus. Next base: position 88,201,624 of record NC_091444.1, on the reverse strand, counting down.
AGCACATTAAGGACAGAGATCCTACATGAGGAGTAAGTGCACAGTGACTCCTGTTGTTGACTTTACCAATTGACACTCCTGTCTATGGCATCAGTAATCTCCCTATGCTCCAGTCATGAGTTTGCAAGGCTATGGAAGCCCTCTGAGTTCTCCGATTCTTATCTTGTTTAGACAAGGTCATAGTCAAAGTGGAGGTTCTCTCCTCCCTTCAGAGAAAGGTACCTCCTTCTTTGAAGACCTGTTCTTTCCACTGGGATCTCACTCACAGAGATCTTTTGCCAGAGTGTCTTGACTTTCCATGCCTGAAATACTCTCATGGGCTTTTCAGCCAGATCCGAATGCCTTTAGTTTTCCCAACACCATTTATTGAATAGACTGTCCTTACTCCAGGGATTGGCTTTGGACCCTTGATCAAATATGAGTTGGCTGTAGATGTTTGGATTGATTTCTGGTGTTTCAATTCTGTTCCATTGGTCTATCCATCTGTTTCTGAACCAGTACCATGCTGTTTTGATTACAACTGCCCTGTAGTATGTCCTGAAATCTGGTATTGTGATGCCTCTGGCTTTGTTTTTCTTGTACAAGATTGCTTTAGCTATTCGAGGTCTCCTGTGCCTCCATATAAATTTCAGCACCATTTTTTCCAGATCTGAGAAGAAGGTCTTCGGTATCTTGATTGGTATTGCATTGAATCTATAAATTGCTTTTGGGACAATGGACATTTTGATGATATTGATTCTTCCAAAACATGAGCATGGAAGATTTTTCCAGTTTTTGGTATCCTCTTCTATTTCTTTCTTTAAGGTTTTGTAATTTTCATCGTAGAGATCTTGAACGTCCTTGGTTAAGTTTATTCCAAGGTATTTGATTGTTTTTGTAGCTATTGTGAATGGGATTGATCTTAGAAGTTCTTCCTCAGCCATGGCATTGTCTGTGTATACAAAGGCTGTTGATTTTTGTGCATTGATTTTATACCCTGCTACTTTGCCAAACTCTTCTATGAGTTCCAGTAGTCTCTTAGTAGAGTTCTTTGGGTCTCCTAAATAAAGAATCATGTCATCTGCAAAGAGGGATAGTTTGAGTTCTTCCTTCCCAATTTGTATCCCTTTAATTTCTTTTTCTTGCCTAATAGCTCTGGCTAGAACCTCCAGAACTATATTGAATAGCAGTGGTGAAAATGGGCATCCCTGTCTGGTACCAGATCTCAGTGGAAATGCTTCCAACATTTCCCCATTCAATAGGATGTTGGCTGTGGGTTTTTCATAGATTGCTTTGATTGTATTGAGGAATGTTCCTTCCAAGCCCAGTTTGCTTAGAGTTTTCATCATGAACGGGTGTTGTATTTTATCAAATGCTTTCTCAGCATCTATTGAGATAATCATATGGTTTTTCTTCTGCAGTCTGTTAATGTGGTGTATCACATTGATTGTCTTGCACACATTAAACCATCCCTGCATACCAGGGATAAATCCCACTTGGTCTGGGGGGATGATCTTTCTGATGTGTTGTTGCATTCTGTTGGCGAGAATTTTATTGAGGATTTTTGCATCTATGTTCATCAGGGATATTGGTCTGTAATTCTCTTTCAGTGCTGCATCTTTTTCTGGCTTAGGAATTAAGGTGATGCTGGCTTCATAGAAAGAATTTGGGAGGAATAAATAAAGGGGAGAGTGATCCAACATGGGAAGTGAGATACTCAGCAGACTCATAGAATGGCAGAGGTCCTAAATAGCACTCTGGCCTCAGAATCAACCCTAACGGCACTCGGATCTGGCTGAAAAGCCCATGAGAGTATTTCAGGCATGGGAAGCCAAGACACTCTGGCAAAAGATCTCTGTGAGTGAGATCCCAGTGGAAAGAACAGGTCTTCAAAGAAGGAGGTACCTTTCTCTGAAGGGAGGAGAGAACCTCCACTTTGACTATGACCTTGTCTAAACAAGATAAGAATCGGAGGACTCAGAAGGCTTCCATAGCCTTGCAAACTCATGACTGGAGCATAGGGAGATTACTGATGCCATAGACAGGAGTGTCAATTGGTAAAGTCAACAACAGGAGTCACTGTGCACTTACTCCTCATGTAGGATCTCTGTCCTTAATGTGCTGTGCATTGAGATTTAATGCTATAACGAGTACTCAAACAATATATTTCACTTTGTGTTTCTATGGGGGTGCAAACTGTTGAAATCTTTACTTAATGCATACTAAACTGATCCTCTGTAAAAAAAAAAAAAGAAAGAAATTATTAACTCCCAACTTGACTCTCACTGGGATTAAACATGACAATAGGTCTGATCTGATTTCATCATCATTAAAAAAAATCATCTATTATTTTTCACTTTATGTTTCTGTGTGGGAGCAAACTGTTGAAATCCTTACTTAATGTATACTAAGCTGATCTTCTGTATATTAAGATAATCGAAAATGAATCTTGATGTGAATGGAAGGGGAGAGGGAGTGGGAAAGGGGAGGGTGTGGGTGGGAGGGACGGTATGTGGGGGAAGCCATTGTAATCCATAAATCATACTTTGGAAATTTATATTCATTAAATAAAAGTTAAAAAAAAAGAATTTGGGAGGATTCCCTCTTCTTCGATTGTTCTGAATAGTTTGAGAAGAATTGGAGTTAGTTCTTCTTTCAATGTCTGGTAGAATTCAGCAGTGAATCCATCTGGTCCTGGGCTTTTCTTTGTTGGGAGGGCCTTTATTATTGTTTCAATTTCTGTCTCAGTTATGGGTCTGTTTAAGTTTTCGATGTCTTCCTGGTTCAATTTAGGTAGGTTGCATGTGTCCAGGAATCTATCCATTTCTGATAGGTTTCCCTGTTTGCTGGCATAGAAGTCCTAGTAGTAATTTCTGATGATTCTTTTTATATCTGTGGTGTCTGTTGTTACGTTTCCTTTTTCATCTCTGATTTTATTGATTTGGGTCTTTTCTCTTCTTTTTTTAGTTAGCTGGGCCAATGGGGTGTCAATTTTGTTTATTTTTTCAAAAAACCAGCTCTTCGTTTGGCTGATTTTTTGCAATGTTTTTCTTAATTCAATCCTGTTGATTTCTTCTCTGATTTTAATTATTTCTCTTCTCCTACTCGATTTGGGTCTGGTTTGCTGTAGGTTTTCTGGATCCTTGAGGTGAATTGAAAGCTCATCTATTTGGTACCTTTCCAATTTCTTGATGTAGGCACCTATTGATATAAACTTTCCTCTTAACCCTGCTTTTGCTGCGTCCCATAAGTTTTGGTATGTTGTGCTGTTATCCTCATTTACTTCCAGAAAGTTTTTGATTTCTCTTTTGATTTCTTCTATGACCCATTGTTCATTCAGGAGCATGTTGTTCAATCTCCATGTGTTTGCATATGCTCTAGGGATTCCTGAGTTGCTAATTTCCAACTTCATTCCTTTATGGTCTGAGAAGCTGCATGGTATGATTCTAATTCTTTTGAATTTGCTGAGACTTGCTTTATGGCCTAGTATATGGTCAATCCTAGAGAAGGTTCCATGTACTGCTGAGAAGAATGTAAAATCTTTAGCTGTAGGATTGAAAGTTCTGTATATATCTGTTATATCCATTTGGGCTATAGTGTCATATAAATCTACTGTATCCTTGTTGATCTTCTGTCCTATTGATCTGTCTATTTCTGAGAGTGGAGTATTGAAGTCCCCCAGTACTATTGTATTGGGGTCTAAGTCTCCCTTTAAGTCTATTAACAAATCTTTTAGATAAACCGGTGCCCTGTAGTTAGGTGCATATACATTGATAATTGTTATATCTTCCTGTTGAATTGATCCCTTAATCATTATGTAGTGCCCCTCTTTGTCTCTCTTAACGGTTTTTGTGGTAAAGTTTATGGTGTCTGATATTAAGATGGCTATGCCCGCTCTTTTTTCATTTCTGTTGGCATGGTATATCTTTTTCCAGCCTTTCACTTTCAGTCTGTATGGATCTTTGTTGGAAAGATGTGTTTCTTGTAAGCAGCAAATAGATGGGTTTTGTTCCTTAACCCAATCAGCCAATCGGTGTCTTTTAACTGGACAGTTCAGGCCATTCACGTTCAATGTGACTAATGATAAGTGGTAACTTTGCCCTGCCATTTGCCAAAGATAAGTTCTTATATATGCTTTGAATTCCCTGTGATCTTTTGCTGTGAGGTTTCCTTCCTTGGTTTCCTTCCTTTACCTTCTTTCATATTGATGACCGTGTTTCTGTGTTTCTGTGTGTAACACATCTTTAAGCATCTTTTGCAGGGCTGGACGAGTGGCAACAAATTCTTTCAATTTCTGTTTGCTATGAAAAGTCTTTATTTCACCTTCATTCACAAATGATAGCTTTGCAGGATATAATATTCTGGGCTGGCAGTTTTTCTCTCTTAGTACCTGGGCTATATCTTGCCATTCCCTCCTAGCTTGTAGAGTTTCTGATGAGAAGTCAGCTGTGAGTCTGATTGGAGATCCTCTGAGAGTAATCTGAGTAATACTATGACTCTAGATTAAGTGGACTATCTGTTTTTGATGGAGCCTTAGGGCTTGAGATGGGTGTGGCCTGAGAGCTCTGTTTGGTGTGCCAAAGGTGACACTCCCAGGTTAGGCATGGTAAACCTCTCTCTCTCTTTCTTTTTTTTTTTGTTTCAAAAGGGAAGTAATTCTGCACAGCTGAACGAAGTTGGAGGTAGTTAGCAGGCAAATGATATACCCACAGGAGCCAGAGATCAGAAGCTCTTTCCCAAGGACCACACAGGGAATCTGTTCGGCCCTCAGAGTGGGCTCAAATTCTCCTTCAGTCTCCCACTGGGTTGCCAAAGTTACGGAATTGTAGCGTCTCTGGAGAGCACTCACGTGAATTCCGTGAGTTCTCTCCCCCACCGTCTCTTTTTTCACTGTCTCAGTTCAGTAGCACCACAAACTTACTAGGTCCTAATCTCCTGTTAATTCGCCCCGGCCAGAGTCAGGTTTTTCTGCTAGGCTTAGGGCCGGTGCAGACCTGAGGTCGCTCTACTTATGACGTATGTCCAAGATGGCGCCTGCTCTTTGTCTTGCTCGCCCTTGAGAGGTGAGCGGAAAGAGAGAAATCCGTGTCCGTACCAGTCACCTTTTTTTTTTTTCTCTCTCTCTCTCTCTCTCTCTTCCAGTTAGCCTGGTGAACTTCCCCCCCCCGGGGGGGGTCATTCCCTCTAGTCTCCTCTCAGCTTGCCTGCCGGTGTCTCGGGCTATTGAGGTTCGGCTCACCTCACGTTCCAGCGCTGGTGTGTTGAGTCTGCCGCTGGTGTCCCGAACTGTGGGCTCCCACGCTCTCCACGCAGGTCCACTGTGAATCACACGTTCTGGAAGAGTTTCTTCTGCTGTTTCCTCCCCTACTCTTCCTTGAACCTGCAGTATCTCCACTTTTATTAAACTATCTCTCCCCGGACTATCAGTGTGCTCCCTTCCTATTCCGCCATCTTGCCTCCTCCTCCCGAATTGCCCTCATGTTTTTTCATCCAGTCATCTGTTAATGGACATGGGGATGGATTCCATATCTCAGATACTGAGAATTGAGTTGCTATAAAAATTAGGTATAAAAAGTTCTTTCTTATACCAATGCCATTTCATTTGGGTAAATTCCAAGGAGTGGGATGGCTGTGTTATATGGTAGGTCTATAGATTTATTAGGAATCTTCATAATGTCTTCCATAATGGGTTACATTCCCACCAACAGGATATTAGAGTCCACTTATCCCCGTATGCTCACCAACATTTTTGATTGGAAGATAGCCTTTCTAATTGGTGTGATGGGATACATCATTGTGATTTTTAGTTGCATAACAGTGATCCTGAGCATTTCATGATTCTGTTCGCCATTTGTATTTTATCAGTTGAAAAATGCCTTTTCATTTCCCTTGCCCATTTCTCTACTGCATTATTTGTTTTGTTGTTGTTGAGTTTCCTGACATTATGTATCATTGATATTAATATTTCATCATATGTATAGATTATAATTTTGGATACAAATTGGGAAGGGAGAAGTCAAACTATCCTTCTTTGCAGATGATATGATTCTTTATATAGGGGATCCAAAGAACTCTACTAAGAGACTATTGGAACTCATAGAAGAGTTTGGCAAAGTAGCAGGATATAAAATCAATGCACAAAAATCAACAGCCTTTGTATATACAGGCAATGCCATGGTTGAGAACAGACTTCTAAGATCGATCGCATTCACAATAGCCACAAAAATAATCAAATAGCTTGGAATAAACTTAACCAAGGACGTTAAAGATCTCTAAGATGAGAATTACAAAATCTTAAAGAAATCGGAGAGGATAACAAAAAATGGGAAAATCTTCCATGCTCATGTTTTGGAAGAATCAATATCATCAAAATGTCCATTCTCCCAAAAGCAATTTATAGATTCAATGTTATACCAATAAAAATACCAGATTAGAACAAATGATGCTGAAATTCATAGAGACACAGGAGACAAAAACAAAAAAACAAAACAAACAAAAAAACAAAGCCAGAGGCATCACAATACCAGATTTCAGGACATATTATAGGGAAGTTGTAATCAAAACAGCATGGTACTGGTACAGAAATAGATGGGTAGACCAATGGAACAGAGTAGAAACACCAGAAATCAATCCAAACATCTACAGCCAACTCATATTTGATCAAGGGTCCAAAGCCAATCCCTGGAGCAAGGACAGTCTATTCAATAAATGGTGCTGGGGAAACTGGATTTCCATGTACAGAAGCATGAAGCAAGACCCCTACCTTACACCTTACACAAAAATTTACTCAATATGGATTAAAGACCTAAATCTTTGACCTGACATTATCAAATTATTAGAGAACATTGGAGAAACCCTGCAAGATATTGGCACCGGCAAAGATTTCTTGGAAAATACCCCGGAGGCACAGGCAGTCAAAGCCAAAAGAAAAATATTGGGATTGCATCAAATTGAGAAGTTTCTGTACTGTAAAAGAAACAGGAAAGTGAAGAGACAACTGACAGAATGGGAAAAATATTTGCATAGTATGCAACAGATAAAGGATTAATAACCAGAATCTACAAAGAGATCAAGAAACTCCACAACAAAACAAACAACCCACTTAAGAGATGGGCCAAGGACCTCAATAGACATTTTTCAAGAGACGAAATCCAAATGGCCAACAGGCACATGAAAAAAAATGTTCAATATCACTAGCAATCAGGGAAATGCAAATAGAAACCACAATGAGGTTTCACAAATTTCATATGTATAGCTTTTAGGGATATAGTGTTTCTTCCCCCCATTCTCGCCTCCCACCCCCACTCTCATCCCACCTCCTACTCCCATTCCCATTCCAATAAAAATTTTCTACCTCTCTGGCTGTTTTCATTACAGCTATACTGTATGTCTTGAAATCTGGTATTTTGTCTCTGGCTTTGTTTTGGTGGTTAAGTTTTAGTTATTTGGAGTCTCGTGTTTCCATATCAATTTTATCATTTTTGTTCTAGATCTATGAAGAATATCATTCATATGTTGATTGGGATTACATTAAATCTGTAAACTGCTTTGGGTAGTATGGGCATTTTGATGACATTAATTCTTAGAATACACATAGAAGATTTTTTCCATTTTTTGTGTCTTCTATTTCTTTCCTTAATATTTTGTAATTTTCTGTTTTTAATTTGTTTTTTTTTTATTATTTATTTGATAGATAGAGTTAGTGATAGAGAGAGACAATGAGAAAGGTCTTCCTTCCATTGGTTCACTCCCCAAATGGCTGCTATGGCTGGAGCTATGCCAATCTGACACCAGGAGCAAGGTACTTCTTCCTGGTCTCCCACACAGGTGCAGGTTCCCAAGTACTTGGGCCATCCTCCACTGCTTTCCTGGGCCACAGCAGAGAGCTGGCCTGGAAGAGGAGCAACTGGGACAAGAACCCAGTGCCCATAGGTGATGCTGGTGCAGCAGGCAGAGGATTAATCAAGTGAGCCACGGCGCTGGCCCCTGTAATTTTCATTGTAGAGATCTTTCTCATCCTTGGTAAATTTATAGCCATCTATTTAAATTTTTATATGTATAGTGAGTTACACTGAGCTTACACGTTCTTTCCCAGCAATAAGATTGTTTGTTTATATGGATATTATTGATTTTTGAGTGTTGATTTTATATCTTGAACTTTATCAAACTCTTCTATGAGTTATAATATTGCCTTAGTGGTTTTTGTTTTGTTTTGTTTTCCCAATACATAATATCATGCCATCCACAGAATAGGAATAATTAGACTCCTTCTTTCCACATTGCATCCTTTTATTAGTTTTCCTTTTCCAATGTGAACAAATCTAGAACAATATTGGATAGCAATGGTGGATGTAGGCATCATTTTCTTGTTCAGGATATTAGTGGGGATACTTAAAATTATTCTCCATTTAATGTGATGCAGGATGTGAGTGTGTCATACACTGCCTTGATTTTCTTCCTTCTGTACTCATTTTGCTTAAGTTTATTTTTTACTATGAAAGGAATTTGTATTTTATCAAATACTTGCTCTGTGTCTGCTGAGATAACTATGCAGTTCTTCTTCATAATTTGTTAATGATATGTATCATGATTATTAATTTTTTGTGTTGAACCATCCTTGTATACTTGTTTCTCTAGCATAAATCCCACTTGCTCTGGGTGTATGAGCTTTTTGATGTGCTGTTTGATTTGGTTATCTAGTATTTTTAGAGGAACTTTGTGCCTGCATTCATTATGCATATCCATTTATTGTTCCTTTTTTGTTGTATGTTTTACAGTTTTGGAGTTATGATGATGCTGGCCTGATAGAATATGGGCAGGATTCCTTCCCTTTTAAACTGTTCCAAATAGTTTAAGATGAATTTAGATAGGTTCCTAAAGGTTTGCTAGGACTCAACACTGAAGCCATCCAGTCCTGGACTTTTCTTTGTTGGGAGGGTATTTATTACTGATTAAGCCTCCATCTTGGTTATTAGTCTATTCAAGTTTTTGTGTCTTCATGTTTCAATTATAGATTGTATATATCCAGAAATCTAATTCTTCCAGATATTCCAATTTGTTGCCATACAGCTGGTTGTAATAAGTCTAATGATTATTTTCATTTCAGTGCTATCAGTTAAAAGAATTTTTCCATTTTTAATGTTATTAACTTGAGCCTACTGCCTTTTTCTATTAGTTGGGCCAGTGGTTTGTTGATTTTGTTTATTTTTTCCAGAAAACAGAGATTCTATTTCACTGATATTTTGCATCATTTTTTGATTTAAAATTTGTTGATTTCTCTAAAAATTTGAAGGTGTCGGGTCATAGATTTAGGTCTTTAATCCATGTTGGGTGGATTTATGTGTGAGTTGTAAGGTAGGATCTTGCTTCATGCTTCTGCCCCCTCAGAGAAACCCTGCAAGATATAGGCACAGGCAAAGACTTCTTGGAAAAGACCCCAGAGGCACAGGCAGTCAAAGCCAAAATTAAAAATTGGGATTACATCAAAATGAGAAGTTTCTGTACTACAAAAGAAACAGTCAGGACAATGAAGAGGCATCCAACAGAATGGGAAAAAATATTTGCAAATCATGCATCTGATAAAGGATTAATAACCAGAATTTTCAAAGAGACCAAGAAACTTCACAACAATAACACAAACAACCCATGTAAGAGGTGGGTCAAGGACCTAAGTAGACATTTTTTAGAGCAGAAAATCCAAATGGCCAACAGATACAAGAAAAAACGTTCAGGATCACTAGCCATCAGGGAAATTCAAATCAAAACCACAATGGGCCGGCGCCGTGGCTCAATAGGCTAATCCTCCACCTTGCGGCGCCGGCACACCAGGTTCTAGTCCCGGTCGGGGCGCCGGATTCTGTCCCGGTTGCCCCTCTTCCAGGCCAGCTCTCTGCTATGGCCAGGGAGTGCAGTGGAGGATGGCCCAGGTGCTTGGGCCCTGCACCCCATGGGAGACCAGGAAAAGCACCTGGATCCTGGCTCCTGCCTTCGGATCAGCGTGGTGCACCGGCTGCAGCGGCGGCCATTGGAGGGTGAACCAACGGCAAAAGGAAGACCTTTCTCTCTCTGTCTCTCTCTCACTGTCCACTCTGCCTGTCCAAAAAAAAAAAAAAAAACCACAATGAAGTTTCACCTCATTCCGGCTAGAACACATTACATACAGAAATCAACTAACAACAGATACTGGTGAGGATGTGGGGGAAAAGGGACACTAACCCACTGTTGGTGGGAATGCAAACTGGTAAAGCCACCTCTATGGAAGACAGTTTGGAGATTGCTTAGAAACCTGAAGAGAGCCCTACCATACAACCCAGCTATCCCACTCCTTGGAATTTACCCAAAGGAAATTAAATTGGCAAATAAAAGAGCTGTCTGCATCTCAATGTTTATTGCAGCTCAAATCACAATAGCTAAGACATGGAAACCACCTAAATGCCCATCAACAGAAGACTGGGTAAAGAAATTATGGGATATGTACTCTATACTATACTACAAAGGGGTAAAAAAATGAAATCTGGTCATTTACAACAAGATGGAGGAATCTGGAAAACATCATGCTGAGTGAAATAAGCCAGTCCGAAAGGCACAAAAGCATATGTTCTCCCTGATTGGTGACAATTGCGCACCTAAACTCCTCATGTAGGATCTCTGTCCTTAAAGTGCTGTACATTGTGATTTAATGCTATAACTAGTACTCAAACAATATTTTTCACTTTGTGTTTTGATGTGGGTGCAAACTGTTGAAATCTTTACTTAATATATGCTAAACTGATCTTCTGTATATAAAGAGAATTGAAAATGAATCTTGATGTGAATGGAAGGGGAGAGGGAGCAGGAAAGGGGAGGATTGCGGTAAGGAGGGAAGTTATGGGGGGGAAGCCATTGTAATCCATAAGCTGTACTTTGGAAATTTATATTCATTAAATAAAAGTTAAAAAAAGGAAACCTGTTGAAGTGAAATGAATCCTATGAGAAACAATATCTCGATCAGCCCTTGTCCTGATTTTGAGGAATAACTTACTATTTTATTCCTTTTGTTATTTTTTGTTCTACTTAATATCATTGATTGAACTCTTTGACACACAGTTATTCTTAGGTGTTTAAATTTAACTGAAAAGTGATCCCTGTTAAATATAAGAGTGGGAATAAGAGAGGGAAGCGATGTACAATTTGGCGCATGCTCACTTGGTCTTACCCCTAATGGTATAGCTAGAAATGTGCCAGGGGATTCCAATTCAATCCCATCAAGGTGGCATGTACCAATGCCATCTTACTTGTTTAAGTTAATAATTGATCAAAAAGATAGGATTAAGTGTCAAAGGGGTTATATAAATAAAACCAGTGTCTGCAAATACTAATTATCTGATTTAAAAAGGAGAGAATGATCCTACATGGGAAGCAGGATGCACAGCAGACTCATAGAATGACAAATGCCCTAAACAGAACTCTGGCCTCAGAATCAGCCCTTAACGCATTCTGATCAGGCTAAAAAGCCCATGAGAGTTTCTCAGGCATGGAAAGCCAAGACACTGTGGCAAAAAAAAAAATGACCTACATGAAAGATCTCTGAGTGACATCCCACTGGGAAGAATGAGCCATCAAAGAAGGCAGTACCTTTCTCTGAAGGGAGGAGAAAACTTCCAATTTGAATATGGCTGTGTCTAAACAAGATCACAGTTGGTGAACCCAAGAGGCTTCCATAGCCTTGGCAGCTCATGACAAGAGCCTTGGGTGATTACTGATGTCATAAATAAGAGTGTAAATTGTTAAATCAAGAACAGGAGTCACTGTGTACCTGCTCCCCATGTAGGATCTCTGTCCTTAATGTGTTGTACTATGCAAATTAATGGGAAAACTGCTACCCAAGCAGTACTCTATACTTCATGTGTCTTTGTGGGTGCAGTCTGTTGAAATCTTTACTTAGTATACACTAAGTTGATCTTCTGTATATAAAGATAATTGAAAATGAATCATGATGAAGGATGGGGTGGGAGAGTGAGTGCAAGATGGGATTGTTGTGGGTGGGAGGGAAGCTATGGGGGGAAGCTGCTATAATTTAAAAGTTGTACTTTGGAAATTTATATTATATAAAAGTTAAAATAATTAAAAATTTGTTTATTTCTTTTCTAATTTTTATTAGTTATTTTTACTGAATGAGTTTTCTGAGTCATTCTGCTTCTCCAAGATATGTTTGCCCAAGATATGTTTACTTTTTTGCTTAGTGCTGCCCCATAAATCCCAAACACCATTTTGTTTTCTTCCTAAGTTTTTCTTCTGCTTTATTGCCTGAGCTATTTCAAAAAGTGTCTTCCAGCTCAGCTGTTCTTAAGCCCCACTGAGTCTGTTGTTAAGTCATTAAACTATGTTTTCTCTTTGACACCTGTTCCTCAGGTTCTTTAATCTTTCAGTTTTCTGAGCAACTTCAGTGCCTGTCATTCATTGTGTCTTACTTGGTTTGATGCAAGGACATGAGGTGACTCCAAATGGGAGTCAACTCACCAGAAAGACCATTCAGCTGGGCATTCTTCTTCATATGGGGGATACTGCATTTTTAGGCTTTTTGATAACAAGGAACTAAATGTGTAGTTAATAACTCATGAATGTCATGGATCTACAAATGGTTTCTATGTAACATTCTGCATCTATATTCAAGTGAGTATGGGTCAATATTGATGTCTTCAACTCTGTTCCAACACATGTATCCTTCTGGATGCTTCCCTTGCTTCCCTATGAAGTCCCACTCCAAAAATGACAAGTCTGTCTTATTCCACTTATTTGTTGCACCTTAGTCCATTTACTTAACCATCTCAAAATTGTGAAACCACAACTCTGGTAGTTAATTACTTGCTGCACCAGAGAATAGTATTTAGCCTTAGTTTGCCAGACTCCAATCACATTATTTTTTTCAGATTTATTGGTTTATTTAAAGAATTACAGTGAGAAAGGCAGACAGACCTACAAGCACACACATACACACACACACACAGAATCTTCCACTTGCCGATTCACTTCCCCAGGTGATTGATTGCAATGGCCAGGGCTGACCAGGCCAAAGTGAGAGCCAGGATCTTCATTAGGGTTTCCACATAGATGGTAGGGGCCCAAACACCTGGGCATACTTCCATTTTTCCCAGGTAATTATCAGGAAGCCAGATTGTAATTGGAGCAGCCAAGACATGATACACAACCCAGTTTGGATGTACGCATCACAAGCAGCAGTTTACCTGCTTTGCCACAATGTCTGCCCTTCCACACGCCTTCACAGGTACCTAAGTTAGCACCAATCATGTGTCTCTCAGTGGGGTTTCTTACATTTAGAATACATTATGCCTGTTTCTTCAAATTCTGTATTCAGTTCCTGAATTTCCTGGCATTCTTTATCTTTGATTTATAGACTTTAAAATCTATAGATTTGGACAAGTTCATAATGTACTGTCATCCTCCAGGGCAGTTTCTTTTTTTAAACATTTATTTATTTGAAAGTCAGAGTTACACAGAGGAGAGGAAGAGATAGAGATCTTCCATCCGATGGTTCACTTGCCAATTGGCCACAACAACCAGAGCTGCGCTGATCCAAAGCAAGGAGTCAGGAGCTTCTTCTGGGTCTCCTGTGCTGGTGCAGGGGCCCAAGGATTTGGGCCATCTTCAACTGCTTTCCTAGGCCATAGCAGAGAGCTGGATCTGAAGAGGAGCAGCTGGGACTAGAACCAGTGCCCATGTGGGATGCTGGAGCTTCAGGCCAGGGCATTACCACACTGTGCCACAGCACCAGGCCCCAGGGTAGTTTCAGCATTCTTTAACACTCCCCTGTGCTCCACATACACATCTATTTTTCTGCATATGTCACAAACACTAATTTGTTCGCCATTATTTTGGTTTTACTCTTTCACAGAGAAACACACATTTAAAGATTCCAGCTGGGTTTCTGTGACATGATAGCCATTTCCTTTATATTGCTGAAGAGAATTAACTTGTATGGGTGTCCTGGAGTTTATTTTTTATGCACCTATGAAAACACATCAGTCCCTTATGATTTGTTTTTTAAGTGTCATTTATTTATTTGAAAGGTGTATTTACAGAGAGGAGACCTAGACACATGCTTATGCACACACACACCCAGAAGAGAGAGTTATGGGGAGAGAGAGAGAGAGAGAGAGAGAACTTCTATCCACTCGTTCAGTCCCCCTAAAGACCACAAAGGCCAGGGCTGTGCCAGGGAGAAGTCAGAAGGCAGGAGCTTCCTCTGGATCTCCCACATGTTTACATGGTCCAAGGGACTTGTTCCATTTTCTACTGCTTTCCTGAGAGCAGCAGAAGGGAGCTGGATTGGAAGTGGTGTAGCCAGAATTCAAACTGGTGTCCCTATGTGATGCCAGCACTGCAGGCCATGGCTTAACTGAGCCACAGCATGGACCCTGACTTTTGATTCTTGGTGGTTATAAAGTGGGCATCAGCACTTGCAAGCAGGCAAGATCTAGTATTGATTCAAGTTTTTGAATCACTGAGGTAACTTTCTAGCTATACAAATTATTTGATCCTCATTCAAGCCATTTTAAAATCTACATAGGAAGCAGCTCAACTGTGGGGTATTCATTTTGCATACTGGTGGATACACCACTTTGGACAGAGTTCCTGGGTTAAAGTCCTGCCTCCGCTTCTGATTCCTCCTTCATTTTAGTACAGTCCCTGGTTGGCAGTTGGTGATGATTGAAGTAGTTGAGTCCTTGGCCCCAGTGGGAGAATCTAATTGAGTTTCCTGCTCCTTTTTTTTGTCTGTCTCAGCCTTGGATATTGTGCATATTGGGTGTGAACTAGCAATTGGGGTATATTATTCTATATCTGTGCCTCTGTGTATCTCTGTATTTCAAATAGATATTCTAAATAACTAAAAATACTAAAAACAGGCTGGCACTGTGGCATAATGAGTTTTGCTGGCACCCAAAAAACTGGCATCCCATATTGGCACCAGTTTGAGTCCCAGATGTTCCACTTCCTATCCATCTCCCTCATAATGAGCCTGGGAAAGCAGTAGAAGATGGGCCAAGTAATTCAGTGTCTGCACCCATGTGAAAAACTTGGATGAAGCTCCTGGCTCCTGAGTTCAGTCTCACCCAGCCCTGGCTGTTGTGGATATTGGAGGAGTGAACTAACAGATGGAACATCTCATTGTCTCTTCCTTTCTTTCTGTAACTCTGCCTTTCAAAAGATATTAAAAAGTGAAAAATATTAGAAACTTTGTGACTGAAATCTGAGTTGCTTTACCATGTTGCACTTCTGCCAGCTATGAACATGATTCCTATTTGTTGCCAATTGTTTGTTTTGTCAAGTATTTACTTTTTTATTTGTAAAGTATATGTACTGATATCTTACTGTGATTTTCATTTGTAATTTCCTACGGAAATATGATGGTAAACATCTGTCCATGTTTTTATTGGAATCTATTGCTGTAATATAATGTGGATACTTCTTGGATATTTACCCAGTTTCAGTTTGGATGCATATTTTTATAGTTTTATTTTAAGGAATTTATTTTATAACAATTTATTCAGAAAATACTATTAACATAAGTAGAACAGATTTCATGCATTTCATAGGTAACAGTTCTAAGAATATAAACATATTTCCCTCCCTCAATCCCCTTCCTTCCTCTGCTTTTTGTTTTCATCATTTTTCCAAAAACATAATTTCAATCTGCTCAATAATCACAGGCTTAATGCACCAATAACCATAAGGTTCAACGAGTAGAAAGTAGTAAGAGCACAGTTCCACAAGAGAGGTAAATGAGAGCTAAAAATAACAATCAAATAAAAATGTGCTCATTTCATCCCTATATCTTTTTTGTATCCTATAGTAACTGCCATATATCAGGGAAATCATGTGATATATTTCTTTTGGGGAATATATTATTTCAGTAAGCATAATAATTTCCAGTTTCACCCATTTAGCTGTGAAAGAGGATTTTATGCATTTTATGGCTGTGTAGGATTCCATAGTGTATGTGTGCAAGTGTGTGCACACCATGCTTTATTTATCCTGTAATCATTTGAAGGACAGCTGTATTGATTCCATATTTTAGTTCCTATAAATTGATCTCCAATAAACATGGTGTAACAAATAACACTTTCACATGCTCATTTCATTTGCAGTAAATCCTCAGGAATGGGATGACTATGTTTTATGGTAGGTCTATATTCAGATTTATGAGGTACATTGATATTGGTTTCCATAATAGTTGTATTAATTTATAGTGCCATCAGAAGTCGATTGGGGTAATTTTCTGTTACAACCTTACCAGTGTTATTTTTTTTTATTTTGTTAAAGATTTATTATTTATTGGAAATTCAGCATTATACAGAGATAGAAGGAGAGGCAGAGAGAGAGAGTAGTCTTCCATGCACTGGTTCCCCCTGCCGCAGTTGGCTGCAATAGCTGGAGCTGTGCGAATCTTAAGGCAGGGGCCAGGAGCTTATTCTGGGTCTCCCACCTGGGTGCAGGGGTCAAAGGACTTGGGCCATCTTTCTACTGATTTTCCAGGCCATAACACAGAGCTGTATCATAAATGGAACAGTTGGAAACCAGAACTGGCATCCATATTGGATGCCAGCAGTAGAGGTGGTGGCTTTACTCACTACACCAAAACCCTGGCCCTTTTTTTTTTTTTTTAATTTGTGTGTGATAGCCATTCTAACTAGGGTGAGGTCAAACTGCATTATGGTTTTGATTTGCATTTTTTGATGGCTTATGATCCTGAACATTTTTTTCAAGTGTCTTGGCCATTTGTACTTCATCCTTTGAAATATACCTATTCATGTCACTTGCCTATTTCAAACTGCATTGTTTGTTGTGTTGTTATTGTGTTTCTTCAGCATTTTCCAGATTTTGAATATTAATAATTTATCATTTGCATAGTTTACCAATATTTTCACTTGTTCTCTTGGTTGCCAATTTACTTTGTTGAGCATTTCCTTTGTTGTGCAGAATCTTCTAAAGTTATTGTAATCCCATTTCTCTATTTTTTTTATTTGATTGTACTTCTGGGGTCTTTTCCAAGAAGTTTTCCCCTATGGAATTGCCTTGCAGTGTTTCCCTGAACAATCTTTTATCTCAATCTTGACATAGGCATATTTTCTAGTTGTAATCTCTCGTCATTTTTAATAGTATCTTTCAACAAAGTATGTTTAACTTTCACACAGTTCCTTTTTTTTTTTTTAGGAAATATGTTATTGGTGCAACACTGAAATCTAATTATCAAACACAGGGTCATCCTTTTTGATGTAGGCATTTTATTCTTTCACATTTTTAATTTAAGGATATTACTCATTTCAATTTAAATTGTGTAAATTCTATATCTATGATCCTTTTTAATATGTTTGTCCAAATATTTTAGATTTGTTCTGGGAATCACTTAAGTCATTTAAAACCAGTTGCATTCTCTAGAGTTTTAATTTTATTCTTTTGTGGGTGTTACGGATCAGTGTTAAATTCTGCATTAATTTTCCCATTATCAAGGCAAATATATTCTTAAAATACTAGTGCATGCCTCTGGAATTGACAATTCTAACTTGGTTGGAGGGAAAAGGCCCCACATCCATCTAAATTGCTGATGTTGTTTCCTGTGATTCTATGGATGATTCTCTTCAAGTGGTCATCTTCCATGCATATCCTGATCTGTCCTCAGCTGCAGTAGTCCAGGGTACTCCTACTCATCTTGGGTCTACTCAGTATGCACATAATTCCTTTGTGGGGGCCCTTCTTAAATCTGCTTTCATTTTCATTTCATTGATTCTAAAAGTTGCTTTTTTTATTTTGGATAATGCATATATTCGTTACAATAAATTACTTTCTTGAATATTTTCTGTCCATTTTGACTGTTTTCCCTTGAAATTGTCAGTCAGAAGAGATATTTCCAAATTTCATGATGTCCAGTTAGTAATCATTTAGTTCATGGATTATGTCTTCAGCGTTGTATCAAAAATTCAGCATCACACCCAATATTACCTAAAATTTTCTGCAGAATTATTTTCTGGGAGGTTAATAATTTTGATTTCCTGTGGTTAGATGTATAACCCACTATATTAATTAAGTTAATTTTTGTTAAATCTATGCATAGATTTTCATTGTATGATATGTTCAATGTTTGTAGCAAGGATATCTGTGTTCCATTACACTGCATTCACTGCTTTGTCAATTATCTGTTATCTATACTTGGAAAGGTCAACTCTGGGTCTCTATTCTGTTATTTATCTGTTTGCCAATTCTTTCACCAATACTGCAGTGTCTTGGCTAACATTCTAGTAAGCACTGAAGTTGTATATTCCGGATCCTCCAAGTGTATTCTGTTTCATTAATGAGTTGAGGTGGCTATTCTGTATCTTTGAATTTTCTACATTAACTTTAGAGTCAGCTTTAATTTATAATCACAAAATCAATTGCCAATATTCGGTTGGGCTTATGTTATATATACACACACACACACACACACATATATATACATATATATATATATATATAGTGGGGAAGGACTATTAATCTTAGCTATATTATGTATTCTTTTGCAAACCCTAGAATGTATCTCCAAATATTGAATTTTTTGAAACAACATTCATCAAAGGCTTACAAGTTCCCTCATATAGATCTTTTATGTATTTTGTTATACTCTACCTACATTTACTTAATTTATTAGAATTATATCAAGATATATCTTGGAGGGGTTAGTGTAAATGATAGTGTGCTTTTATTTAAAACTCAATTAGATTATTGCTGATCAAAATTATATACAATCTTGGTATAATTATCATTTGTTCAAGGAATAATTTAGTTGATCATTTAGAATTTTTCAAATCAATAATTATGTATCTTATATACTGTTTATCCTTCTCAAGATATATGCCTTTTATGTCCATTTTTTATCTTATTGCATTATCTAGGACTTCCAGGAGGATGTTTAAAAACAGTAGTAAGAAGGAGTATGGGCCAGTGCCATGGCTCAATAGGCTAATCCTCCACCTAGTGGCGCCGGCACACTGGGTTCTAGTCCCGGTCGGGGCGCTGGATTCTGTCCCTGTTGCCCCTCTTCCAGGCCAGCTCTGCTGTGGCCAGGGAGTGCAGTGGAGGATGGCCCAAGTACTTGGGCCTTGCACCCCATGGGAGACCAGGAGAAGCACCTGGCTCCTGTCTTCGGATCAGCGTGGTGCACCAGCCACAGCACGCTGGCTGCGGTGGCCATTGGAGGGTGAACCAATGGAAAAGGAAGACCTTTCTCTCTGTCTCTCTCTCTCACTGTCCACTCTGCCTGTCAAAAAAAAAAAAAAAAGAAAAAAGAAAATATCCTCTTTGTGTCCATCTTCTGGAGAAGTATTTTAAACATTGATGTAATTTCTCCTTAGCCATTTTATATAATTATCAATCATATTCATAAGGGTCTGTTGCTTTCTGCTGTGAAAAAATATAAAATATGACTCAGGTTCTTCTTAATATGTATTTAATTTTTGAAAAACTAGAATGTTCCATCTCTGGAATAGAATGCAATTGTTAAGAAACAAAATGAGATGCAACTACTGTGGAATACAAGTTTGCCTACCCCAAAAATTCATTTGTTGAACCTCTAACATAAAAAGGGATGCTGTTTGGTATTGAGGCCTTTGGGGAACTATAACTAGTTTTAGATGAAATCACGGTGGGCACCATAATAGAACTAATGGTTTTGTGAGAGGACAGTAGAGACAACAGTTTATTCTCTACCCCATGAGGATATGAAAGGCTGATGTCTGCATACCAGGGAACAATCACTTTTCAGGAACAGAATCTGCCAACATCACAACTTTGTACTTCCCAGTCTCTACAACTATGAATAATTGTCTATTTCTTAAGCCTCCCAGTCTATGGTATTATGTTTCAATGATCAATTACAAAAATGATGTCAGTTCTTATTTAATAATTATCCCCTCTGGACCATGAAGTCCCACAAGCACAATCTATATCTGTCTCATTCATGGAACAATGTTAAAGCCATATCAAAAGTTACTTCATTAAATGGGTGAACGAACCAGGTAAAGCAGTAGGAAGAGACACACATGCCTGTGAGTGTACACATACACACACTCCTTGAAAGTTTATGTGTGATAAGGAAGCAGTTGTACCATCTGTTGTTTCTTCTTAACTCTTCCCAAGGGATGAAGGGAGCCAGCCAGGAGCTTCTACTCCACCCTCAGTTGCACACCCCTGTTCTTTCTAGGAGCTGCCATACATCTCCCACCCTGGAAGAGTCCCAGGGCTCATATGAGGATTTTAAAACAAGATAGCAATCTCCTAATCAAACATTTCCTATCTATTCTTCAATCTTAGGATAAAATCCAAATCATTAATATAATCATTTAAACATTTCAAATCCATTCATTGTCCCCCTCAGTTTCCTCCATTCTTGCCACACCCCAGCCCCATCTGAATTGTTGTTCTACCAGTCACATGGAGGGGCAGGACTTGTGCATTGACTCTTCCCCCTGCCTAAAACAGTACAGTCCCCAGTTCTTGATATTAGTACTGCTTCTTCATAAAAGCCTTGCAGATCCCACCTGCAGTCTTCCCAACCTGGAAGCAAGATGGACCCTCTTGATTTACTCTTTAAAAAAACCTGGACTTCTTTTCCAAACAGTGAAAATTACACACGCTTCCATGCAGTTATTTGTGTGATGTCAGTCTCCTCCAGCAAGCCACTTGCTCAATTACAGCTCTAACTCAGGGTATGGCACATTTGCATGTACTCAGTTTTGGTAGGCAGGATGAACAGAAATGTCTATTAGTGATGTGTTTCTAAAGCAGTCTCATCCTGGGAAGCATAGTGTTAAATGAGGCATATGGCCCTCTGGAGGAGCTCAGGTTTTAGATAACAACAAAAACAGGCTTTCTGGGATAGTGGTGTAGTACAATGGGTTAATCCACCACCTGCAGTGCTGGCATCGCATGTCAGAGTTCCAGTATGAGCTCTGGCTGCTTTACTTTTAAATCCATCTTCCTGTGACTGTTTGAGAAAGCAGTGAAATATGGCCAAATCCTTGGGCCATGGCACCCATGGGAGAGACCTGAATGGAGTTCTAGGATCTTGGCTTTGGCCTGGTCAAACCTTGTTGTTGCAACAGTTTGGGGAATGAATTAGTGAATGGAAATCTCTTTCTCATTTCCTTTCTATCCCCTTCATCATTCTGTCATTCAAATAAATAAAATATATGTTAAGAAAAGTAACACTGTAATAATGAAGGAAAAAGTCATTTCTAACAAGAGTCGTAACATGTTATTGATTGTGGAGGAAGTCTAGAGATGATAAGGCGAAGCAGCTAACACCACTGGAGCCAAGAAAGTTATTTTGTTTGCACTTGGGGAGCAGAGGCAAAGAAGCTGAATTTGTTTTATGTATACTTGAAAGGCCAGAGCTCTTCAGGCTTTCCAGATCATGCTCATGAATGGCAAACATTAATATGTGCATATGCTATTTACTAACTTCATCTGTACACATTATAAATCAGTAGAGGTGCTGGTGTTGTGGCATAGTAGATTAAACATCTGCCTGTGGTGCCAACATACCGCGTGGGCACTGGTTTGAGTACCAGTTGCTCTACTTCCAATCCAGCTCCCTGCTGATGACCTGGGGAAGTAGTGGAGGATGGACCAAGTTCTTGGACCCCAGCATCCACATGGAAGACCCATGTCTTCCAAAGCTCTTGTCTTTGGAATTGCCCAGCTCCAGACATTTCAGCCGTTTGGGGGTGGCCCAGCAGATGGGAAATCTCTCTGTCTCTCCTTCTCTCTGTAACTATGCCTCTCAAACAAAATAAATGTTAAGTAAATAAAAAACATGGCAGTGATGGTGAAGAAGTGAGGCTGGGCTATTGCATGGCATGCAGTGTGTGTGTGTGTGTGTGTGTGTAGAGGGGAAAGTAGAGTGGGGGTTGGAGCAAGGGACCTGTACAACTTCCAGGGTCACAGTTAGATCAAAGCAATTTGGGTTGCTGAGAATTGTAGAAATAAAGATAGGAAATGGTAGGGCAATTGGCAAGAAGGCAATTGGGAGACAGCTAGGGATAACTGTGCATGGAATGAAAGCAATACCATAGCAAAGTTTGCAGGACTTTGGATGTGTCCCACAGGACCTGTGAAGAAGTGATCACAACATAAGGTATCTGCTCTTCACCTAAATTGCCTGTAGGCTAGTAGTCACACTTCAAGCCATAGGGTGTTTTGTTTGCCTAAACAGTGGTGAATGCATGAGTCAGGCACTGTGAGGGACATACGTGAACTGCTTTACCCACTTCAACTGAGTGAGCTTAATAGACTTGCAGTGTGACCAGTGTGGCTGAGCCATGCCAGTGGCCTGTGTGGGGAGCTGGAAAGCTCTCTCCCTGAATTGCTGGGAACATGAGCTGGAGAACAACAATCCTGTCATGGTTGGAACCAAGGGCCCTATATGGAGAACTGACTCACTAGGGATGGGGTATTTGGTCTGGGGCCTCTTGAAATCAGTAGACCAGCATGATGGGTGCCAGGGTCAAGGTCAGTGTTGGTGTTTGGTAGGGAGATGGGAGATTCAGTAAACAACAAGGACCTAGTATTGTTTGAAGCATGCAGCTCAAAACCAACTACCATTGAAAAGCCAGGAACTGACTACTTAGTTGGCCCCAGAGGCCCAGAAGATGGGGCCTCACCTCTATGCTGGTTTCAGAGTTTTACAGGTGGTGGCTAGGTGGCTAGTTTTTAGAGGGGTGGACAGTATGGGACACCAGATTTGGTCCAGAAACTGACTACAAAAGCTTTGAACTGAGCTTGTAGCCTTTTGCCCAGAGTTCATGGAAGATGGGTGACCAGGAGGAAGAAGAGGGCTTGGGGTTGTGTTGAAAGTTGGGGGGTGGATTGGGTCCCTGGTCCTCCAAGGACTTCAGCCTGGACACATGCCACAGGCAGAGGGTCTCATCCCATTAGATTTCCACCTGCAACAAGCAACTGTGACTTCCATTTGCTCTGACAACTCCCCACATGCTGACTGGTTCTAGGAAAATGTTCCCCCGGCTTCTATGCAAAAGGCCTCCTGGGCCCAATGAGGTATGTCTTCCATAGGCTTTTCATGGGTCTTGGCATTGCACTCTGTACTCATGAGATCCCATACATCCTGTTTGGTGGCTAACATGTGTTCCGTACCCTGGCCCTACACCTAAAACTCCACTCCATCCAGTTTTGACTCCTTAAGCATCAAACATCTAAGGCTCCAGCACTGTACAAGTTGTCCCCCTTTCCCTCACAAACAAGCTTCTAATCATCACAGGGTCTCAGACACTACTTTGGCCAGTTTCTTGAGCCCAAACTCACATCTGATTCCACCATTATAACTCTCAACTCTTCTGTATGAAACACAACCTGACAAAAATCAAGGAGTTTATGAGGAACTGGAGCCTTCAAAGTGAAGCAGGACCCCGGGGTGGGGCTGCATGGACTGTCCCACTTTTTCCCCATCAGCAAAAGATCATAAAAGTGCAGTCAATGGGCTCAGGGATCTTGCTGTCCAGCCCAGATGAAATGAGACATCTTGCCAATACCCCACATTGCTCCTCTCCCTGCCAAAGTCCCTAGAACAATGGTGGTCATGCCTTCCTGTAGCTTGGCTGTGGGTGCCAGGATGTTCTTAGGGCATATCCTAAAAGGAGATAGGGTAATATGCAGATGGTGGGATGCCACTAAATCTTCAATGTCACATGTCATTGACATGACATGGGAAGACATCTTTCTGGAAATGGATGCATGTCAAGATACAGAAAGTATGATGCAAGAGGTCGTGGTCCATTCATCCATGACAGGCTTTTCTCTCTGAGACACTGGATTACCTATATTATGCTTGTCCATCATCATTTGTCCACTTTAGATGTGCAAGGTGTTAATCCATTGTGGAAGGCTCCACAGTGTTCAGGATAAGTTCATTTGATCATTACATGAGAGGCATTATGGGTCCTGAACACATGCCCTGACACCCCCTCCCTTTTATGGACAATACTCTGAGTGGTAATGAATTCCTTAATGTGAACTGCTAGTATGGAGACCATGATCATGCCCCTACAGGCAGGCCACCTGGGTAGCAAGAAATAACATTGTGCTCTTGTGGATCCTGACAACCCAGAGGCTTGGCCCCAGTCTGGTTCTTGGCAAATCTAGCCACAGAACCCCTAATTGGGTATGATTATGGGAAGGAAATGGTGAATATTCTTTGGTGTTGAGATCCGCCACTGGGCTCTGGGTCCAATGTCTGTGGGATCTGGCATGGGATGCTGGAGGCCAGCAAATATGGCAGGGACCAGTTAGTGCCTCAATATGTTCTAAGCCACCCAAGCCCACTGTTGACTCAGAAGGCACCTATTTGTGGTCCAAGCCTTGAATGCTTTTCCCCAACTCAGCCTGATAAGGACAGGACAGTTGGATATATTCCTTTTTACCAGTGCTGTATATTAATAGATCATCCTGCCTCCCCATGAAGTTGAGGAGGGCAGGACATCACATCTCTGGCCAGGATGCCTAGTGACCAAAGCTTATCACACTGGTGAGGTCTGCTGAAGTTCAATTAGATCCTGGAATAAATCGTAACTAAGGAGTGGCTCTTCTACTGGAGGGTCCTGCTCCTAGAGGCCTAGATACCCAAAGGTTTGTGCCTTCTCACAAAACCTCAGGCTGAAAAGCAGTTGGTCCAATAGATTTGATGTCTCCACTGAGTGCTGGGATTCTTGCCCAGGTGGCTGAGTGCACTTCTGGCTTGTTGGTGCCCTTGGCTGCCACTGTAATATGTGAGCCTGTGCAGGCAAAGGAGGCACCCATTGGATGGGCTTCCATTTCAACATAAGGCCCTTGATCCTATTCTTGATAGAAGTACAAGCCTGGTATGTGTTGGTTAGAATATGTGGGTGAGGCAAAGTAGAGCCCCTTAGTAGAGCAACATGTGTGAATCAGTCTCCTTAGTTTAAGAGCCATAAAGGTGTCAGTGTTAAAGAATATCAACTGCTCTGGTAGATAGGGGAGGAGTGGAGATGTGGCATGCTGGTATTGCCTGAGTGGATGGTTGACCTTGAGCTTATGTATCTGACTCTCACAGAATCAATTGTGATGCCATAAAACTTATGGAGATGTCATAATCATTTGCAAAATAATAAACTGTTAGATGTCATTACTATAGCACTGACATCATAATCAATGGTGATATCACCATTGGGATGTGGTAAAATACCATTATAGTTTCATAAAATCCATTGTAATTGTAACCCTATTTTACATACCATGTGATGTCATAAACCAGCATTGTACATTATAATAAAGTGTGGTGACATGAAATGACTGTGATATCATAATCAACTTTAGTGTCATAAAATTATTGTGATGTCATAAACTCAAGATTGTGATACAGTAATCAATCATAATTTCATCAAACACCAATGTGAAATCATAATTTATTGTGGTATGGTATCATAAAATTTATGATTTCATAATTCATTGGTATGTCATAGAATCCATTGATATGTCAAAATGAATTGTTATAAAAACAATTTTAATTACCAAAAGACCATTGTGAAGCCATAAACCTACCTAGTGACATTATAAGCAACTGTGATGTAAAAGAAATGCAGGTGATATTAATGAATTGTGATCATACAGCACTATTGTGATGTCACAATCTTTGTAATGGCATGTACAAAATTCATATATTGTTTTAACTTAATGATTGCAATGTCACAGAACTAAAATTGTTAGATTATGAAAATGATTATGATGGCAAAATCAATTCTGATGTTATAAAGTCATTGTAACATCCTGACTCTACAACTATGATGTCAAAATTAATTATAATATCATTAATAGCTGTATGATGTCATAATCAATATTGGTGTAATAAATCAACTTGTATTATAAATCATCTACTGTGATGTCATAATTATTTCTGATTAAAAACCACTGAATTAATCAATATTGGTATGCCATCAACCTACCATTGTGATGTCATAAACCATTGTTTTGTCATAATCGTTTGTAATGTCATAAGGCACTGCTATGAAGTCTATCACTTTGATGTCACAAAACCAGTGATATTATAGACCATCATTGTGAATATAAAACAAGCCATTGTTATTTCATAAAGTAACTATTATTTTTGTAATCAATTTCAATGTGATAATCCACCTTCATGAAAAGAAACCTACCATTGTGATACATAATCAACTTGATGTCATAAAACACTTGTCATAATCAGATGTGATAGATTATCTGTGTAATGTCATAATCAATTGTGATATCATAAAATCATTGTGATGTGTAAACTAACATTAGTTTGCCATCAACTGACCATTGTAAAGTTATACAGCAACTGGCATAATTTCATAATAATATGTTATGAAATATCTGTAATGTCCAACTATTGTGATATCAGAAACCCACCATGACATCATAATCTATTGTGATATCAAAACCACAATTGTGATATCATGATCAACTGAAATTTAATTTACTTAAACTTACATATCATAAAAATTTATTGTTATAAATAATTTTGATGTCATAAAATTATTATAATGTTATGGTGTAAATCTTGCATTCTCATGTCATAATCAAATGTGATGTCACAAACTAACTGTGATTATGAGTGATTCTATTGTCATGAAATATAGTGTGACAACATAACCATTATGTAATAAAATTACAATGATATAAACAACTAGTGTTATATACTAAACATTCAAATGTGATGTTTTAAACCAATCATTGTACAATCATAATAAATTGTGATGTCATAAAAGTACCATGATGAGGTCATAACTGTGATGTTATAAAGAGACCCCTGATATCAAAATCAATTTTCAAGTTATAAGCTCTAATTATGTAATATACTACATTTTGATGTCACAATAAATTTTTGTCATAAAACCTAATGTGATGTCTTGATGAATCATCATGTAGTCATAACTGATTTCAATGTGATAAAACTTTTATGAAAGCAAAAACATACTATTGCAATGTAATCAACTATGGGGTCATAAACAAAAACTGTAACATAATCAATCTGATGTCAAAAACTGCCATGGTGATATAATAAGATGCCATGAATCACTGTTGTGATGTCACAAACTACAATTGTGATGTTATAAACCATATTTGCAATGCCATATTCTACTGTGATGCCTTCTGATGTCATCAAAAGCAGTGATGTCAAAATCTGCTGCAACATCATAAAATATTGTGATGTTATAATGCTAACAATGTGATGTCACAATAAATTGTGAAGTCACAAAAACTTGATTCATGAAATCATGAAACTAGCCTTGTGTTGTTCTAATCAATTGTGATATCATAAATAAAATTGTGATGTTAGAAACTAACATTGTTAATCCATACACTACCATTGTGATATCATCAAAATGACTGTGATGTTATAACCAATGATGTCATAAGCCAAAATTTGGTGTAATAAACTACTTTTGTGATGTTGTAAACCATTATGATACCATAAAATACCTTAGAAATGTCAGAACCAATTATGATGTCATAAAAATTGTGGTGCAAAATGCATTGGGATCTCATTATCAATTGTGATTAAATAAAACATTATTTAGTCATAAAGCTACAATTAGGTCATAATAAACTATGAAAACAAATACCATTATTTTGCTGTAAACATTTGCAATACCATAAGAATGGCACTGTGATTTCATGAAAAATATTTGTATTGTCAAAATTTATGTGATGTCAAAATATCATCATGATATCCTAGAGCTAATGTAGTGATGAAATAATTGTTATGGTGTAAAATTGCTTTTGATATAATAGTTGCAATGTGATAACCCACCACTGTAATATCATAATGCTATGACTGTTACATTGTAATTATGAAGCCATAGAAACCATTTAGAAATTATGATTGTATAAAAACTGTTGTGATATCATCAATGTAATACTGTTATATTGAATTGTGATGCATTAAAGCACAACTCATATTGTAAAATGAGTGCTGTGATGTCATCTAAAAATATGCCATAAAAACCATTGTGATGCCATATTTAATTGTAATATTAAAACACTAATTGTGTTGTAATAAGCTTAGCATTGCTGTGCCATAACAAATTTGTTGTTAAAAAAAAGCATTGTAATGTCAAATAATTTTGATGTTATAAATCACTACTTTGCTGCTATAAAAGGCATTGTGATGTCACAACCAAACAATTGTGATGTCACAAATTGAATTTATGATGTTTTAATCTATTGTAGCATCAAAAAATGTTGTAGCATCATAATCAAATGTGTGTCATAAAATTAATTGTGATGTCAAATTTATCATTGTGATGTAAACTCATCTTGATGTCATAAACTAACCATTGTAATTTCATAAAAATAATTGTGAATTCTAAAGCTAGCATTTCAATATAATAATCAATTGGGATTTTGTACTCCACCATTGTGTTTTAAAATACTTAGCATTGATACAATCAATTTTAGAGTCATAAAAAGGATTTTGAGATCATAAACTAACATTGTGATATTATTGTGTGATGTGATTATTTTTGTGACATCAAACATTGACATGCTATAGTGAAATCATTGTGATATCAGAATATTATGTCATTCATATTTTTATGTAAGTTCCCATCAATTGATATGTCCTAAACTGATTTTTGTGATATCATAAATATTTGTGGTTAGTCTACTGTGATATCATAAATGAATTATTGTGCTGTTAAACCATTGTGGTGTAATAATCTGGTTTGATATAATTTAGCACTGCAATGCCATAAACTTACCATTGTGATTCCCTAAAAGTTACGTCAAAATCATTTGTAATATTTTGTACCATTGTGAAGTCATAAACCAAACATTGCAATGTCATGAAGATTTGTGATCTCTTTCACCTCTGTGATGTCGTAAATAAACCATTTGATGAAGTAAAATTTTGTCAATCACATTCTGATGTCATAAGCCATCATGATTTAAAATTATGTCATTCAGGCCGGCACCGCGGCTCACTAGGCTAATCCTCCACCTAGCAGCACCAGCACACCGGGTTCTAGTCCCCATCAGGGCACTGGCTTCTGTCCCAGTTGCCCCTCTTCCAGGCCAGCTCTCTGCTGTGGCCCGGGAGTGCAGTGGAGGATGGCCCAAGTGCTTGGGCCCTGCACCCCATGGGAGACCAGGAGAATCACCTGGCTCTTGCCTTCGGATCAGCGTGGTGCACTGGCCGCAGTGCACCAGCCATGGTGGCCATTGGAGGGTGAACCAATGGCAAAGGAAGACCTTTCTCTCTCTCTCTCACTGTCCACTCTGCCTGTCAAAAAAAAAATTATGTCATTCACCCATGTGAGGTTATGAACCAAGCATTGAGATGATAAAACTGAATAGTTTACGTCATTCACCACTTACATTATCAAACCACTGTGATGTCATTCAACTTCATGATGTCATATATGAAATATTGTGGTGTCATAAAAATTCAGAATTGTGATGCACTAGAATAACCATTGTGATGTTGTGAACTACAGTGACAGAATTTAGTGATAGAATTTAAATCATGTCACAAACCATGTGTAATAAATCAAAACTTGTTATATCATGCCATTCACAGTTGAGATTTCATAAACCAGGCAGAGATGTCATAGGGTAACTATTGTGGTATCACAAAACATTGTGATATTATTCACCATTGTGACAATCATCATAATGTCATGGAACATGGTGATATAAATCAACCCATAGCATGTTAAAAAAAATTTGTGTTGTCATAAAGCACCCATTATTAAGTCATAAATCATTGTGATATCATTCACCATTTTGGCATCATATTCTAAACATATATAATAAACCATCCATGTGATGTCATAAATAATGTGAACAATTATTATGGCAAGTGCTGCAGCATTGGTGGCATTTTGCCTGTGGGAGGAAGGAAATGATTTCAACTTCCAGTTCTCTGAAAAGGCCTTCTGTCCCTTCTGGCTCATCCAGCCCACCTCCTTGAGTACTGTTCCTTCTCAGCTCAGTCACATATCAGATTCCCAAGGGCTGAGTCTCATTTCATTACTTTTTCTGATGTTCCCACAGCTGCATGTTAGGGCATTGGCAGTTCTCTTGGGGGACACTTTCTCCATGGGGCCACAGTTTGCAATTTGAGCTGGTATGTAACCTTGAACATGTGCATGTGAGCAAATTCAAGGGGAAAGGAAAAAAGCAAGAAATAAGAGCACAGAGAAATTACCCTTTTTCCTTGCTCAGCTGAACCAATTTGGTACACAGAGGATCAATCCACCTTCCCAACCCCTGCCTGTAAGAATTAACACTGGATACTCAACTGTTCCGGTTCTGATACTCCAGACTGCAGTGCATGAAATGAACAATAGGACTCTATGAGTGCAAGGGACTATCCTGCACATAGGAACTTAAGTTCAGGGGACAATGTTCTAAGCCTCAAGGTGGAAGCTGAGGATGTGGAGTCACATCCAAGCTATAAATGGGGATCTTGTCTTTCTAGAAAATACTCCCAGGAACAGAATAATGAATTTAAGTTGTAGAGTCATGTCTGGTGATTAGGACTGGGGATTGAAGGAATGTACCCAGAGCCCAGGAACCAATTTGTATCTAAGAACACATGGTTGAATTTAGGAACCCAGACATGAAGACCAGGAAGAAATAAGACAGACTCAATATAGAGTTGTGATTCAAGCTTCTGGGAAGAAATTTAGAGAGTAAGGCCTCCGGTGCTGAAACAGGGAACATGTTAGATATTTCTGGACCAAAATGTAAAACTAGTTCAATGTAAAAAGCTTCAACATTCTAGATTGTGTATTCCTAAGCACAAAATCCCAAAAGCTTTCATATCTGAGACATTTTATGTGCTGGCATGATGCTAGTACTGGAAATTTCACATGTAACCTCATGTGATGGATCATATTCAAAACAGGGGTACAATGCATGGTTCACTCAGCATTTCCAAGGGACCAAATCCTTAAAGCAATCCAAGCAATCTGTCTCCCATACATATCCCATGGAAAGCCATGGGAGAATTTTCATGTAAATATTCCAGAATTTAAAAAAAAAAAGAAAGTCCAAACACTTCTGGCCCTGCCTTAAGCTTTATCATATAAATTTATCATAAAATTTACTGAATAGGTAATTATTTAAAGTTTATGAATGTTCTAGATTTGTTATCCTAACAGTGAGCAGATTATATGGTCATTCTCTCAGCCAGTACTGGGACTTTCCACTTAAAGAAGTATATCATTTTAGATCTTTGGAGTTGTTCTTAATTTTGTTCTTTTCTAAGATTAAAGGAAGGATTCACAGGGAAGGGAATAGTGTGATCTGAATGTCTCCCTCCAAAATTCATGTAGAGACCCAATCAGCAAGACAATAGATTTAAGATGGAAGATCATTTTCAGGTGATTAGAGTCACTGAATACACACTTATGTGTAAGTGGGTTATTTGTGTAAACATAACTAAGAGGGGACTCATCCATTTCAGGTACCTGAGTCTTCTCCTATGTGAAGACATAGTCTTGCCCTAAAGAGAACAGGTGTCATCCTGGAACCACTGATACAGTGAAGAGTCAATCTAAAAATTCCTTGTCCCCAACTGTGAGGAAATAAATTTCTGCATATTGTGAATTACCTAGCCTGGGACAAGTTGGACAAGATAAAATGGATATATTAATATAGAAATAATCATGAAATTGCCCATTCTCTAGTAGTGCAAACATTAACAAATGTAAAAATAGACAACAGATGGATTTTCTTTGTTCTAACATAAAAAGCTGTTATTTATTTTTGAATCATTTGTTTATATTTTAAATGCATAGAGACAATGATAAGAGATAAATATTTATTCCACTTGTTCACTCCCCAAATGGTAACCATGGCCAATCCGGGGTAGCCTGAAGCCAAAAATCTGGAACAGGATCTGAGTCTTCCACTCAGATGCAGGAACCCATTGATTTGGACCACCTTCTGGTGCTTTCAAAGACACATTATCAGGAAACTTCACCCTAAATGAGGAAGCTGGGATTTGATCCAACACCCATTTCCAATGCCAGCATCACAGGCAATAACAGAACTTGTTGCACAATGCTGGCTCCAAAAAGTTGTTTCTGTTTGTCCTCTTCTGCCACAGCATGGACTAGCTGACTAACCTTATGTAAAATGTGCTTCAGAAATAAAAATAAACAAGGCCATTCTACAAATAGGCAAGGCACAAATATTCCAGTCACTCCTCTCCTATTAATGCAAGGTATTTAAATTTCCCACATTTAGGATCTCAACTATACCTTTGTCTCCACTAAATTAGAAACATACTCAAGGTCAGAAACTCTGTGTGCTATTAACCTCAATGATTCTTGGGATAACTGAATTTAAAACATCAAAATTTCCCTTTCATCTTTCAATGAGGCAATCACAGTAAACTGAAATTGATATCATTCTAGTCACAGGAAAAACTTGTCATGGAAAAGCACTGTGCAGATGGCCAAAATGGTTTCTTAACATGGAAGGATGTACATAGCTTGATTAATTGTATCATTAGCTGTGTATAGGAGCAAATGCCAATACCAGATGTAAAACTTACTTTTGAAATATTTCAAATGACATTAAAGAGAAGCAGAAACACATCAAACAAATTAGGAACAAGCAGTATTGAAAGATTTAATACTTGTAAATATGAAGATGAAGCATGAATATATCTTTTTATTATGGAGAATCAAGAAGGAAAACTGTCTCTATTTCAATCACATACAACCCATGCCTGAGCCATATTCAGAACTGTGCTGAATATGTATTAGAAGTAGAAATTCATAGCCAATGATAACAGCATCTCTGACATCCCTTCTCCCTTAGAGAAGACATACACACATCCACGATTCCCGAAGAGCTCAGATGTCATCACTTATTCATTAAAGTGTGATTTTTTACCATGTTATTAAACAATGGTTACTATTTATTGTCTACCATTTTTCCAAAAATAGATGCACTGTATTTGAAGATTTTATTTTGTGTAAATATATCCAATAGCTCTAGTTCCCAGATTTTTGATGATTTCTTTACAATTTGAGAATAATATTCTGGCATCTAAGTAGATGTTGAAAAATTAGCATCAAGGAGAAAAATAAGCACAAATATCATCAGTTCTCCCTGATCGGTGACAACTAACTGAGCATGTAAAAGGAAACTTGTTGAAGTGAAATGGACACTATGAGAAACAGTGACTTGATCAGCCCTTGTCCTGACTGTTGAGGAACAACTTACTGCTTTATTCCTTTTAGTGCTTTTTTTTGTTGTTCTACTTAATACCATTGGTTGAACTCTTTAATTAACACATAATTATTCTTAGTCATTTAAATTTAACTGAAAAGTGATCTCTGTTAAATATCAGAGTGGGAATAAGAGAGGGAGATGTACAGTTCGGCACATGCTCACTCGGACTTACCCCTAATGGTAGAGCTAGAAACGTGCAAGAGATTCCAATTCAATCCCATCAAGGTGGCATGTACCAATGCCATCTTGTTTAAGTGATCAGTTTAAGTTCATAATTGATCAAAAAGATAGGATTAAGTGTCAAAGGGATTACATAATAAGACCAGTGTCTGCAAATAATTGATAGAATTAAAAAGAAGAGAATGCATTAACTGAAATGTGATCCCTGTTGAACATAAGAGTGGGAATAAGAGAGGGAAGAGATGT
This sequence comes from Oryctolagus cuniculus, assembly GCF_964237555.1. Lineage (NCBI taxonomy): Eukaryota > Metazoa > Chordata > Mammalia > Lagomorpha > Leporidae > Oryctolagus > Oryctolagus cuniculus. The sequence continues at coordinate 88,167,922 of NC_091444.1, read as the reverse complement.
ATAATTTGGGACACGCTCAAGCTGACTTGCCCCAAATGGTAGAGTTAGAAACATACCAGGGGACTCCAATTTAATCCCATCAAGGTGGCATGTACCAATGCCATCTCACTAGTCCAAGTGATCAATTTCAGTTCGCAATTGATCATAATGAAAGGACTAAAAGTCAAAGGGAGCACATAAGCAAGTCTAGTACCTGCTAACACTAACCGATAGAATAAATAAAGGGGAGAGTGATCCAACATGGGAAGTGAGATACTCAGCAGACTCATAGAACGGCAGATGCCCTAAATAGCACTCTGGCCTCAGAATCAGCCCTAAAGGCATTCAGATCTGGCTGAAAATCCCATGAGAGTATTTCAGGCATGGAAAGCCAAGACACTCTGGCAAAAGATCTCTGTGAGTGAGATCTCAGTGGAAAGAACAGGTCTTCAAAGAAGGAGGTACCTTTCTCTGAAGGGAGGAGAGAACCTCCACTTTGACTATGACCTTGTCTAAACAAGATAAGAGTCGGAGAACTCAAGGGGCTTCCATAGCCTTGGAAACTCATGACTGGAGCATAGGGAGATTACTGATGCCATAGACAGGAGTGTCAATTGGTAAAGTCAACAACAGGAGTCACTGTGCACTTACTCCTCATGTAGGATCTCTGTCCTTAATGTGCTGTGCATTGAGATTTAATGCTATAACGAGTACTCAAACAGTATATTTCACTTTGTGTTTCTATGGGGGTGCAAACTGTTGAAATCTTTACTTAATGCATACTAAACTGATCCTCTGTAAAAAAAAAAAAAAAAAAAAAAAAAAAGAAAAGAAACTATCAACTCCCAACTTGACTCTCACTGGGATTAAACATGACAATAGATCTGATCTGATTTCATCATCATTAAAAAAAATCATCTATTATTTTTCACTTTATGTTTCTGTGTGGGAAAAAGAAGAGAATGATCCTACATGGAAAGCAGGATACACAGCAGACTCATAGAATGACAGATGTCCCAATCAGCACTCTGGCCTTAGAATCAGCCATTAAGGCATTCCGATCTGGCTAAAAAGCCCATGAGATTTCCACAGACATGGAAAGCCAAGACACTGTGGCAAAAAAAAAAAAAAATGACCTACATGAAAGATCTCTGTGAGTGATATCCCACTGGGAAGAATGGGCCATCAAAGAAAGCAGTACCTTTCACTGAAGGGAGGAGAGAACTTCCACTTTGAATATGGCCTTGTCTAAATAAGATAGGAGTTGGCAAACTCAAGAGGCTTCCATAGCCTTGGCAGCTCATGACAAGTGCCTTGGGTGATTACTGATGTCATAAATAAGAGTGTCAATTGTTAAATCAACAACAGGAGTCACTTTGCAGTTGCTCCCCATGTAGGACCTCTGCCCTTAATGTTTTGTACTATGCAAATTAATGGTAAAACTACTACTCAAACAGTACTCTATACTTTGTGTGTCTTTGTGGGTGCAGTCTGCTTAAATCTTTACTTAGTATACACTAAGTTGATCTTCTGTATATAAAGATAATTGAAAATGAATCATGATGAAGTTGGGATGGGAGAGGGAGTGAGAGATGCAATGATTGAGGGAGGGAGGAAGATTATGGGGGAAAAGCTGCTATAATTTAAAAGTTGTACTTTGGAAATTTATATTTATTAAATAAAAGTTGAAAAGAAAAAAAATCCAAAAAAAAAAAAAAAAAGAAAAGTTGGCATGAAAAACACATTTTCTCAACAACAACAAAAAAAAGCCAGGCTGAAATTTTTATAACGATGTCTTTTCTTTTTTAGAGACTTGCATTATGTCAACTCACTCAATTTGGTCTCATTTGAATTAAAAATATTGGATTTAATACTGTGTTACATAGTTTTCTAAAGAGTATGAAAATTTATTTTAACTGGAGTACCTAATAGGATACAGTGTTCTCTACAATGCAGGAAATTGTTCCAAGTTTGACTAATGAGTCACACAGGCAAAAATAAAATAGGTCATGAAGACTTCATTAGAGAAGAAATCAACAGAATTCAATCCAAAAAAATTTACAAAATATCAGCAAAATGAAGGGATTTTTTTGAAAAAATAAACAAAATTGACATACCATTGGCCCAACTAAAAGAAGACAAAAGACCCAAATCAATAAAATCAGAAATGAAAAAGAATGTAACAACAGACACCACAGAAATAAAGAGTCATCAGAAATTACTACAGAGTTGTATGCCAGCAAAGAGAGGAATCTTTCAGAAATGGATAGATTCCTGGACACATACAACCTACCTAATTTGAACAATGAAGACATAGAAAACCTAAACAGACCCATAACTGAGACAGATATGAATCAGTAATAAAGGGAGGAGAGAAATTCCACTTTGACTATGGCCTTGTCTAAAGAAGATCAGAGTTGGCAAACCCAAGAGGCTTTCATAGTCTGGGCAGCTCATGATAAGAGCCTTGGGTGATTACTGACATCATAAATAAGAATGTCAATTGTTAAATCAACAGGAGTCACTATGCACTTACTTCCCATGTAGGACCTCTGTCCTACTACTCCAGGTTCTATAGTAGATTCCATTACACTTTACTTATTTCTTCCTCCTCCCTGAACTCTGGACCCTGCAAAAACAGCTACACTCTCCCTACTCTTCTCTGTGTTCCCTGAACCCATAAGAGGGATAGGCCAGCCATCAACACCCACTTGCATTTGTCCACTGATTTGATAGCTTAGCTTGTGGGATGTAGACCATGCTGTAGTTATAAGCAGATTCTGAGTCTATTTAGATCTCATGGGTTCTGGAAGGATATTTGATATTTACACTCAAGGAAAATGACTATTGCTTACTCTCCAGCAATTTTAACTCCAAACAGATCACCTATCTGTCTAAAGACCCAGGGATATCACAAGGGGTCCAGACATAAGTTGCACGCATGGTTGATAATAGAAACAAGGACTTCCAAACTCTAGTCCAGCTCCATCAAAGAAAATAACAAATAAGTGAGTTCATATCCACAGTGCTCCCTGCACCAACTGTGCTCCATAGGCATCCAGGACTTCATCACAACACACACCAGACTCACAAACTAGATAGAATTTGTGAGGCCAAACATACACCAAGGTGCACAACCCAAGCACCCTGCACAGTGTGTCATATCAACCACAGTCACTCCATGTATCCCCATCTTATTTCTTAAGTTTTCAGCTCCAGGAACTAGGTCCCAGAAAGCTATGCAGTGACCACTATTTCCATGAACATAGACATGGCTGTACCTAAAATGCTCCCTCAAATGATGGGACCCTTTGGAGCTTGGGACTGACTGCCTGAAAGACCCTGTGGACAGCAGAGGGGTTACCTCAGCCAGTAGAAGGCTCCTTTGCTGGAAACAAACTCCATGATGGGATCAGTAATATGACTTTGGAGATATTAAGAGATATTACTGAGTCTTGATGATTTGTCTGCTTCATTATATTGCTCAACCTTAATTGTCTATTTGGTGAGGTCAAGTTGGGAGGCACAAAATCAGTTATAATTCTTCAATCATCTTAATAGGTTAAAGATTTTATCAATATTAAATTATTTTGTCTCTTAAAATACTTTGACCCTGAAGTCAACACTTTATCTTTTGGGGGGTTAGTTTTCAAGAAAGTAAATTTGTCTAAACATGCAAGTGTATAAATGAATAGCATCTTTTTTTCTTGTAATCTTATTCTTGCATTTCATGTTTTCATCTCATGATTAACACTTGAAATATGCCCAGGGCACATGCCTATGGCCAATAAATAGCAGTGGAGGTGGAAAAAAGTAGTTTCAATACTGTCCTCAGGGTGGGAAATAGAAAAGCAACAACTATATTCAGATCATCCGTCATCTCAATTGTAGCCAAGTTACCTAGAAAGTGTCATGCCACCTTGATGAATTGTCCATCCTGAGTGAATACATGCTGAGATTTGAACTAATTATAAATCTAAGGAGAAGGCAGAAAGGAGTTTGTGAATGGGGAAGGGAAGTACACAGAATTAAAATAAAAAACTGAGTGTCACCTTAAAGTGAGGGAGAATAATGAAACCAAATAAGACTATATTAAAATGGATTTAAAGCTACAATACTATAAGACAGTGTAGACATTTTTGTACTAGTGTCTTTGTTGTGGGGGTGGGGAAGCTAGGCTATGCTTTACTCCATATTCTTGTCTCTAGATGAAAAAGAATTCAAAGAAGTAGACAAAGGCATAAAGAAAGCAAAATTTATTTAAAGGGAGAGAACACATTCAGATGGGAATGTAGGCGACCTCAGGAGAAAATGACTATTGCAATTTAAAAGATTTTGTGTTCTCATTTATAGGATATGAAGCTGGCTCTAATTGAATATTCCAATTGAGTGCATTTAGGGTGGGGCTTGAGTGCTACCCAATTCCATGTTTTTAGGGACCTCTTAAATGTATCATGGTATCTGGTGCCTGTGACTGCAGCACATGTTAAAATCCCTAAGTGTCATGGCATCTGGTATATTATGGTAAATGATGCTTGAGTGCCTAAGACAGAATGAGTGTCCTAAGCCTGCAACCATGTTGGATGATTCTATTCAGCACAATCTTGGCAAATGCATATCAGATATGGGGTTTGGGGAGTGGGTGTCTTCAGCACAGTTGATGATGGAATTCTCAGATCCAAGAGCTTGCTAGTTACTAGCCTATCTTTCCTCTACTCTGAGATTTTTGTACAATGTTTAAAGGAGTTCAAGGGGAACAACGCCATAACTCACTAGGCTAATCCTCCACCTGTAGTGCCAGTACTCCAGGTTCTAGTCCCGGTTAGGGTGCCAGATTCTGTCCCAGTTGCTCCTCTTCGAGTCCAGCTCTCTGCTGTGGCCCAGGAAGGTAGTGGAGGATGGCCCAAGTGCTTGGGCCCTGCACCCACATGGGAGACCAGGAGGAAGCACCTGGCTCCTGGATTTGGATCAGTGCAGCACCAGCCGTAGCAGCCATTTGGAGGGTGAACCATCAGTAGGGAGACCTTTCTCTCACTGTTTAACTCTGCATGTCAAAAACTAAAAATAAAGAGTTTAAGGGAAGAAGGTAAATCTGCTGTAACTTCACGCTATGGGAGGGTATTGTCACTGTCTACACAGGAAATGAAAAACTCTTACTAACTGACCCAGAGATTTCATTTGATGGGCTAGAAGCATTCTACACCTGACAGCAGAATTTCTGCCTGACCAACGCTGTTCAACAAACTGTTAAATTCTCAAACAATTCAGAAGAGTACAACTGGAAAAGATAAGTGTAAGAACATTTTACTGCTTCACTGATGGTAGAAGATCATGGAACCACCTGGCTGGGTCAACACCTGGAGATGACTACCACTCAGTTAAATACTTATAATCTAATGCTATAAGGTTATGTGATTATCAGAAGAGACTTTTTTGACAGGCAGAGTGGACAGTGAGAGAGAGACAGAGAGAAAGGTCTTCTTTTACCGTTGGTTCACCCTCCAATGGCCACTGTGGCCAGCGCACCACGCTGATCCAAAGCCAGGAGCCAGGTGCATCTCCTGGTCTCCCATGGGGTGCAGGGCCCAAGCACTTGGGCCATCCTCCACTGCACTTCCGGGCCACAGCAGAGAGCTTGCCTGGAAGATGGGCAACTGGGACAGAATCTGGTGCCCTGACCGGGACTAGAACCCGGTGTGCCGGTGCCACAAGGCGGAGGATTAGCCTAGTGAGCTGTGGCGCCGGCCCAGAAGAGACGTTTTTATTAAACATTTATTTATTTGGAAGACCAAAAGACAGAGCAGAAAGCAAATGATGTTCCATCTGCTGGTGCATTCCCCAAGAATGAATAGGGCTAGGCCATGCCAAAGCCATAAGCCTGGATCTCAATTTTAATGTTCTATAAGATTAACAGCAGCCCAGATATGACTATGATGTTAAAATCCCATGAGATTATATATTGATGCTATGGAGCCTGACTGGGCAGAATGTCCAGAAGTGAGCTTGTGCAACATCACAAAGACACAGCCAATCATATCCAGCCTAGCATGGAGGCCTCACTTGAGTTCACACCAAGTGGGAAGAGGGAGGGCAAGGTCTGAGTACAGACCTCCAGGGTGCTTTCCTTCATGGAGCTGGAGGCTTTGTCAGGTCCCTGATCATGCTACCTGCTGGGATCACTCCAGGACTTCATTACCTGGGTTCCTGCAGGAATACTATCTGGTGCTGGCCATAACCTGCTGTATGTGATTTACAATTTAACAGAAATTTATTGGCTTTTGGGCTTTTCTTTTTTATCATATTTTTGACTTTTTCTGTTGGGTCATTTTTTTTAAAATATTGACAAAAATCAATACTTTGGACCATTCCTCTTGTACATATGTGTTTCCTTGTCTGCTTATTGTCTTTTAATATTATTTTCTATTTGCAGTTTATTTTATATATTGAAATTCATATATCAATTGTATGTGTATTAGACTATGGATTCACAGAGTATCCAGGTTCATGTAGTGGTGAAGAGGCAAAGACAGAGAGAGTGGTCTTCCATCTGCTGGCTCACTCTCTAGATGGCCACAATGGCTGGAGCTGGGCCCAGCCAAAGTCAGGATACAGGAGCTTCCTCTGGTCCCACTTGTGGGTGCAGGGGTCCAAGGACATGGGCCATCTTCTACTACTTTCCCAGGCCATAGGAGAGAGCTGGATTGGAAGTAGAGCAGCCAGAATTTGAACCGCCCATATGGGATGCTGGCACTGCAGGCAGCAGCTTTACCCACTACATCACAGCACTGGCCCCTAAAGGAAAGGGGAAAGAGGTAGAGAGCCTAATGAGCTCCCTCCCTCTTCCCTGGGCCTAGAATTTCCCCATTTTTGCCTAGGCATGCTCCATTCTCATCTTATGAATGTCTACTGCCAGGCATGCTCCACCCTCATCTCATGGATGTCTACTATACCCAAAAGTGAGTCAACCAGAGATACCCCCTCTGGCAGTACTGAACAGAGTGAGTGCCCTTGCCACATCCAGCACATAACTGTTTACTCACTAAAGTACACACATCTTCAGTAAGCCACAGAGGCACATTTTAAATATGAAGACCAACAGAAGAAAAAAACAGGTACCTCTACAAATGTCTAAAAATACATGCAAACTCAATAAATAAAAATAAGGAAGACAACATGATGCCCCTAATGAACACAATATTTCAGTATTAGAATTTGAAAATAAAGAGAATGATGAAATACCTGAAATGGAGTTCAAATGATTAATAATAGGACTACTCAAAAGCAATCAGAAGCAAATCCAGGAGTTAAATCTATACATGACATGAATGAAAATAATTCCCATGAAATTGAAATTTTGAAATAATATTAGAAATTAAGAATTCAATACATGAAATAAAAATGATTTGGAAAGCTTTAAGAACAGACTTGATGAACAGAAGAAATAATATCCCAGGTAGAATTAGAAGGGCTATTAAGTGAAATAATTACAGAAAACATGCTCAATTTGAAGAAAGAATGGGGCATCCAAATACAGGAAGCAAAAAGAATTCCTAGTAGACATGACTAGAAAAGACCTTCACCAAGACACATTGTAGTCAAAATTTCCACAATAAATCCTAAAGAAAAGATTCTAAAATGTGCATGAGAGAAATGCCAGATTGCTTTCAAAGGAATTCCAATTAGACTCACAGCTGACTACTCATCAGAAATTCCATAGGTTAGGAGAGAATGGAGAAACAGTCTAAGTCTTAAGTGACTAAAAAAAAATCTCAACCTAGAATACTGTACCTTGTGAAGTTCTTACTTTTGAATGAAAGTGAAATAAAGACCTCCCATTACAAATATAAGTGCAGAGAATTTGGCACCACTTGGCCAGCCTTAAAAATATGCTAACGTGTGTGCTACATGCAGAAACAGAAATATATTCAACAGTAGGAAAGAATGTGAAGGCTGAAAATATCTCAGTAAGTGCAGAAAGGAAATTCAAAGTAAACAATAGGAATATTTATGAAAAATTCAGAGCCAAGTCATTACTTATCAATAGCAACATCTAATGTAAATGCCCTAACTCTTCAGTTAAAAAGTTCAGACTGGCTGAATGGATTAAAAAACAATACCCATCTATTTGCTGCCTACAGGAACATACTTCACCAACAATACACACAGACCTTTTGAAAGTGAAAGAATGGAAAAACATATTATATACTAATGGAAATAAAAATATAGCAGGTAAAGCCATCATAATATCAGCCAAATACACTTTAACATGAAAACTACTAAAAGTGAAAAAGGAGGACGCTATGTAATGATGAAGGGATCAACTCAACAGGAATATGTGAGTATAATAAATGTACATGTAACTAGTAATTGGGTGTTTGGGTATTTAAAAGAAATGTTAATTGATCTAAAGAGAGACATAGATTCCAATACAATAATAACTGAGGGAATTTAATTTCCCACTTTCATCAATGGACAGAAAAGAGGGACATAGATTCCAATATAATAATAACTGGGGGAGTTCAATTTCCCACTTTTTATCAAAGGACAGATAACTAGATATAAAATTAACAAAGAAACAACAGAACTAATTGACACAGTGAACCAAATGGACCTGATACCTATAGAACTTTTCACACCACAGTGCATGAAACTTTCTCTAGGATGGACCATATTCTAGGCCATAAAGCAAGTCTCAGCAAATTCAAAAACATCAAAATCAGGGACTGGTACTGTGGCGCAGAGGGTAAAGCTGCCACTTGCAGTGCTGGCATCCCATATGAGTGCTGTTTCAGGTCCTGGCTGCTCCACTTAATCCAGCCCTTGGCTATGGCCTGGAAAAGCAGAAGAAGATGGCCCCAGTCCTTGGGCCCCTGCACCCACATGGGACACCTGGAGAAAGCTCCTGGCTCCTGGCTCCTGGCTTCAAATTGGTGTAGCTCCAGCTGTTGTGGCCATCTGGGGAGTGACCCAACAGAAGGAAGCCCTCTTTCTCTCTCTCAGTCTCTCCACCTCTGACTCACAGTAACTTGATCTTTAAAATAAATACATAAATATTTAAAACAAAACAAAAACCTTCAAAACCATACCATGCAATGTTGTTGACCTCAATGCAGTGAAACTGGAAATCAACAACTCATGTGTCTATAGAAATGAAAACTTATTGTGATTGAACAACATGCTCCTTAATGAAAAGAGGGTCATAGAAAAAATCATAAAAAACTGAAATGAATGAAGATGACACTACATCATATCAAAACTTATAAGATACAGCAAAAGCAGTGTTCAGAGAAAAGTTGCTATAGCAACTGGTGCCTACATGAAGACATTTGAAATGTATCCACTACATGAGCTATTGATGCCTCTCAAGGACCCAGAAAAACAACAAACCAAACCCCAAATTAGTAGGAGAAAATAAATAATTAAAATTAGAGAAGAAATAAACAAACTTGAAACCAAAAATACAAAACAACTAGTGAAATGGATAGCAAAGTTTTTGAAAAAATAAAGTTGATATACCATTAGAACAACTAACCAGAAAAAGAGAAGAGCTAAATTAATAAAATCATAGATTAAAAAAAGAAATGTAAAAGTGGATACTGCAGGGGGAAAAACAATTATCAGCAATTAATACAAAGAACTGAATGTCAACAAATTGGAAAATTTAGAAAAAATGGGTAGATTCCTGAAGTTATAAAATCTACCAAGATTGAGTCACAATGACATAGAAAACCTAAGCAGGGGCCAGCACTGTGGCATAGCAGGTACATCCTCTGCCTGCAGTACCAGCATCCCATAAGGGTGCCAGTTCATGTCTCAGCTGCTCCACTTCCTTAATTACTTCCTTAGTCAGCTTAATTACTAAACAAGAAAAAGATACCACAGAGAAATAACTATAGACCAATTTCTCTGATGGACATAGATGCAAAAACCCTCAACAAAATAGTAACTAATTTAATCCAAGAAAACATCAGAATGATCATCAAGTGGGATTTATTCCTGGTATACAAGGATGGTTCAATATCTGCAAATAAATAAATGTGACACATTACATTAAACTGAAGAACAAAACTATATGATTATCTCAATAGATGCAGAAAAATCATTTGATAAACTACAACAGCCTTTCATGATGAAAATCTTAATCAAATTGAATATAGAAGGAACATTCCTGAACACAATCAACACATTTATATAAACTCACAGCCAACATCTTTTTAAAGACATCTTATACAACAAAAAGTAAGGCTGGAGGCATCACAATATCAATTACCAAGACATTACAGGGTGCTGGCACTGTGGTATAGTAGACTAAACCTCCTACTATGGCAACAATATCCCTAGGTGCTGTTTTATTACCCAAATACTCCTCTTCCCATCCAGCTCTCTGCTATGCTCTGGAAAAGCAGTAGACGATGGAAAAACTTCTTGGGCCCTGGACCCACGTGGGAGACCGGGAGGAAGCTCCTGTCTCCTGTCTTCAAATTGGCCCAGTTCTACCCATGGCACCCATTTAGAGAGTGAAACAGCAGAGAGAAGACCTTTCTCTGACTCTCCTCCTTTCTGTCTATAACTGTATATCCCATACATCCCATATAAATAAATGAACATTTGAAAAAATACATACTGCAGAACAATAATAATGAAAACAGCCTGGTATTGGCAAAAAAAAAAAAGATAGAGACCAATAGAACAGAACAGAAACTCCAGAAATCAGTCCATGCACTTACAATCATCCTATCTTTGACAAAAGAGCTAAACTCAAACATTTCTGGAGCCAGTACAGTCTCTTCAACAAACAGTGCTGGGAAAATTGGATCTCCACATGCAGAAGTGTGAAACAAGACCTCTACATTACATTTTACACAACAATCAACTCAAAATGAATCAAAGACCTTAGTCTACAACTCAATATCATAAATTATTAAAGAACATTGAGGAAACCCTGCATAGGCAAAGCCTTCTTGGAAAAGACCCCAGTAGCATGGGCAATCCAAGTCCAAACTGAAAAGTGGGATTACAACAAATTGAAAGCTTCTGTACTACAAAAGAAAGGCTCAGCAAAATCAAGAGGCAGCTGACAGAACAGGAGAAAATATCTGTAAATTTTCAACTGTTAAAGGGTTAATATGCAGAATCTATGAAGAGCTCAAGAAACTCAACAATAAACAAATAAATCAGTTAAGAAAAGGATAAAGGAATTGAATAGGCATTTTTTAAGAGAGGAAATTTAGGGGCCAGCACTGTGGTATAACGGGTAAAGTGCCTGCATCCTATATAGGCACCATTTCGAGACTGGCGCTCCACTTCCCACTCAGCTCTCTGCTATGGCCTGTGAATGCAGTAGAAGATGGCCCAAGGCCTTGGGCCCCTGCACCCATATAGAAAGAAGGTCCTGGTTCCTGTCTTCGGATCAGCAAAGCTCCAGCCATTGTGGCCATCTGGGGAGTGAATCAGCAGATGAAAGACCTCTGTCTCTGTGTGTGTGTGTGTCTCTCCTCTGTGTGTAACTGTGAGTTTCAAGTAAAATAAATCTTTTTTTAAAAAAAAGAGAAAATTTATATGTGCAATAGAACCATTAAAAATTCTCAGTATCACTAGCCATCAGGGAAATGAAAATCAAAACCACCATGAGGTTTCATCTCACTCCAGTTAGAATAGCTCTCATACAGAAATCAATAAACAATAAATTCTGCAGATGATGTGGGGGTAAGGTACCCTAATCCACTGTTGGTGGAAATGTAAACTGGTGTAGCCACTGTGGAAGACATTATGGTGATATCTCATAAATCTGAATATAGATCCAGCCTTCCCACACCTGGGAATTTTCCCAAACCAAAAGAAATCAGCATATTAACCAGTTATTTGTACCCGCATGTTCATTGTAGCTGAATTCACAATAGCTAAGAAATGTAATCAAACTAGATATCCAATAACTGATGATAGAATAAGTAAATTATGATACACACACACACATACAAACACACACAATATAGTATTGCTTAGTTGTAGAAAAAATGACATTCTGTTTTTTTCAAAAAATAAAAAAATAAAAAGGATGCAACTGAAAACAATCCAGTCCCCAAAACACAGATATTATACAGATTCCTTAATGTGGGGTAACTGATAGAGTATGTAAAATGTAATTTATTGGAGTGAAATTGATGCTTTGAAATTTGAAGATTGATTACAGCTCTTGTCTCTTCTGTTGAGGGACTGTGTTTTTTCCGTCACACCATTTGTTGAACTTTTTTACTTAGTATAGCTTTAATCTTACTGGTATTGTGTGAACTGAAAATAGATCTTTGTAAAAATTAATAATAGGAACAAGGTAGGGGAGAGGAAGAAGAGTTGGAGTGTGGGTGGGAAGGAGGATAGGGTGGGAAGTACCAATATGTTCCTAAATCTGTTATATAAAATCATAAAACTCACGTAACTTAAGCAAAATTTTTTAAAAGAGAAAAAATTCAATTATCAATAAAAGGTATAAAACAAGTAAAAAAAGTTTTTTTCAGAATCTTAAACTACAAATGGGGACTGAGATGCAAGTGGCTTGAAAATATCTAAGCACACATAGCTGCTGGGCCTGGGGCACCTTCATCATTGTGTGGTTGGGATTCATGCCTTGGATAGAGCTAAATAGTTTTGGAATTTATTAGTGAAGAGTGAAATCTAGTTATGTAACAAATTTGTGTTGGCTGATAGATTATCAGTTAGGGATGAAAGATTACCAGGTTAGGGATATAAGGTCTTGTAGAGCCAAAATGAGGATATTTAAGGAAAAACATTACTAAATATACAAGGGGGTGGCATATGTGTATTTGATAAATAAACATAAGCATATGCATATGCTTTTTTTGAGTGGTTACTTGTTTCAGGAAGTATTAATTGAAAGGCCACTCATCACAAAACATTGCTTAGATTTGTGAAGGGCAAAAAGAGAAAACATGTCTCTCCAGTGGAATGATTTCTCAAACTTATTGGATTGTGTTTAATGAGTGATAGTTTTCCCTATGTGTTCACTATAGGTGCCACGTATTTATTCCAATAATACTCATTTCTCTAAGCTCTTCTCTAGCTAGTCCTCTTGAATTCTTTATAGATTTTGTCTTGGATAAACTCCTTGTGGTTAGATTGTTTTTTTAAGGTGATTCTGAATATTGAAGTCCCAGTAGAATGGAGAATACTGTTGATTAAATTCAATGAGTTATGTCAGGGTGAAGAGAAAAAAAAAACATTATTTTGTGTGAAACCAAGTGTTAGGAGTCATATATTTGTTCAATAAAATGAGACTCCACTGACTCCAAGTGAAAATAATTAAGATGGCCCAGGGAGAATTAATTCAAATCCTTCAAGGATTTAAACTTACCATGCACAATCTAATTAACCAAGGGAAGATTATTGCCCCTGTTTTCCCAAGCACATATGTTCTCAGCCTAGATATAGATTTTAACCTTATAGTTCATAATACTAATGCTAATACTATGCCATAATTATGTCCCCACACACCTTCTACCAAACACTAATAATTTTTAACCATCCAATAAAAAATGAGTAAATGTCTTGCTATGTCAAATCAGGGCAAAACACTTTCGTTTTTTTTTTCTTTTTTTTCAGTGATTTTGTAGAGGCCTCAATCAGGTTGCCTTCCTCTTGAAAGGACACAGTTACACCTTTACAATTTTATACTTTGATACCTCAACAGCTTTACCATTATTTATAATCTTTGCAAAGACATTAACTAAACTTAAATTTCATCAGGAGTATAGATATGGCATCAGATTATTGTCATACTTCCTCAAAGTATTCATTTGGCACAATCAAAAAGAACAGACATGTCTAATACCTTTTTGTCTTGAGTTTTGATGGCAATGTGCTCATGTTTGCAAATGAAGATTAATCGTGATGATGCTACTTTAAAAATCAGCACATACTAAAGCCCCCTTAAAATTAATGCCCCAAATCAGTTAAAATGAAAATCAAGAGGTACTGTCATTACTGGTGTCAATTACTTGTTCTCTGTAAATTTCAACAACTTCCTCTCATAATTTTTGTATTCCCTGAAATACCTATGATGGCCATCAGTTCTCAAGGGATGTGATGCAAGAAACTGCTTCCTTGTAACAATGATGCACACAACTAAAGTAAAATTGATTTTAGGAATAGTCTCCTACATGTCTCAAGCCTATCTTTCCATGCACAGTTGCCAACTATGACTTTGGCGACTGAGACAGGAAGCAGAAACCTTAACATGGTTACTGAGGTTTCCTTAATATATGATGGAGCCAAATCTGGGAACTCTAGAATATTCTACCTGACAGATATGATGGCCTCCAATGTCTGATGTCTCTGCTTCATCACCCAACACCCAAAAGCAAACATCCTTCAAAAACAGCTGCACACCATGTTCTGGTCTGAAAATATGCATTGACTTGCAATAAAATGACCCAAGCATTAAAGGAAAGCCATGAAATGAACCAAAGATCACAACCAAAAGCAATTAATTTTGGCAAATACAAACCTCATCATTCAAAGATTTTGTGACTAGACTAATAACTTCAAAAGCCAGAACAACTAGCCTAATGTTGTCTATCAGAATGTCAAAGATTTAGTTTTTGTTTTTCAAAGATTTATTTGCTTGGAAGAGTTAGAGGGAGAGATGGAATCCTATATCTGCTGTTCACTCCTGTGATAGCTGTGACAATGCATGTTAGCTCAGTCTCAATCTGGGAGCCAGGAACTTCAGACAGGTCTCCCACGTGGGTGACAGGAGCCCTAGCACTTCTGCATTTCCCAAACCATCAGAAAGCAGCTATATTGGAAGTAGAACAGCTGGGACACAACTTGGTGCCCATATGGGTTGCAGGTGTCACAGACAGTGGCTTTACCTGCTATGCATCAATGCCAGTCCTGGCAAAGTGTGTTTTTTTTTTTTAAGATTTATTTATTTGAAAGACAGAGTTACAGAGAGTTAGAGACAAAGAGAGAGGTCTTCCATCTTCTGGTTCACTCCCAAGATGGCTGCAATGGCTGGAGCTGGGCCAATCCGAAGCCAGGAGATTCCTCCAGGTCTCATGTGGGTGTAAGGGCCCAAGGACTTGGGCTATCTTCTACTGCTATCCCAGGCCACAGCAGAGAGATGGATCAGAAGAGGAGCAGCTGGGAGTAGAACAGGTACCCATATGGGATGCCAGCGCTTCAGGACAAGGCTTTAACCCACTGTGCCACAGCACCAGCCCCTTGGCAAAGTTTTTTTTTTTTTTTTGACAGGCAGAGTGGACAGTGAGAGAGAGTGAGACAGAGAGGTCTTCCTTTTGCTGTTGGTTCACCCTTCAATGGCCGCCATAGCTGGTGTGCTGTGGCCGGCGCATCGCGTTGATCTTAAGCCAGGAGCCAGGTGCTTCTCCTGGTCTCCCATGTGGGTGCAGGCCCAAGGACTTGGGCTGTCCTCCACTGCACTCTCAGGCCATAGCGGAGAGCTGGCCTGGAAGAGGGGCAACCGGGACAGAATCCAGTGCCCCGACCGGGACTAGAACCTGGTGTGCCGGCACCACAAGGTGGAGGATTAGCCTATTGAGCCATGGCACCGGTTGGAAAAGTGTTTTAAAACCTATTTGCAACAGAATTCCTCTCATCACATCTTTGGACCAAAATTCCACATTATGGCTTCTCGAGTCCTGAGCTACAACAGTAACACAGACATCAATATTGGCTTTACTAGCTATGTACACTTAAAGCCACTGGATTTCAGAGTAAGTTGGAAAACAATCTTCCAGATTCAATATTGCTTAAGTTTTACAAAATTGTTTAAGGTCTTGGGATAGTTCTTGAACTCCCCCAAAAATGGGAATCCTATTCTATGCCTAAAAGATAAACCTTGCAGAGGTTGCTACCATCTGTGCCCTTCTAATGACCAGTGAAGATTTTTTTTTCACCAGGAGTCAACTCCGTGTTGTCTGTGAGTGACTCCATTCCCTGGGAATTTATGTTTCCTGTTTTTCTCTTGCTGTCCTATTGTAGCTTTTCATCATGAACATCCACCCACCACGGCTCAAACAATTATCACGACAAATGCATCTTCCTGTAAGGTTATGGACAGAATGTTTATATCTCCCATAGTTAAATACATTTGTGGAAAATGGAACAAAAATATAGGTTTACTATGCAAAAATGTTAAAAATATATGGGGTTAGGGGCCGGTGCCATGGCTCACTTGGTTAATCCTCCGCCTGTGGTGTCAGCATCCAATATGGGAACCGGTTTTAGTCCCGGTTGCTCCTCTTCCAGTCCAGCTCTCTGCTGTGGCCCAGGAGGGCAGTGGAGGATGGCCCAAGTGTTTGGGCCCTATACCAACATGGGAGACCAGGAAGAGGCACCTGGTTTCTGACTTTGGATCAGTGCAGCGCCGGCTGTAGCGACCATTTCGGGAGTGAACCAGTAGAGGGAAGACTTTTTTATCTGTCTCTCTCACTGTCTGTAACTTGTCAAATAAAAAAAAAAAATATGGGGCTAGTTAATAAGTATATGTGAAAATATATTATGAAATACTACATGTAGTTTCATGTTTCTTTGCATCAAAATAATCTTTAATTTGCACAATACATCATAGCATCTCCATTCACTCTTCCATCTTCCTCATCTCATTCCTGAAGTTTGCAGACTCAAGAACTGAGACCCAGAATTGAGACTATACTCTTACTCTCTTAGAATGTTCCCAAGTTCACTCAAATGCACACTTCCATCCCTTTGTGAGCTAATTCTCATTGGAATTTGGAAGTCCCCTGACTACCCAAAGATGACTCTATGTAGAAAAGTGTGGTTACTGCAGCCAGTAAAAGCCTACTCTTCTGGAAAGAAGCTCCAGGATGGGACCAGTAATAGACCCAACACATAATTCCCAGGGTTGTACAGAGCATGGACTCTGGCAAACTCTCATGTATTTAGAATTTAACTTCTCCTTTAATGTGGGATACTTCCTGTGTTTATGGATTATACTTTGCTGGCTTGGTGGGAAAAAAATCAACGAAAGCAAATATTTGGAGCTTGTACTTTGATAATAATTGACATGGTTGCATGTCCACATATTAGATATCTGTCTAAATCCCACAGTGAGAGGTGACTGTGTCTCCCACTATGATTTGTCTACCTCATTACACTACCCAAAATCATTTTATTTATGGTAGGATTCAGCTGGGTCAGCAAACACTGTTTATAATACTTAAATCATCCTGATAGTTTGAATCCTTTATCAATACTGAATGTTCTGTTTCTAAAAATGCTTTGATGTTAAAGTCAACACTTTCTGGAATAATATTACAATTTTGCCATTATTTGGATTATATTTTCAATGCAAGCATAGGTTTCCCTTAAAATGTTTATTTTTGGATTTGAGGTTTGCAGTTCATGAATAGCATTAGAATATCCCCATGGGCTATGCCCAGGGCCAATGCAGTGTCTCAACTTGTTGCATTTTAAGTGGAGAGAATCACTTGTAAGACTGTCCTCAGGATACTAAATAAAAAAGGTAGAGATGGGGCTGGTATTGTGGCGTAATGCATAAAGCTGGCGCCTATAGTGCCAGAATCCCATATGGGGACTGGTTCAAGTCCCAGATGTTCCACTTCCAATTCAGCTCTCTGCTATGGCCTGGGAAAGCAATAGAAGATGGCCCAAGTGCTTGAGCCCCTGCACCCATGTGGGAGACATGGAAGAAGCTCCTGGCTCCTGGCTTCAGCTTGGCACAGTTGTAGCTGTTGCAGCAATCTGGGAAGTGAACCATCAGATGGAAGAACTCTCTCTCTCTCTCTCTGCCTCTGCCTCTCTGTAACTCCGCCTTTCAAATAGACAAAATAAATCTTTAAAAAAATTTTAAAAGGTGGACCTGCCAACAGAGCATCTGTTATCACATTTGTACTCCAGTCACCTAGAAATGGCCTTTCCATATGGTTGAAGTGTCCACTTTGAATGGGCACAAGATGAGATAGGAATTGAATGTAAATCCAGTTAGAGTCCAGCCAGAAAAAACTTTGTGAGTTGGGAAATTCACAGAGATTAAAAAAAAAAAAGACAGGGTCACCTGGAAGGGAGAGGATAATGAAAAAGTAATGAAAAAGAGAAACAGAATCTGAAGCTACCATATCAGACAATCCTGAAGCTCTGTACTAGTGTCTACATTAAAGAAGGAATTCCAAAACTAGATTGTGCTCCAAGTTCCTATTGCCAAATGTGAAGAAATTCCAGGAACAGAAGTAAATTAATGATAAAAAGGAACGGAACACTCCCAGATAAGAGGGTGAGCAACCTAAGAAGAAAATGATTGTTGCAATACAAGATTGGGCATTTTCCCTTTCTAGAGTTAGGATGGTTCTGAGGCAATTCCTAATCAGATATTCAAATGAGTTGGAGTTTTGGGTGGGATTTGAATGCTGCTCACATTTATGTTCTTTTTGGGAAAATCTCAGGACTGCAAAGGTATTTAGTTGATGTGTTCCTATAGAACACATGGAGACTGAACAACATGCTGCTGAAAGAACAGTGGGTAACAGAATAAAAAATAAATAAAATTTCTGGACATAAATGAAGGTGACAACACATATCAAAACATATGGGGTACAGGAAAAGTTTGTAATAACTGGTGTAACACTTGGTGCCTACATAGAGAAACTGGAAAAGTACCATATAAAGGAGCTATCTATGCATCTCAAGAAACTAGAAAAACAATAAATTGAAACAAAAAATACAAAAAAAAATCAGTGAAATGAAGAGCTGTTTTTTGAAAAAATGAACAAAAATTGGCACACCATTGGCACAACTAACCATAAACAAAAGGAAAAGACCCAAATCAACAAAATCAGACAAAAAATAAATATAACAGATACCACAGAAACAAAAAGTGTCATCAGAAATTATTATGCATGCCAATAAACTAGGAAACCTAGAAGAAATTGATAGATCTCAAGAAACATACAACCTATGAAAATTGAGTCATGATGATATAGAAAACCTAAACAGACCAATAACCAAGATGGAAACTGAATCAATAATAAAGACTCTCCCAATAAAGAAAAGCCCAGAACCAGATGGTTTCACCACTGAATTCTACCAGACATTAAAGCAGAACTAATCTCAATTCTTCTCAAGCTATTCAAAACAATTGAAAGGAACCCTCCCAATCTCCTTTTATGAAACCTGCATCACCTTAATATCTAAATCTGAAAAAGATGCAATCTTACACCTTAAACAAAAATCCACTCAAAATGGATCAAAGACCTAAATCTATGACTGGAAACCACCACATCATTAGAAAGCATGGGAAAAACTCTACAGACATTGACACAGGCAAAGACTGCTTGGAAAAGGCACCCAAAACATATGCAATCAAAGCCACAATTGACAACTGGGATTACATCAAGCTGAGAAGCTCCTGCAATAAAAAAGAAATACTCAGCAAACAGAAGAGACAACCCATAGAATGGGAGAAAATATTTGCAAATTATGCAACTGAGAAAAGGTTCACATCCAGAATCTATGAACAGCTAAAAAAATTCAACAAAACAAACAATCCCATGAATAAATGGGCAAAAGACTTAAAAATGAGTTTCTAAAGAGAGAAAATTCCAATGGCCAACACATTTTTGAAAAATGCTCAGGATCACTAGCAACAGGAAAATACAAATCAAAACCACAAAGTCCCACCTCACTCCAGTTAGAATGGTTTAAGTACTGAAATAAACAAATGACAAATGCTGCAGAGGATGTGGGGAAAAGGTACCCTGATTGATGCTTGATGGGAATGTAAACTGGTGTAACCACTGTGGAAAACGGTATGTAGAAACATCAGAAGGCTGAATATAGACATACCATATGATCCAGACATCCCTCTCTGGGAATTTACTCAAACCAAAGAAATCAGCATCTGAAATAGTTATCGGTAACCCCACATTCACTGCAACAAAACTCACAATAGCAGAGATACAGAGTCAACCCAAATATTTATCAGCTGTGGAGCGTATAAAGAAATTATGGTGTATATACACTATGGAGTACTACTTAACTGTAAAAAAATGTGAAATCCTGTCTTTTACAACAAGATGGTTGCAATTAGAACCTATTATAATTAGTGAAATAAACCAACCTCAAAAAGACAGATACCATATGTTTCTTCTGATCCAATGTAACTAATAGAATAGTTGAAATATAATGCATTGGAGTGAAACAGACATTTTGAGGTCTGAGGACTGTTTATAGCCCTGCCTCTTCCATTGAGTAACAGTATTTCTTTACTTCTGTTTGTCGCTCCCCCTCTTCGTGGAGGAACGACACAGGACCCTGCGCTGTTCTTTCGTCTGCTCGGCCCTCCCCGGGTTTGCTGCTGGTTCTTCCCGGGTTGGCTACTATCCCTTCCACCTCCGTGGAAGGGCAGTTCCCCCTGGCCACATTCCCCACTTCCGCAGGGGAGCGGCACACCGCCGGCCGGCTTTCTCGGGGGCTGCACAGGTGTTCCTTCAGCTAGATGTTCCCCTTAGATGTTCCCGGTGCATGCCGTCTCTCTCCTCCTTTAAAGTCCTCCTCCGCCAATCCTAACTCGGCTGCCCACACGCCGAGTACACTGCTCTCCAATCAGGAGCAAGTCCTACAGTTTATTGGTTGAACTGGAGGCAGCTGTGCGGAAGTTGTTTACTTCTCTCCCAGCGCCATATTGTGGGAGAGCAGATGCATAGAATAAGTCTTAATCCCAGTAACTCAGTCCAGTCCGGGCTGCTCCCCACAGATCCCCCTTTCTTTTTATTTTTTGGCGTTGATACGCGCCTGTCTTCAGTGTCCCGCGGCACACACTCTGCTCTACTTGCTAGAGTTGCCACAGGTTCTTACAAGTCCTAATCAGGCAAACCGAATCCGGGTCCTCTCTTCGCCATGTTGTGAGGAGGTTTTTTGGCGCTGATGTGTGCCTGTGTTCGGTGACCTGCGGCTCACACTCTGGTCGAGCCGCCTGCTGGCGCTTACCGCCTT
Organism: Oryctolagus cuniculus; assembly: GCF_964237555.1. NCBI lineage: Eukaryota > Metazoa > Chordata > Mammalia > Lagomorpha > Leporidae > Oryctolagus > Oryctolagus cuniculus. The sequence continues at coordinate 88,146,937 of NC_091444.1, read as the reverse complement.
AATCAGGCAGACCGAATCCAAGCTTTCTCATTGCCGTATTGTGGGGGAGACTTATTAGTGTTGGTTCGTGCCTATCTTCGGTGACCTGCAGCTCATACTCTGGTCGAGCTGCTTGCTGGTGCTTACCGCCTTAATCAGGCAGACCGAATCCAAGCTCTCACATTGCAGTGTTGTAGGGAGGCCTTTCTATTTCTCTATTTCTCTATCTCCGGGCATTCCTATTTCTCCCATTTTACTTCTGTCTGCCAACATTCCTATTTCTCTTTTACTTCTAAACTTCTGTTTCTCTTATTCCTGCGGCTTTCTGGCGCCTCGCCCCGCCGGCGGGTTCCCGGCTCTGCGCCGCTTCAGCCCGCGCCTCCCTCATCTGCGCGGCTCGGCTTTGCGCGCCTTGGCTTTGCACGCTCCGCGGTCTCCATGCCCTTCGCGTCTGCACCACGGCCTCGCGCCAGCCCCGTTCCCTATCTACTTGTGCCCCGCACGCTCTCTCTGCGCACGGCAGCCTCCGCGAGTCACACAGCGTAGCTTACGTGTCCGCCACTAGCATTCAATCTAAGTTCCCCGGGCTAGCCTGGCGAATTCAACCCAGCATATGTCTCCGCCCCACGGTTTGGCTTCCCGTCCTTTGCTCCCCGGGCTAATCAGACGGATCCCAACCAAGCTTAAGTTTCAGCTTCTGGTTTCAATTTTTCGCCCCCTATTCCCGGGCTAACTTGAGAACCCCAAAGTGGCTTCCGTTTCCGCCTCGGCCTGCCCCCCGCGGCTTCAATTTCCCTAACAGTTTTCTCTACCCGGTATGTTTCCCCAAGCTTTCCTCCAACAATACTCCTCCCTCATTTCTCCTGGCCTCTCCCCACAGTCCGTATCCGAGTCTGTTTGTTCTAGCTTTCACTTTCGCTTTCGACCTTAGAGATTTCTCCCAGCTTCCCCCCGTAGTCCGTATCCGAGTCTATGCCTAGGCTTTCAATAGCTTCTTCCGGCACCCTTTTCGTCCGGCTTTTCCCTAGGCTGTTTGCTAGTCTCTCTCTCCGATATTTTCCACTTCTTCCCATTTCTTCCCTCCTAAGTTTCCTATCCGTCCTAAGTTTCCTATCCGAGCTAGGTTTCCTATCCGAGTCACGGCACCATTATGTCGCTCCCCCTCTTCGTGGAGGAACGACACTAAACCCTGCCTAGGCTTCATATCCGAGTCACGGCACCATTATGTCGCTCCCCCTCTTCGTGGAGGAACGACACAGGACCCTGCGCTGTTCTTTCGTCTGCTCGGCCCTCCCCGGGTTTGCTGCTGGTTCTTCCCGGGTTGGCTACTATCCCTTCCACCTCCGTGGAAGGGCAGTTCCCCCTGGCCACATTCCCCACTTCCGCAGGGGAGCGGCACACCGCCGGCCGGCTTTCTCGGGGGCTGCACAGGTGTTCCTTCAGCTAGATGTTCCCCTTAGCTGTTCCCGGTGCATGCCGTCTCTCTCCTCCTTTATAGTCCTCCTCCGCCAATCCTAACTCGGCTGCCCACACGCCGAGTACGCTGCTCTCCAATCAGGAGCAAGTCCTACAGTTTATTGGTTGAACTGGAGGCAGCTGTGCGGAAGTTGTTTACTTCTCTCCCAGCGCCATATTGTGGGAGAGCAGATGCATAGAATAAGTCTTAATCCCAGTAACTCAGTCCAGTCCGGGCTGCTCCCCACACTGTTCTGTATTGTTTCTCTCTCTCCATACTACATGTTGAATGCCTTTACCTAGAGCAGGGTTAACTATATGATCATTAAGTATACTGGAAATAGATTACAGTAAAATTAAGACTGGGAATCTCAGAGGCAGGGGCAGGAAGGATTGTACTGTGGGGGGAGGGAGAATGCAGGGAATCCTACTATAGTTCTCAATATGTACAATATGAAATACATGAAACTTGTTTAACAAATAAAATTAAACATAAATAAAAAAGTAGAAATAGGAAAAGCACAGAAGCTGGAAAAAGCAGCAGTCTAGAAGACATACACAAAATAAAGATTGGGATTCTGCTGGCTTCAGAGACTCATGACTACAGGAGACTCACTCCCTACCCTAGGCAAAATACTCATTATCCAAAGCTAAGAATAGAGCATTATGGCGTGTAAATGAGTGAGGTGATGTGGCTGTGATCACAACACTGTTCTGTACCAGAATAATGTAGGGGAAAAATCATAGGCAGACAACACAACATCTGCATCAAGTAACTTTGTAAATGAGAATGGCACCTTAAGTAAATATTATAGGCAATATTTATTAACACTCACATGTGAAAGCAGAGCTCATTTCCACTGTCCTACGCACAGTAGGGAAGCTAAAAATGCAGGTTGTATGACACAAAGGAAGATGATTTTGAAGAACATATAGCAGGTCTTCATACCTTGTTACTTCCTCCTGTGAAAACCCTAAAATCTGTTGAAGTTTGATTTGCAAAAACATTTTTTTTCACATCCAATACATATATACAGTGCATTCTTTGCAAAATTCAGTAACTTTTGCTGAAGATTGCCTTTGAGTAAATGGATTTTCCACTTCCATTGCATGTGTAGAGATTTTCCTCTGTAAGTTCTCTGATAGATAATAACAGCTGGCCTATGGTAGAAAATTTTCATCTATATCCATGTATCTTTTCTCCTGTGATTTCTCTCATGTGTGCTGAAGACTTCTGTCAAAGTAATTGTTCACAAAGATTCCATTACCATGGTTTTCTTCTTTGTGTGAATTCTGTCATATATGCTGACATGTATTCCCGGAAAATATGTCCTTTTTATATTTAGTCAATTTAAAATGTTTCCTTCTGTGTGAATTTTATGACTACTGAGCCTTGAATTCTGGAAAAATGTTTCTCCACATTCTTTGCATTTATAAGATTTTTTTTTTCCCTGTGAGCATGCTCTGATGAAAAATTAGTTGGGACTTCTGGCAAAATGCTTTTCCACATATATTACATTCATAAGGTTTCTCTCTTCTGTGAATTCTGATAGTTAATGAGGGCAGACCTGTGGCAACATGATTTTCAACACGTTACAATCATGGTTTCTCCTTTGTATGATTTCTCTTACAGCTAATGAGGGCAGTCCTGGGGCAAAAGGGTTTTCCACAATTATTGCATTCATGAGATTTCTCCCTTGTGTGAATTTTCTGATGTATAATGATACTTGACTTCCAACGAAAGGCTTTTCCACATATATTGCACTTATAAGGTTTCTCCGCTGTGTGAATTATCTGATGTTTATTGAGGACTGAACTCTGGGAAAAGGCTTTTCCACACTCATTACATTTGTAAGGTTTCTCCCCTGTGTGAGTTCTCTGATGCATAATGATATGTGACTTCCGATAAAAGGCTTTTCCACATTCATTGCACTCATAAGGTTTCTCCCCTGTGTGAATTTTCAGATGTGTACTAAGTTGTGAATTCTGGCAAAATGCTCTCCCACATATCTTACATTCATAAGGTTTCTCTCCTGTGTGGATTCTCTGGTGTTTAATGAGATATGACTTCTGATAAAAGGCTTTTCCACACACACTACATTCATGAAGATTTTCCATTGTGGCAATGCTCTGGTCTTTAGTGATGTCTGACTTCTGGTAGATGCTTTTCCCACATTCAATGCACTCAATGAGATCTTCCCCTATGTGAGTTCTGTGGTGGATAGTAAGGCAGGATTTACAGCTGAAAGACTTCCCACAGTGCTTACATATATGGACAGTTTTCCCCATATGTGTTCTCTGATACATTGTAAGATCTGATTTGTAATTCAGAGATTCATCATACTCAAAAGATCCATGGAGATTCTCTCCTGCTTTTTGATATTTACTGAGATAGACATTTTTATGGAAATTTTTACTTTCAACCAGAGTTTTGTTTCCTGAAATGACAGTTGATTTATTAGAGGTGTGTTCCACACAGATCCTCTCACATTCAAAGGATAGTCTCTTCCTGTTATAGCATTTCCCTTGGCCACTGTGTTCAAAAGCCTGCTGTATATTCTGAATCTGGTGATGTTGACTAAGATGTTCCAAGTATTGGAGTGAGTTCCCAGTGACATTAGGTCCATGAGGTTTCTCTCCAGCTGGTATTTCATCAGGTCCCCTAGAGAGTAGAACATTCAATAAGTCATATACTTCAGGTTTCTTTCCTAAACTATTTTCCTTTTATATATTCAGGTTACAAATATGTCCTGAGGTTAAATTAAATCTTTTCTTTTTTTTTTTCTGAATTCAACTCTGTTGGGAGTTGAGATACTTTTGTAATTACAACTTGCCTCAAATTTACTTCTTCACTTTTCTGGTTGGTTTTGATAAGGTCATCCTTTCTGTTAGCAACTGCAATGAGAAAAAAGTAACCAAATTCATGAACCATATCAAACTGTTTCTTTTGGAATGCTTGTTGAAAAGCAAGTTTATTGTTATCTTAGTTGCATGGATTTAACATCAGTAGAAGTTATTCATTTATGATCATTTGGTGGTTTTTACAATAGTTTTCCCAATATTCAAAAATATTCTTAACTACCTTAAATATTTATATACACTTGAAAAGTCTAGATATCATTGCAGACATTTTGCTTCAGACTGGTCTACTACTAATGGTTCAGGAAATTTGGCAGTAGATCAAAGAATGGAAGATATTACTCTCTCCTGCTCTCACTGACATTCTTTCAAGTGGATGAAAATAACTAAAATAATTTAATTTGTATATTTTCAGATTTATTGGGGCTAGCATTGTGGCGCAACAGGTAAAAACACCACCTGCTATGTCAGTTCAAGGCCATGCTACCCCAGTTACAATCCAGCTCTCTGTTACTGTGTCTGGGAAATCAGTGGAATATAGTACAAGTGCTTGGGTCCCTGAACTCTTAGCTTCACCCTGGCTATTGCAACCATTTGATGAGTGCACCAGTAGAGGACATGATTCTATCTCTTCCTCTGTGTAACTCTGACTTTGAAAATTCAAACTTTGAAAAGCAGTTAAAGAGAGAGAATAGGAGAGAGAGAGAGATCTTCCATCTGCTGGTTCACTTCCAGATGGCCATAATGCACATGGGCCACACCAGAAAGAAGCCAAGAGTCAGGAACTTTGGGTCTCCCACATTTGTGGCAGAGTTACAAACACATGGGCCATCTTCCACTACTTACCTAGGCACATTAGCATGTAGATGGATAGGAAGTAGAGCATCCAGGACACAAACTAGCCTCCAAAGGGGATGCCAACATTGCAGGTGGTATCTTTACCCACTACGCTGCAAGAATATTCTGATAAATAACCATTTTTGAAGGTGGAAAAGCATTTCATAAAAATATCCACTCACTTTCTAAATGGAATAGTATGTTGAATACTTTCCAGTGGACATTACTTTTCCCTATTATTTTTCTTCTATACACTGCTGTTTGATAATTTGAAGTTTTGAATGTTTTTGATTTCTGTGTTGGAGGATTTCTTGTCAACTCCTTTCAAAGAAAAGCTGAGTCCCTTATACATTTATCTCTTTCCCATTTCAGAATTATATTTTAAAAAAAGAGAGGGTTATTATGGCACAGCACAAGCTACTTTCTGCAATACCAGCATCCCATATTTGCAATGCTAGTTTGAGAACTAGCTGCTTTGCTTCTGATCCAGCTCCATGCTAATGGACCTGGGAAAGGAATGGAAAATGACTCAAGCACTTGGTCCCCTGCCATGCATGTATCAGACCCAGATGGAGTTTAAGGCTCCTGGCTTCAGCCTAGTACAGCCCTGGCCAATATGGCCATTTGAGGAGTGAACCAGCAGAATGAAGATCTTCCTCTGTCTCTCTTTCATTCTGCCTTCAAAAAATAAAGTATATCTTTTTAGAAAGAAAAAGAAAGAGGAATTCTAAGTTCAAACTCTCCTCCCAAACAAACGTGAGCTGCTCAATAAAATTCACAGGTACACTTGTCCTTAGATGTCAATCTCCTGGTGAGCATAGGACCACCAATTTTCATGTTCCTATGTAAGGTCATGCTTAGTATCATGATTTCTGATGTCACAATACAAAGGCTCTTTTTTTATTTACTTATGGGTCAGAGAATGAGAGAATGAGAGCCAGAAAGAATAAGGACAGAGCCATTTCACCTTTTAAATATTTGCAAAACCTATTATTTTCTTATTTATTTGACAGAGACAATGAGAGAGCTCCCATTCACTAGTTTCATCCACAAATTTGAGCAATAACAAGGCCTGTGTCTGTTCAAAGCCAGAAGTGGAAATTCAATTTCAGCAAGTAGTAAAATATTGTCTATGAGCTGGCCAATTAATAAGCACTGAAAGAATGAATAAATAATTGAATAAATGTCACAGAACAGGCTTTGAAGGTAGGAAGAAAGAAAAGTTAGAATTCAGGGGATGTATCAAACTGAGAAAACAGCTTTATAAAAGCCAGAAAACACTTGCATTTTGGTTAATCTAAGAAAATATTCAGCAAGAGCAGGAAAGCAGCTAGATGGATATACGCAAGGCAGCCTTACTTGGAGGCTGTAGAATGACTTTGTTGCATGTATGATACCAGCTCGCAGAAATTCTGGGATTTAGGAAAAGTTAGTGAGTAATGCTGCAGTCAGCATCTGCTGAGCTTTCTGTCCCAGTCACCCTGACCAACATGTGCTCACTTACTTGAAAGGCTCTGGTTCAGGGGTTTTTCCACCATCCATGGTTCTGCTCCTTGTTCCAACTTGAAGATCACCTCAGGCTTGTTTATGCAGTGCCCTTTTAATAGGAAATCATGTTTGACTTTGTGAAACCACTAACTTTGGGTTTTGAGGGACAACAGCTTGGGCCCAGAAGCAGTGCCAGAAAAAGGCCAAGTTGAATTGCTTTCTAGAGGGAAGAATTTTTCACGGCCTGAAATCCTATACCAACCAGATATGAAACCTTATAAATTGTTGAATTCTCAACTGAGAAAAAATAATTCTACCTGGGTACAAGCTGGTTTTTACTTACCCAAGGACAGTAGGATGCTATAGATTTCTAGCATCACATCCCTGTATAGGGTCCTCTGAGAATGATTCATGTTCTGCCATTCCTCCTTGGTGAAGTCCACAGCCAGGTCTTCAAATGACACCAACACCTGTAACAGCACATTCATCTTCAACATATCAGTCCTGGATCACTAATCACAAAGACTGGAAGTGGATTTTTCTGAGTGTCTTATTTGCTACTTATATATAACAGTTTCCTCTGTAATCTATATGGCAACAGAGAGCAAAATCACAATGAAACTACCCTACCCTTAAAATAATTTTAAAATTCCAAAATCACAATAGAGTTTCCCTTAATATTCTAGAACTGGGGTTTCTTCTAATGATTCTGAAAGCTGTTCACATGGTAATCAGTAAACATAAGTATAAATGCAAAACAAAACTAGCATGCTAGATGAACTAAAAAAGACACATGCTCAAGATTGACCAAGGTGAAAAGAAAATTCCTTTAAAATAGATTTGGGGAGGGAGCAATGTTTTGTCTCAATGGGTTAAGTTGCTTCCTGTGATGCTGGCATCCCTTAAGGTCAATGTTTAAAGTTATGGCTGTTATACTTCCAATCTGGCTTCCTGCTAATGTGCCTGGGAAAGGAGAAGGAGCTGTTGCAAGTATTTGGGACCCTACCACCCATGTGAGAGACACAGTTGGAGCTTTAGGTTCCTGGCTTTGGTCTGGCCCAGAGCTGGCAATTGTGGTCATTGGAGTAGTTAACCAATGGATTGAAGATCTCTCTTTAATTATGGTTCAAGTAATATAAATCCTTTTTCAAAAATTTAAAGCAATATATTTGTCTCTATTATCTGATTACTGTTCATTGAAACACCATAGATGGTGACATCTTATGCAAGAATGTGTTTATGTTAAGATGCAACAAGAATGGTGGTAAATAGCAAAGAACACAGGCCAGGTACTGGGGAAAAAAAAAAAACTCCACTACATCTAGGTGAGTGGTCCTGGGCTATGATGAGATGAAGACAGTGAAAGTGTTCAAGGAGAGCCTGGCACTATGATGTAGTAGGTCAAGCCTCTGCTGTCAGCACTGGCACTCTGTATGGGTGCTGGGTGGAGTCCTGGATGCTCCATTTCTTTTCCAGCTCTCTGGTGTTGGCCTGGGAAAGCAGTAGAGGATGGTCCAAGTGCTTGGGCCCCTGCACCCATGTGGAAGACCCGGAAGAAGCTTCTAGTTCCTCATTTCTATATTGACCCAGCTCCAACCATTGTAACCATTTAGGGAGTGAACCAGTGGATAGTAAACCTGTCTCCTCATCTCTCCCTCTCTCTGTAACTCTACCTCTCAAATAAATAAATAAATCTTTTTAAAAAATTGTCCAAGGAACTGATAATTAATATTTATATACTTGACCCAATAAAATTTTTGTGCTACTTTTGTAAACTTGTTTATAAAGTATGTTCATAAGCATCATAATGTATCCTGCAACAATTAGAATAATTATTATTTTTACATGAAAATGAGTACTCACTCCCTCAGGCACAGGGTGCTTCAATAGAATGTGGTAGTTACTTAAAGATATTTGCACTCTAAAGTGCAAAGAAGACTCCAATGGAGGCAAATGGGGCAGGACTAAATGGCTATTTAGAGGGGAAGAGACCAAAGAGAAACATTGCCAGAGGCCAGGTGGAAAATATCACTGCAGCCATTTGAGGAATGCAGCAGAATGAAGCTGGGAGTTATGTGAACAGTCTAATCTGGGATGTTGCAACTTGGAAAGCCAGCAGTGGGGCACGGCCCACTCACCTCCAGGGATGTAGCAAGTTCAAGGAAATTTTTTACTCAAATGTTCTATTCTCTTCCTCTTTCTGGGTCAGGTGGTGATCACATGATATCTGGTCAAGATCTGCATGTAGAGAATGCTGTTTTTAGTTAAGCAGAGGCTTGTCCTGGTGTCACCAAGGGTATCTGGCTGAAATAGGGCCAGCACCATGGTTCACTTGGTTAATCCTCTGCCTGCAGTGCTGGCATCCCATATGGGCACTGGGTTCTAGTCCCAGTTGTTCCTCTTCCAGTCCAGCTCTCTTTTGTGGCCCAGGAAGGCAGTGGCGGATGGCCCAAGTGCTTGGGCACCTGCACCTGCATGGGAGACCAGGAAGAAGCACCTGGCTCCTGGCTTTGGATCAGCACAGCACCAGCCATAGCAGCCATTTGGGGGGTGAACCAATGGAAGGAATACCTTTCTCTCTGTCTCTCTCTCTCACTGTCTGTAACTCTACCTGTCAAATAATTTAAAACAAAAAGGGCAAAAATAAAAGCCACAGGGCAAGACAGAGAGAAGTTCCTGCTCCTTGCTTGGAGAGAGTCCTGCTGGCCCCTACTTTTCTATAATCTTTTGTTTTCCTTTCATTGCACACCATCACCTCTTCAACCTGCATAGTTGCTGCATGGTTCACAGCAAGGGGCACCTGAACAGGGACCTGATGAGGAAGGATCACCTCAAACAAATGAAAATGAAAAGTTTAATGGAGAAGAAGGCTGCCCAAACATCCAGTCATGACCATAACTTTTGTGAATGGAGATTATCTTTACCCAGAGTAATGGGGTAGGATTTAAAGATCAAGACTAAACAGTATTGTAAAGTTTTAAAACAATTCTTGAAAGGGAGAGGAATCATTGTATCAGAAAAAGTTGTACAGGAATTTTAGTCAACAGTAATATTATATATTCCTAGATTTCCAAAGCATGAAACTAGATATCCAAGGGAAAACGTTGGGGATATGTTTAAAAAGGAATAGAATTCACTTTTGATTTTTTTATGCAGTGGATGAAATGTGAAATCCAATGAATTAAAGAAATCCATATATAACTTGGAAGAAAAACATATCTGTGAAATAGAGATTTAGAAGAGAAACCAAAGAAAATATTATAACTAAAGAAGTTAATGTCAAATAAAAAATACAGTGGAATTCTTAACAACATACGTGTAAAGCAGAGTAAAAAGTATCTGAGTGGGAAGGTAAATCTTAGGAAATGTCATGGATGAGAAAAAAGCATGAAATTGTAAGTTAAAAACTTTTTGATGGGATACTATCAAACGACCCAACATAAATAGATCTTTGGATTTTCTAAAAGTATGGAAAGAGAGATTACATTGGAAGGTGTATTCAGTGAAGTAATTATGGAAAAGTCCCCTAACCTGGAGAAAGAAAGGGACACTCATGTACAGGAAGCACACAGAACTCCTAATACACATGACCTAAAAAGATTTTCACCATGATACTTTGCAGTCAAACTTTCAACAGTAAAGCATTAATAAAAATTATAAAATGTACACAAGAGAAACATGATTACGTTCAGAAACATATCCAATTAGACACAGATGATTTCTCATCAGAAACTCTACAGGCTAGGAGAGAATGCAGAGATTGTCACCCCTGAATACTATATCCTGCAAAGCTCTCATTTATGAATGAAGGTGAAAAAAAAAACTCTCCATAACAAACAGAAATTGAAAGAATATGTCATCAGGGGCTGGTGCTGTGGCATAGTGGGTAAAACCACCATCTGCAGTTCCAGCATCCCATATGGGTGTCAGTTCAAGTCTTGGCTGTTCCATTTCTAATCCAGCTCTCTGCTATGGGCCTGAAAAAGTAGCAGAAGATGGTTCAAGTCCTTGGACCCCTGCACCTGTGTGGGAGACCTGGAAGAAGCTCCTGGCTTCAGAATGGCTCAGCTGTAGCTGTTGAGGCCAACTGGGGAGTGAACCAGCAGATGGACAACCTCTCTCTCTCTACCTTTCCTTCTCTTTGTGTGTAACTCTCATTTAAAGACACAAAGAAGGGTACTATGCAATAATTAAGGGATCAATTTAACAGGAAGACGTGACTATAATAAATATCCAATATATACACCAAGGCCAGAGCACCAGGCTATTTAAAATAATTTTTAATTGGCATAAAGGGAAACATGGAGTCCAATAATGGAGGACTTCAACATCTAGTTTCATCAATCGACTGATCAACTTGACAGAAAACCAACAAAGAAATATCAGAGCTAATCAACACTATGGGCCAGGGCCAGTGCTATGGCACAGCAGGTTAACACCCCAGCATGAAGTGCCAGCATCCCATATGGGTGCCAGTTCTAGTCCCAGCTGCTCCTCTTCCAATCCAGCTCTCTTCTGTGGCCTGGGATAGCAGTAGAAGATGGCCCAAGTCCTTGGGCCCCTGCACCCAGCAGAAGCTCCTGGCTCCTGGCTTCAGATTGGCACAGCTCTGGCCATTGCAGCCAATTGGGGAGTGAACCAACAGATGGAAGACTTCTCTCCCTCTGCCTCTCCTCTCTCTGTGTGTAATCCTGACTTTCAAATAAATAAATCTTAAAAAACAAACACTGTGGATCAAATGGACTGAACAGATATCTACTGAATATCTCACAGTTGCAGAATACACATTATTTTCATCACTATGTGGAACCTTCTCTAGGATAGACCATATGCTAGGCCATACAGCAAGTCTCAGCAAATCCAAATTATTGAAATCATACCATGTGTCCTTTCTGACCACAATGGGATAAAGCTAGAGATTTAGAATGTAAGAATCTCTAGAAAATATGCAAATATATGGAGACTGAATAACACAATATTGAATGATGAACAGTGATTCACAGAAACAATCAAATGGGAAACCAAAGAATTCCTGGAAATGAATGAAGCTGACACTACAACATGCAAAACTTATGAAATGGGGCCAGCACTGGGCTGTAGTGGGTAAAAGCTGTCGCCTGCAATGCCAGCACCCCATATGGGTACCAGTAAGAGTCCTGGCTGCTTGTTTTCTGATCCAGCTCTCTGCTGTGGCCTGGGCAAACAGTGGAAGATGATCCAAATCCTTGGTCCACTGCACCCACATTGGGGACCCAGAAGATGCTCCTGGCTTCTGGTTTCAGATCAGCACATCTCCAGCCATTGTAGGCATCTGGGGGAGTGAACTAGCAGATGGAAGACCTCGCTCTCTCTGTCTTTCAAATTAATAAATAAATCTTAAAAATAAAAAAGAAAACAAGAAAGCAGAACTGAGATTCAAAAAACAATGATACAAAATTGAAAATAGATCTACCACATGACCTAGCAATCCTAGCCCTGAGAATTTACCCAAATGAAATGAAATTGGCATATGAATAGTCCATGTTTACTGAAACTCAATTTTCAACAACCAAGATATGGAATCAACCCAGATGTCCTCAATTGATGACTGTATTAAGAAATTGGGGTACATATACAGTATGTAATCTGACTTAGATTTAAAAAAGAATGAAATCTTATCCTTTGAAACAAACTGGATGAAACTAGAAGCCACTATAACCAGTGAAATAATCCAGTCCCAGAAAGGCAAATGCCATATGTTTTTCCTGATCTGTGGTAACTAACAGAGTAAAAAAGTAGTGAAATTCACATTTTGAGATTCAATGATTGTTTACAGCCTTTGTATCTATTGTTGAAAAACAGAGCTTTTGTTCTTCTTACTACTTATTGGATTCTTAGTGTAGGGTTAATCTTCTGAGTATAAAATAAACTGAAAATAGATCATGGTAAAATCATTGTACAAAGGTAATTGAAAATGGACCTTAATGCAGAATGGGACTGGCCAGGGGAAAGGAAGAGGAGGAGGAGAGAGGGAGTGTGGTTGGGAGTGTGGGTGTGGTGGGAAGAATCACTATATTTCTAAAGGATACTCATGAAGTGTGAATTCCTTAAATAATAAATTTTAAAAAAGGGAAGGAGAAGTAAGTGCAGAGACATGAAAGGGAGGGTATAATGAGAAACATCACTAAACTCCTAAATCTATACATACAAAATATGCATGCTCTAAAAAGTGAGAAAAATTTAAAAGCCAAATGTATATATACTTCTTTATAATGCATCAGTAAATAACACATAAATAATAAAAATTAATAAAACAACAAATAAATACATCTAGCAAGTATTACTGTGATGTTTAAAAAACCTACAAATAATCAAAATAAGATAGTAATCTGAGTAAATACATATAGTAGAAATAGTAAATGAGGGTACAAATACTTTGCCCTTGCATTTTCAAACACTGTATGTCAATGACCATTTGAACAAAGATTAAAATGTGTAGGGTCGTTTGTCATATGTATGAGAAAAATATACTACAAGCATAATACAGAAACTGGAAAAAAGATAACTGAAAATAAGATACTATGAAGTTATATGGTACATGAAGAGATATAATACTTCTTGGAAGTAGAACACAAATCAAAGGTGATGAAGAGAAACAAACAAAAAAAAAACTATTTAAAAAGTTATAACAGGGGCTGGCACCTTGGCTCACGCGCTTAATCCTCTGCCTGCAGTGCTGGCATTCCATATGGCACCAGGTTCCGGTCCCAGTTGCTCTTCTTCCAGTCCAGCTCTCCGCTGTGGTCCATAAAGGCAGTGGATAATGGCCCAAGTGCTTGGGCTCTGCACCCTCATCAGAGACTAGAAAGAGGTACCTGACTCCTGGCTTTGGATCGGCACAGTGCCGGCCATGGTAGCCATTTTGGGGGTGAACCAATGGAAGGAAGACCTTTCTCTCTGTCTCTCTCACTGTCTAACTCTGTCAAATAAATAAATAAATAAATAAAAATTATAGCAGTTAGCCAATAAAGGTGCCTACAGGCTGTACCAAACAGGAACTGCACTAAATCTGATAGGAAGAAGTGTTTCTATTTTCTGTAAATTGTACCTATATGGTAATGACCTGGCTTGCATAGTAACATACATACATACATACATAACACAACTATCTGAAGTCATATCCAGGATACAGAAAATGAAACAAAAGAGTTGAGATAAAAAGAGTAGAAAAGAGATTTTCTACCATAAGTAACTCAAAAGTATCATGATCATGACAAAGTATTTGAAAAGATGAACTTTTGAAACAAAAGAAAGCTATGAAATTAAAAAAATATATAACACATATATTTGAGGACTGGAAAACTGTATAGGAGAAACTCACTGATTTTGAACATTTTACAAGTGGATCCTCTGTTGCTAACACACAAATCGAGTCAATAAAAGCTATACATTTGGTAAATCAGGATGTTACAGTAAAGAGTTTATGAAGTAGAACAGAAAATAGGAAATGAGAAAGATATGACTCCAACATAGTGAGCCAAAGAACTTAAACCTTAAATCATCATTGAAAAACCATCAAAATCATTGGGTGACTTCAACACTACACATGCATGTAGGAAACTTCATCAGGACCAAAAGAAAAGGAGTCACTGGAACCTAAAGTAAATAGTTACTGGTCATTCAAAGAATATGAAGTTGGAATTTGAATGCATCAATTAACAATCTTGTAAAAAAAATCATTCTGATCTTTACTTAATGTATGCTAAACTGATCTTCTGTATATAAAGAGAATCGAAAATGAATCCTCATGTGAATGGAAGGGGAGAGGAAGTGGGAAAGGGGAGGGATGCGGGTGGGAGAGACGATATGGGGGGAAAGCCATTGTAATCCATAAGCCGTACTTTGGAAATTTATATTTATTAAATAAAAGTTAAAAAAAATCATTCTGAGGAATATTAGTATCCACAATTTCTGTAACATATGCTTTACAATAGTCATGATAAAAAAGGAAAATTTGACTCACACTCAAGGGAAAAAAATACCTAGAAAGAAATTTAAGTCATGTGTTTCAGGAAGACAATATGGTTAAACAGTCTACAAATTTCTTCCTATAGTTAAAAATTATATGCAAGTTAGATAAAGAATGCACCCATGTCAGAGACCTGGAAGAAGATCCTGGCTCCTGTCTTAAGCCTGGTCAGTCTCTGGCTGTTGTGACCATTTGGTAAATGAATCAATCAGTGAATGGGAGATATTCTGTGTGTGTGTGTGTGTGTGTGTGTAACTCTGCCTTTCAAATCAATAACATTAAAAAAAAGAAATAAAACCTACTTGTAGGCTAAATCAACATACTGGAAGTGGAATAAAAATAATCTAATGGAACATGAAATATGGTAGAACCTTAATATAGCTCCATAAAGCAAGCTTTGGAAACTTAATCCTCATTCAAGTTTCTGTCTAAGATCTAAAGCTATGAGTTTTACTTCTTAGTTTCTCTCACCATGTGATGTCACTGGCCACATTATGATCCAGGAGGAAGGCCCTTTCTGGATTAGTCCCCTTAACTTTAGACTGCCCAGCTTCCAGACTCTAAAAAGTAAGATTTGTTTTCTTGGGGTTGGTCGTTGGCACAATAGTTTATGTCACCATTTGTGAAGCTGAAATTTCATAACACAATGCTGGTTGGATTCCTGGTTGCTCAACTTTCAATTCAGCTTCCTGCTAATGCACCTAGGAATGCAATGTATAATTGTCCCAGTACTTAGATTCCTGCCACCATGTCAGAGGTCCAGACGGAGCTCCTGGCTCCTGGCAGTGGCCTTGCCCAATAGTAGCTATTGTAGCCATTTCGTGAGTGAAAGAATGTTAGAATCTCGAGCCAGCACCATGGCTCAATAGGCTAATCCTCCACCTTGCGGCACCGGCACACTGGGTTCTAGTCCCGGTCGGGGTGCCAGATTCTGTCCCGGTTGCCCCTCTTCCAGGCCAGCTCTGCTGTGGCCTGGGAGTGCAGTGAAGGATGGCCCAAGTCCTTGGGTCCTGCACCCCATGGGAGACCAGGATAAGCACCTGGCTCCTGCCATCGGATCAGCGCAGTGTGCCGGCCGCAGCATGCCAGCCACATCGGCCATTGTAGGGTGAACCAATGGCAAAGGAAGACCTTTCTCTCTGTCTCTCTCTCACTGTCCACTCTGCCTGTCAAAAAAAAAAAAAGAATATTAGAATCTCTCTCTCTCCTTTTTCTACTGCTCTGCCTTTCAAGAAAATAAATTTTGAAACATTTTTTTCTAAATGACCTATTGTATTACATATTTATTACAAAACAGACTGAGACAGAAAATAGACCAACAGTTTGTTTTTTAACTTATGAAAAAGAAAAGATGAATATTAAGCTATTTAGAAGCCCACAAAACAATTTAGAAAGCAAAGCATTTTAAATTAGAAAGCTTGAAGAAATTGAAATTGAAAAAGTTCATGGGGTCAGCATTGTGGTGTAGTGGGTTATGCTGCCACCTATGATGTCAGATTCCCATCTGGGCACCAGTTTGTGCCCCAGCTACTCCTGATCAAGTGCTCTGTTAATGTTTCTGGGAAAGCAGCATAGCCCAAGCATTTGGGCCCCTTCCACCCATGAAATTACAGGCTCTTGGCTTCAACCTGGCCCAGCATGACCACTGCAGACAACTGGGTAGTAAACCACTGGATGGAAGGTCTCTCTGTCTCTCCTCTCTTTCAAACAAATTAATCTTTAAATCAGAAACTGAAGGAAGTCAAATGCAAAAAAAAAAAAAAAAAAAAAAAAAAACCTAAGAAGTAGTTAATGAAACAACAGCCTATTACATACTGGCTGCCATTGCCCATGAATGATGGCATGCTTTTCAGGAAAAATTAAAATAAATTTTGAGTGTCTTGAAGGAAAATATTCATCCCTGGTTATCTAGTGAAATTCTAAAGTATGAGATAAGCAAGGGCAGACATTTTGTCTCATTGTGATAAGCTGTTTCTTGGGATACTCACGTCCCATATCAGAGTACCCGCTGCTGCTTTTGGCTTAGTTTCAAGCTAATTCACACCCATGGTGGCAGCAGGTGATAGCAATTACTTGGCTCCTGGCTGGATAGACACATGGGATTTCTGAATTGAGTTTCAGCCTCCTAGTTTTGGCCTGGCCCTTCTGCAACTATTGCAAGGATGTGGGAAGTGAATGATCAGACAGAAGATCTCTCATTTTGTCTTTCAAAAAATTAATATATAAAGGTGGACAAAAGACAATTTTCTGAACAAAACACTAACAACCACTAACATGTAACAAAAACCTACTATGCTATATGATGTTAAGTTCTCCAGGCTGAAAGAAAATGATTCAAGATGATTATTTGGATTACCAGGGATTGGGTACCATTTTTCTGCCAACCGTCATTTGGATATTTATAACATTATTTTAAGGCCATACAGAATTATCAATGTAAAAAGTAGCCAGCTATAGATTTACTGAATTAAGATTACCACCTGGGATTGTCTTGGCTGAACCAGATCAAATGATTTCATGGGCTGTATATGGGTAACAGGTCAGATATCTACCACCCCTGATTTACAGGAAAGAATTAGGACCACTAAAAATGGTAATAATATCTGTAAGTATAAAGATCTTCAAGCATTTTTATTCTCTTGACTGATTAAAGACATGATTATTTGAAGTGATTATTACAGAATGTCAAACATTCACATCTTGATTCAATATATAAAGAGACAAAAATAGTACAGTGTATAGGAGACATAAATAGAATTATTCAAATGTAAGTTGGCTGTAGATGTTTGGATTGATTTCTGGTGTTTCAATTCTGTTCCATTGGTCTATACATCTATTTATGTACCAGTACCATGCTGTTTTGATTATAACTGCCCTGTAGTATGTCTTGAATTCTGGTATTGTGATGCCTCTGGCTTTGCTTTTGTTGTACAAAATTGCTTTAGCTATTCAAGGTCTCCTGTCTACAACCCAACACCATCAAATTATTAGAGAACATCAGAGAAATGCTTCAAGATATAGGCACAGGAAGACTTCTTGGAAAAGACCTCAGAGGGGCAGGGAAAGCCAAAATTAACAATTGGGATTACATCAAATTGAGAAGTTTCTGTACTGCAAAAGAAACAGTCAGGCAAGAGAACAGGCAGCCAACAGAATGGGAAAAAAATATTTGCAAACTATACAACCGATAACGGATTAATAACCAGAATTTACAATGAGATCAGACAACTCCACCACAACAAAACAAAAAACCCACATAAGAGATGGCCCAAGGACCTAAATAGACATTTTTCAAAAGCAGAAGTCCAAATGGCCAACAGACACATGAAGAAATGTTCAGGATCACTAGTCATCAGGGAAATGCAAATCAAAACCACAATGAGGTTTCACCTCATGACAGTTAGAATGGCTCACATTCAGAAATCAACTAACAATAGATGATGGCAAGATGTGGAGAAAAGGGGACACTATTCCACTGTTGGTGGGAATGCAAACTGGTAAAGCCACTATGGAAGACAGTCTGGAGATTCCTCTGAAACTTGAATATAGCCCTACCACACAACCCAGCCATCCAACTCCTTGAATTTTACCCAAAGGAAATTAAATTGGAAAATAAAAGAGCTGTCTGCACCTCAATGTTTATTGCAGCTCAATCATAATAGCTAAAACATGGAATCAACCTAAATGCCCATCAACAGTAGACTGGATAAAGAAATTATGGGGCATGTACTCTATAGAATACTATACAGCAGTAAAAAAAAAATAAAATCTGGTCATTTGCAACAAAATGGAGGAATCTGGAAAACATGCTGAGTGAAATAAGCCAGTCCCAGAGGGACAAATATCATATGTTCTCCCTGATCGGTGACAACTAACTGAGCACCTAAAAGGAAATCTGTTGAAGCAAAATGGACACTATGAGAAACAATGTCTTGACCAGCCCTTGTCCTGACTGTCGAGGAACAACTTAACTATTTTATTCCTTTTAGTATTTTTTTCTTTAACTTAATACCATTGGTTGAACTCTGTAATTAACACACAATTATTCTTAGTCATTTAAATTTAACTGAAAAGTGATCTCTGTTAAATATCAGAGTGGGAATAAGAGAGGGAGGAGATGTACAGTTTGGCACATGTTCGCTCAGACTACCCCTAATGGTAGAGCTAGAAACGTGCCAGGAGATTTCAATTCAATCCCATCAAGGTGGCATGTACCAATGCCATCTTGTTAAAGCAATCAGTTTAAGTTCATAATTGATCAAAAAGATAGGATTAATTGTCAAAGGGATTACATAAATAAGACCAGTGTCTGCAAATAATAATTGATAGAATTAAAAAGGAGAATAATCCTACATGGAAAGCAGGGTACACAGCAGACTCATAGAATAGCACATGCCTTAAACAGAACTCTGGCCTCAGAATCAGCCATTAAGGCATTCAGATCTGGCTAAAAAGCCCATGAGAGTTTCACTGGCATGGAAAGCCAAGACACTGTGGCAAAAAAAAAAAAAAAAAAAAAAAAACACTAAATGAAA
The DNA here is from genome assembly GCF_964237555.1 of Oryctolagus cuniculus. Lineage (NCBI taxonomy): Eukaryota > Metazoa > Chordata > Mammalia > Lagomorpha > Leporidae > Oryctolagus > Oryctolagus cuniculus. The sequence continues at coordinate 88,127,776 of NC_091444.1, read as the reverse complement.
GATCCCTGTGAGTGAGATCCCAGCAGAAAGAACACGTCAAAGAAGGAATTACCTTTCTCTGAAGGGAGGAGAGAACTTCCACTTTGAATATGGCCTTGTCTAAATAAGATCAGTTTCTGAACTCAAGAGGCTTCCATAGCCTTGGCAGCTCATGACAAGAGCCTTGGGTGATTACAGACATCATAAATAAGAGTGTGAACTGTTAAATCAACAACAGGAGTCACTGTGCACCTGCTCCCCATGTAGGACCTCTGTCGTTAATGTGTTGTACTATGCCAAGTAATGGTAAAACTACTACTCAAACATTACTCTATACTTTGTGTGTCTGTGTGGGTGCAGTATGTTGAAATCTTTACTTAGGATATACTAAGTTGATCTTCTGTGTATAAAGTGAAAAAAAAAGTGAATTGTGATGAAGAATGTGGTGGGTACAGGAGTGGGAGATGAGATGGTTGCAGGTGGGAGTGAGGTAATGGGGGGAAAAGCCACTATAATCCAAAAGTTGTATTTCGATAATTTATATGTATTAAATAAAAGTTGGAAAAAATTGAATTATTCAATAGAAAAATCTATATTCCATATGAAGCAGTACAGTATTTCTCCAAAGATATTGGGATAAATTATTTTCAATGTAATTTTTAAAGCTATGAGTAACAAAGCATATCAGTATTATGCATCAAAGTAAATTAATGCAACAAAGTAGTGTATTCATTTAACAGAGATGCTATAATACTATGCTATAGAGAGGGCAACTTAACAGAAATTTATTTTCTCATGATTCTGTAGAATGATGGTTTAAGAATGAGATACTGGGGTTGGCACTGTGGTTTAGTGGGTAAAGCTGCCATCTGCAGTGTGGGCATTCCATAAGGGCACCAGTTAGAGTTCTGATTGCTCCACTTCCCATCCATCTGCTATGGCCTGGGAAAGCAGTTAGAAGATGAAGATAGTCCAAGTCCTTGAGACCCTGTACCTGCTTGAGCGACCCAGAAGAAGATTCTGGTTCCTGGCTTCAGATCAGTGCAGCTCCAGCCATTGTGGCAAACTGGGTAGTGAACCAGCAGACGGAAGACCTATCTCTGCCTCTCCTTCTCTCTATGTTTAACTCTGACTTTGAAATAAATAAATAGATCTTTAAATTAAAAAAAAAAAGGTGCTTGCAGATTTAGTTTTTTCTGAGGTCTTTTCCATTTAAGAATAGCCAACTTCTCACAATGTCCTCATATGGCCTCTTCTTTGTATGCTCTCATCACTGGTTTTTCCCCGACAAAGACCAAGTTGAATGGGATTAAGGCACACCTATAGAATCTCAATCAACCTTAATTATCCATTTGAAGCTCTATTTCCAAATGCAGACACATGGAGTTTAACATATCCAAATACAGATTTGTGGAGGTACACTCCTTAGTCTATGACACTGAGTGAAACAATCAATAGGAGCACTACAATTAAATATTTAAAATGTTTTATGGATGTACACATTTAACATAGAATTTAGAGTATCAGTCAAGATGTCTATGAATCACACTGGAGGTTTGATGCCCACTCTAGTTCCTGATTCCCACTTCCTGCATGCGAATAACCTAGTGAAGATGGCTCAAGGAATTAGGTTCTTGCCACACACAGGAAAGATGCTGACTGAACTCCCAGCTCATGGATTGAGGCAAACCCAGCCCCAGCCATATTCCCATACATTGCAGTTATCTGGGAAGTAAACCCATAAGCAAGACTTCTCTCTCCCTCCCTATCACCCTATCTCTAACTATCTATCTACCTACCTACCTATGTATATCTGGAAGTGTGTATGTCTTCTCTCCCTCCCAAATCAATAAATTAAATTTAAAAGGATACACAATAAAAACACTAATCATAAAAAACTCAATTGGATGCCTTATTTAGCAGCAAAGTATCAAGAAGAAATAGAAGACCAGAGGTATTAAGAGACTTTTTGTCATAATAAATAATATTTCATGATAACATAATTATGTCAGTATGCCTAAAAACAACCTCAAAGGACATGAGACAGAATTCACAGAAGAAAAAAAATTTTAAAAATCAAATATTATCTGATAATTGATACTAAGTTTATAGTAATATATGAAATAATTGATAAAAAGATGAATCAATCATAAATGTGAGTGACAAAATGTTGACCTAATTAATATTTTTAGACCACCCTGTGGAGCACACACAAAGACAGCATATATGCTGACCCATAAATAAGACTAAAATCACAAATTATTCTACCTAATCACATGGAATTGGTTACAAATTGATAAGAAAAAAGAAATCCAGACCTGATTGGATGAGGAAAGGCTGGGCACCTATGCTTGTGCCCTGTCTGATGTACCTGGGCATTAACTTGAGGTGTTTTAGCAATGTTGGTTGGAGATTCTGGTGCAGTGTGCCCCTGTAACTACCTCCACCCCACCTTCCACTGTCCCCTTGAGCATGGTGGCTGGGTCATTAGGGATGACAAAGTTGCAGATCTCTCAACTCATGTCATGGATAAAGGTGGTTCCCACATCCACAGGGAGGTGTCTGTCTGAAATAGAAATGGTCCAATCATTTTTGCCACCCAGCTGTGGAGCTCAAGGCAGGTGATAATAAGGGGGAGGAGGAGATGGTGGCCCAGCGCCAGAGGTGGAAAACTGTGGGTTATGCAACTGATTGAGCATAATGACAGTGAAGACATGTTTGGTGATTATGACAGCTTTACTGAAAACGTTTTAGGTCATGTTGATGACCTGGAACAAAAATATATGGAAATTCCTGAACATAGGAAACACATTACAGACTTTGTCACTGGTGATCTTTGTTAAGAAAGTAATGAAAACAAACTCAGCATCCCCACTGTGGGCAACTTTACTGAATTAAAAACTGAGGAGCACACAAAGAACCAGAATAGACCTAAAGATACCCCTGTTAAAAATGGAACTGGTTTTTTGTCACATATGCCTTCCTCACAGGTTTTATACTTTGATAATTTGAATAACAGCTGAAAGAGATTCTCCTATCTGAAGAAATTAATGTTGCTAAGAAAACAACTGAATCATCATCAGATAACCTTGGTCCTTTCTATTCATTGCTCAGCAAAGTGAGACCTTTATGTTCAGTTCAAAGGAATTGAAAAGGTATATGGTAGTACTTTTTGCTGGAATGAAAGCAAGATTTCTGATTGCTATCATAGTATTAGTACACATCAATAGAAACAAAGGCTTTCAAGGTCATATTTCTTGAAAACAAATCAAAAGAGCAATTGTCTCTCAGCCTTCCATAAATATCCTGCTAGTACTAAAACCCTCCCTGTGACTCCCCTCAACAGTCACACTTCTCAAACCAGTTATCCTTGCTGTCTCTCATTCCTCATCTCAAATAATTCTCCAGCTTAATCCAGTTATAGGTTCTGTACTCTTAGGATATAATGACCAGGGCACCTAAATGAGTTTTTTTTATTGCATTTTTTGTCAGATTTCTCAATTAGATACCTGATGCTATTGACTGCACCATTCTTGAAACTCCTTTCTCAACTTCTTGACCCTCCACTCCTGTTGTTTTCTGATTATTTAGCTCTTCCACACTTTTGAAAACTGGTGCTTCTGTGACTGTCTCTGTCTTCTCTATCAAAAAGTTGTTGAAATTCCTTTGAACACTCATGTCTTGAGTGAAGTCAGGAATACTGTATATTAAAATAAACATATTTGGGGTGAGTGACACAACACTTAAGATTCCACTTGATGGGGCCAGTGCTGTAGTATAGTGGGTTAAATCTCCAGCTTGCAGTGCCAGAATTCCATATGGGTGTGATTCAAGTCTGGGCTCTCCACTTCTAATCCAGTTCGCTGCTGATGTTCCTGGGAAAGCAGTGGAGGTTTGCATAAGTGCTTACACCCCTGTACCCACATGGGAGACCTAGAAGAGGCTTCTGGCACCTGGCTTTGACCTGGCCTAGCCCTGGTGGTTATGGCCATTTGGAGAATAAACCAGTGGATGGGGTCCTCACTCTCTCTGTCTCTACCTCTTTCTGTAACTCTTTCAAATAAATAAAATCTTTAAAATAAAAAAAAAAGATGCCACTTGAGAAACCCACATTCTATATTTCAGTGCCTGGGTCCAAGTACCAGCTCCACTTCCAGTTTCATTTCCTGCTACTGTACAACCTGGGAAGGAGCACATAGTGGCCCAAGTACTTGGGTACTTAACACCACCTATGTGGTGGATCTGAATTGGGTTCCTTATTTCTGATTTCAATCTGGCCTAGCCTAGACTATTGTGGACATTTGGGGAATGAGCCACTGGATACAAGATGTTTCAGTCTCTACCTTTCAAGTTAAAAACAAACTAACTAAATATCCTTTTCTAAGATTTAATTTTATTTTTATTTGAAAGGCAGAGTTACAAGGAGGGGTAGGGAAAGAGAGAGAGAGAATGAATCTTCCATCTCATGGTTAACTCCCCAAATGGCTGTGACAGTCAGAGCCAGGCCAGGCTGAATTCAGAAGCCAGGAGCTTCATCCGGGTCTGCAACATGGGTTCAGGGGCCCAAGGACTTCAGCAATATTCCATTGCTTTCCCAGGCACATTATCAGAGAGCTGCAATAGAAATGGAACAGCCAAGACTCAAACTGATGCTCATATGGGCTATTGGCACTGTAGGCAGAGGTTTTACCTGCTATGCCACATAATACTGACACCCTAACTAACCACCCTTAAAGACAACTGTAGTTGCAGTACTTACTGTGGCAGCACATATACTAAAATTGGAAATATTTAAGTGAGGAGAGGTAGTAGTAATAAGAATATTATGTTTTTCAAAAAAATTGGTCCTTATTTATAAGAGGGCACTTCATAAAGTTTGGACAATGCATATTACTAAAAAAAGGCATGGACTTCAAAGTCTGTGCATCAAACTAAATTTGCCTTTTAATTCCATCTTTTATGAATTTTCTGAAGTACCCTCCCATTTCAAATACATTTCTTTTTGATTTATTTCGGAAAGAGAAGTCTTGTATCCACTGAGTCACTTCCCAGAGGTCCACAAAAAAGTGAACTAGCTGCAGCTGGGTGCCAAGAACCTAACTGCAAATCTCTTATGTAGATAACAGACTGGATTGCTTGGGCTGTCCCTAATGCTTACAGGAAGCTGGAGTTGGGAGCCAGGGACAGGTGTCAACCTCAGGGGGACACAGGCTTCTTAACCACAAATGTCCACACCCAAGTATGTGTCAGATAAACAAGATGGACTGGAAGATCAGCCCATCAACTTGTCATTTTATAAGTATTTCTAGAACTCCATTCAGAATCTTATGAACTTTGCAAATATGGTTCTTATCTCAGAAAAGACCATCAGGTTTAAGAAGTAAGACTACTGGAATCAAAAGTCAAAAAAGAATCTAATAAATTATGAATAGTGAAGTTCATAGTTTAATCACTAATGGTGTTTACTGACCTTGAAGTAGACATGAACTTTCTTCCATCTGCTTTTATTTTGTGCCTTATTTTTTTAAGCTGCATTTCCTGCCAGAATGAACATCTGAGTACAGGCCTCTGTGTAATTCATCTTTTTCTTATGTAGCTGACACTGTTCCAGGCACATTCTGGTATGTTCTCAACTGCTAGACTGTAAGCCTAGTGAATTATAGTCCTGTCGCTTAGCTTTGGCATGCTCAGCCTTAGTTATTCATCATGAAATAGGGTAATTGTCTTGCAAGTTACATTCTTTGACAAGGACATGCCAAATTAGATGTTGGTAATAACTGCCAGTAATCACATTGGTATTTCTAAGTAAAGACTTTAGTAAATAACAGCTTTCCGGTTCCTTTTTTACTTGTGAGATGGCTTAATAATATGAACAATTTAAAGCAGAAATATTTGTGCTACTTTTCAGAAAGCTAAAGCAGTAATTCTCAAGTTGTGGCTCCTGGACTGCAGCACTGACCTCTCATGCAAATTTGCTGCAATGCATTGTTAGGCCCTGTGCAATCCTGTCACTTGGAACTCCCTTATGGGATCTGGCTATCTGTTTTTCTTCTTTATTTTTTTTAAAGATTTATTTATTTATTTGAGAGGTAAAGTTACAGGCATAGAGGAAGAGAAAGAGAGAAAGGTCTTCCATCCACTAGTTCACCCTTCAACTGGCCCCAATGGCCAGAACTATGCTGATTTGAAGGCAGGAGCCAGGAGCTTCCTCCAGGTCTCCCACATGGGACAGGGGCCCTTGAACCTGAGCCATCTTCTACTGCTTTCCCTGGCCATAGCAGAGGCTAGATAGAAGGAGGAGCAGCCAAAACATGGATGGTGCCCATATGAGATGCTGTTGCATCCAAAAGTTGTACTTTGGAAATTTACATTTATTAAATAAATTTGAAAAAATTTTATTAAATAAATTTGAAAAAAAGAAATAACAGACTTCTAAATAATCTATGAATGAAAGGAGAAATCACAAAGGAAATTAGAAAATACATTTAGCATATTGAACCAAGCAATGACATTAGTTGTACATTTGTAGTGTACAAAATGTCTTCCCTATTCCTATCTTTGAGGTAGAACCTAATGCACATTCAATGTGGGCTGGGCTTAGCAATTTGCTTAGCTAACAGAAGTTAGCCTATTTGGAACAATGAGAAAGTTATTATGGGTAAAGAATAGTACTCTGACTGAACAGTTTAATTTATTTTGATTTTTAACTTCAAATAACAATCACCTCAGAGTTTATGTCATGATATAAAGTTATGATTATGAATTTAAATTGTTACAAGTAAACACTGGGTGGCTGGGGCTGCAGCTGTGGCTCACTAGGCTAATCCTCCGCCTGTGGTGCCACCACCCCAGGTTCTAGTCCCAGTTGGGGCACCGGTTCTGTCCCCGTTGCTCCTTTTCCAGTCCAGCTCTCTGCTGTGGCCCAGGAAGGCAGTGGAAGATGGCCCAAATCTTGGGCCCTTCACCCACATGGGAGACCAGGAGGAAGCACCTAGCTCCTGGCTTTAGATCAACACAGCAAGCTGGCCGCACCCGGCCACAATGCACTGGCCTTAGGGGCCACTTGGGGGGTGAACCAATGGAAAAGGAAGACCTTTCTCTTTCTCTCTCTCTCTCTCTCACTAACTCTGCCTGTCAAAAAAAAAAAAGATTCAGTGAATAGCACCTCTTCTTTTCCACACTGCATACAAACATTGAAATAAAGATTGAAAAACAGAAACAGAAATAAAAGTAGCAACATTTGACACCAGATGAAATTAAACATGAGAAAGTTGCAGGAGACCAGGAAAAATATTCTATTTTGTGATTTGGCAAAGGCTTGCTCATAGTAACCCCTTAAACAAGTAAATGGAGAAATGAATGATATAGTTTTTTGGGTTTTTGTGTGTTTGTTTTTGACAGGCAGAGTTAGACAGTGAGAGAGAGACAGAGAGAAAGGTCTTCCTTCTGTTGGTTCACTCCCCAAATGGCCACTATAGCTGGTGTGCTGTGCTGATCCAAAGTCAGGAGCCAGGTGCTTCCTCTTGGTTTCCCATGCAGGTGCAGGGCCCAAGCACTTGGGCCATCATCCACTGCACTCCCAGGCCACAGCAGAGAGCTGGACTGGAAGAGGAGCAACCAGGACTAGAACCCAGAGTACCAGCACTGCAGGCAAAGGATTGGGCTAGTGAGCCGTGGCACCGGCCTGATGTAGTTTTAGTTTTAGATTTGTTGATCTTGAGTTGCAAATTGCATAGCTACAAAGAAACATCCAACAAGAAGTAGAGACTATAGTCTGAAGGCTGTGAAAGAGGCCCATGATGGAGGGAAACAGGATTTTCAGAGTACAAAGGGTCAGATTCATTAAGGACAATTACAGAAATTTATTAATGAGAGATCACATGGGATACTTGCATGAGTGATGAGAAATAGAAGAATTCAAAGCAAAAAAGAAACCATCAATGGTATCATGACAAAGAGAAAACAATTTTCAGTAGAAGATCATGTACAGCAGTTGAGAAAAGCAGTTTAAATTAGAAACAGGAATTTAGCCTTTTGCTTATGATGTCAGTCAAGATAACCTAATCATATTACAGAGTGCCTTGATTTGATTTCCAGGTATAGCTCTTGATTACAGGTTTCTACTAATGCTGGAATCTTTCTACTTCTCAAATATCACAGTTCAAAATATGGCAAAGATTCAGTAAGGCAAAGTCTAGAGAATAGTCTTCAGCTTAGACAATACTTGACAGTATTAATACATTTTTTGGGGAGTAAAACATCTTTATTCCTTGTTACTCATTTCAAATTCTCATGGGTTCTTTATTTGCACAATAATTTATTTCTCAAGACTATATAAAATCAGCTATAAGTTAAAACAAATGATGATTCCACTAATGTGATAACATGATCTAAGCTATGTGTATTGAAGTTTTTAGACCATTTGCATTAATGTCAGCAGTCAGATAAATCAAAAACATTTCTCATAAAAATTTTTCCAGTTTGAAGTAGGACAAGTTAATACAGAATGAATATGAAATCTATCTATCTAATGGCATAGAACCAAAAGTATTCAGCACAGTCTTTTTCCATGTTCTTTAAGTTACACATTACATTCAGGGCATTTCCTATTTCTATGTATATAACAAGCATTGAAAACCAGGAACAGAAATAAAAGAATTGTTCATTGCTAGAAGATAGGTTGTGGATAATGTTTGAGTTGCAATGAAGAAGGGTGTCACAAAATTAGAAAAGTGACCTTAAATATGAAAACAATGGTGACTGTAAGAGAAACTAGGGAAAGAAAGAAAATAAGGGAAGGAGATGCTCATTTTTCAATTATTTTCTAAGAGAAAATTTTTAAAAAGTATTTTGACTTTCATGGAAAAGGAATTTATTAGCCATAGATTTGTCAGCCAATGGTCTTTACCTAATCTTACCTCTTACTGTATAGCTCTTAGTTGATGACAGTGATGGAAAATTAATTAAAATCCCCTGACCTTTGGGCTTCAGATAATGAAGAAACAAACTAGATACAGAGAAGCTTTCATATAATTCTTCTAATTTCAATTAAACAATCTTTCACTGAATAACTTATTACAGTATGTATAGTGAAATATTGACTTTCTAGAAGCATGTGAAGAAGTTAAATGAAAGCATAATTAAATTCTTTTTGCAAATGGAGAGAGAACTGCACATAATTTTTTAAAGGATATACTCCAGTCATTTCTGACTGTATTTGTTCTATGCAAAATCAAAAATGTTCAGGAAAATGTAAATTAAAGTTGAATACAGTGCTCAAAAGAATTAGAGTTTGAGGGAAGGCAATATGAGGATTCACTCTCTAAAGTCAGCGAAAAGGAAGTGTGTTGCAATTGTAAAAGCATAAGCGCCTCATGGATGGAAGAATATACTCATGATACTTCAGAAAACTAGACCTTTGGCTCAGCCTTGGGAGTAAATTAAAAATCAATATCAAGACATATGTCCACACAGCAACAGCAACAACAAACTTCAATATTTCTCTCAAAAACGTTTCAGGGACAGATTGCTCCAGAACAATATTTATAGCATTTTTCATAATAAATTTTATCATTTGGAAAATCTGAAAGTGAAGCTAAGAAACTTGTGTGATATCTATACTTAATGAACTGGGTAGATATACTTAGTTTATATATGTGTTAATATATGTGCTATGTAATGCAATATTCCACAGATTTATCAACTATTTTTAAAGTGTAAAATTATAATATAGAAGTGTTTTGTTAGATATTAACTAATATTTATTTTTTTGAAATTCAAAGAGGCAGAGAGACAGAGGCAGACAGATCTTTCCATTTGCTTGTTCACTCACCAGGTGCTTACAGATCCAAGCTAGCAGTGAGTCAGATCCAATGTAGGAGTCCAGAATTTCATTCAGGTCTTTGATGTCCTTGTAAGGGACCCAAACACTTGATTCATCACCACTGCCTCCTAGGGTACTCACCAATAGCAAGCTCCCCTTCCAGCGCCGATGTGTGGACTCAGAGCCCTGGACGTCCCAACTCTCCCCGCTGTTGTCTGTGTGACATGCACTCCCCTTCCTCAGTATTAATACATTTAATAACTGAATTAAGGGGCCAGCTCTGTGGCTCAGGGATTAAAGCAACTGCCTGTAGTGCTGGCATCCCATATGGGCACCAGTTCAAGTCCTCGATGCTCCATTTCCAATCAAGCTCACTGATAATGTGCCTGGGAAAGCAGAGGAGGACGGTCAAAGTCCTTGGGCCCCTACACCCATGTGGGGGCCCCAGAGGAAGCTCCTGGCTCCTGCATTTGGATCAGCTCAGCTCTGGCCATTGCAGCCATTTGGGTAAGGGACTAGGATGAAGATATCTCTCTCTCTGCCTCTCTGTAACTCTGCCTTCCAAATAAACAAATAAATCTTTAAAAAAATATTCAAATTAGGACTACTTTGAGTAGCTTAAAGTACACATGTAGAATGAAATTATTTGCCTGAGTATATACTTTAGGATAGTCTGCACCACAACCTGCTGGGAGAAATATATGGAGAGTTAAGAACATCCAAATACAGTTAAGAGTTAGGAAAGAGCTTGAATAGATATTTCTCAGAAGAAATACAAATAAATGGTCAATAAGTATGTTGAGAGATGCCAATATCACTTGTCATAAAGGAAATGCCTACCAAAATATACTGAGTGGGGAGGGTTGATGCCATGGTGTAGTGGGCCAAGCCTCCATCTGCAGTGCCAGCATCTCAGATGGGCATGGGTTCTAGTCCCGGCTGCTGCTCTTTCAATCCAGCTCTCTACTATGGCTTGGGAAAGCAGTGGAAGATGGACTAAGTCCTTGGGCCCCTGTACCCATGTGGGAGACCTGGAAGAAACTCCTGGCTCCTGGCCTCAGATCAGCCCAGCCTCAGCCATTGTGGCCATTTGGGGAGTGAACCAGTGGATGGAATACCTTTCTCTCTGTTTCTCCCTCTCTCTGTCTAAAACTCTATCTCTCAAATAAATAAATAAAATCTTAAAACATATACACACACACACACACACACAGGAATATCATCTTACTCCAAAAAGAAAAAAAAAAGGGTAGGGGAGGGGCCTAGTAATAATGCAGATTTTTAAAAGTCATTATATATTGTTAATGGGAATGGAAATTAGTACAGGAATTATGGAAAACAGTATGGTCCTTCGTAAAAGAAAAAAACTAAAAATCAATCTACTATAACATATAACTATTCTATTCCAGGGTAAAAAGGAAACGAAATCAGCATAGCAAAGAACTACCCACAATACCATGTTGACTAAACACTGCTGACAACAGCTAAGATAATACAGCCATAAAAGAATGAAATATTGTTTACTGCAAAATGAATGGAACTGGAGATCATTAAGTCAATGGAAATAAGCCAGATACAGAAAAAAAAAAATGTTCTCTACATTAAACAATAATGGATCAAAATACAGGATAATGTAGTTGGTACTATATGCACCTTGAGTTAAGCTGTTCCTGTAGCACCAGCATCCCACATGGACACTAATTCAAATCCTGGATATTCCACTTTACTTTTTTTAAAAAAAGATCTATTTATTTATTTGAAAGGCAGAGGAAGACACACGCACACACACACACACAGAAAGAAAGAGAGGTGTCTTCCATCTACTGGTTTACTTCCAGAAAGTCCACAATGGTAGGAGCTGGGTCAATCTGAAGCTAGGATCTTCTTTTGGGTCTCCCATGTGGATGCCGAGGCCCGAGGACTTGGGTAATCTTCCACTGCTTTCCCAGGCCATCAGCAGAGAGCTGGATCAGAAGAGAAGCAGCTAGGACTCAAACAGCTGCCCATATGGGATGCTGGCACTGCAGGCAAAAGCTTTACCCAGTATGCCACAGCACCAGCCCTCTGGCTATTCCACTTTTGATCCAGCTCCCTGCTAATGGTTTGGGAAGGTAGTGGAAAAAGGCCAACATATTTGGGACCCTGCACCTATGTAGGAGACCAGATGAAGCTCCTGGCTCCTGACTTCAATATGGCCCAGTCTTGGCCTTTATAGCCTTTTGGGGAGTGAACCAGCAGATGGAAGATCTTTCTTTCCCTCTCCCTTTATCTCTCTCTCTCTCTCTATAATTCTGCCTTTCAAATAAATAAAAAAACAGAATTATGATTACTAGAGACTGGGAAGAGTGAGGGCTCTGGGTAGAAGGAGTTTGAATAGCAATCACCAAAACAAAGTGAGACAGAAGTAACAAGTTCCAGAGTTTCATAACACAGTATGGTGCCTGTAGTTCACAATATGATGTTCTGTAAAAAGAGCTGGAAGAAAGGGGAAAAAAAGCACTGGAAGAGAGCAGCTGGTAAGACCTAAACACAAAGAAAAAGGTATTTAAAAGATAGTTCTCTGGTTTGTTCAAATCCTGTTGCGTGTATGTTTTCAAATCTAATATTATATAAGGAATACATGTTGGCTCAGTACTGTGATGTAGTGAGTAAACCCACCACCAGCAGTGCCAGCATCCCATATGGGCACCAGTTCAAGTCCCAGATGCTCCACTTCTGATCCAGCTCTCTGCTATGGCCTGGGAAAGCAGTAGAAGGTGGCCCAAGTCCTGGGGCCCCTGTACCCATGGGAGACCTGGAATAAACTCCTGGCTCCTGGCTTCAGATTGGCACACCTCTGGCTGTTGCAGCCAATTGGGGATTTGATTCCTCTTTTTTATGTTTTTTTTTTTTTAATTTATTTATTTGAAAGGCAGTAACAGAGAGGTAGAGGCAGGGAGAGAGAGAAAGAGAAGTCTTCTATCCACTGGTTCACTCCCCAAACAGCCTGGGCCCATCAAAAGCCAGGAACCAGGAGCTTCTTCTGGGTCTCCCCTATGGGTGAAAGGGCCTAATGACTTGGACCATCTTCTACTGCTTTCCCAAGCCACTGTAAGTGACTCTTTGTGACTTGTCAACACTGGAGAGAGTTGGATCGGGAGTGGAGGAGCAGGGACTCAAACCCATGGCCATATGAGAGGCCAGCACTGCAGGCAGGGGCTTTACCTGCTACACCACAGAACCAGCCCCTCCTTGGTATCTTAACTGAAGACAGAAAATGGACTCCTCCAGAATCCTCAATTAAAATAGGAGAGGTGTGGGCTTTCACATAGTGGTAAGGAGGTCATTTTGAATGCCCTCCTCTCACCTTGGTGTACTTATACTTGAGTCCTGGCTCTACCCCAAATTCCAGGTTTCCACTACTGCATACACTGGAAGAAAGCAGAATACTCAAGTACTCAGGTCTTTGCTAACATGATCTGGAATATATAAGTTCCTCCATTCTGGCCAGGGCCATCTCCAGATCTTGCAGGCATCTGAAGAGTAAAACAAGAGGGTAGATCACTGTCTCTTGCTTATTGTGTGTCTGCGCTTTATAAATAAGATAAATGAATAAAACAATTTAAAAAACAAAAGGCTGGAATTGTGGATAACTAACTTTGATTCCAGTATCTGATATCTGAACACCAGTTTGAGCCCTGGTGCTCAGCTTCTGATCCAGCTCCCTGGGAACATGGTCTAAGTCCTTGGGCCCCCATCACCTATATAGGAGACATAGATGGAGTTCTTAGCAGCCCTGGCCATGGTGACTATTTGGAGAATGTACCAAGGAGATAGCCTTTCTCTCCCTCTGTCTCTGACTCTCCATCATTCAATTACATATTAATTACACTATATCAAAAGTATTTAAAATATGCATTATCTAAATAAATCATTTAAAAGGTAGAGACTGACACATGAAAATTAAAATCGAGATCCAGCTTTTTGTTGTCTCCTGGAAAACCATTGAAATATAAAGAATTACAGAGGAAATCTGAGGCCATTTTGGTCAAAGAACAACAAATTTCTTTGGCATAGGAGAAATAAAGAAGTCTGTTGTACAACATGGTGGCAATATTTAATCACAATATACTCTACTATGGCAAATAACAAAGAGATTAGATTTTAAGTGTCCTCATCATTAAAAAGAGGTATGTGATGTAATGAATGTGACAATTGATTAGATTTATTCATTACCAGTGCATGAATATCTTTAAACATCATTTTATGTGCTGTATGTTCAATTCTGTCAACATAAAGTGAGTAAGTACGTATTTAAAAGGTCAACATGAAGGCATAGATGATTAAACATAAACATTCAGTCTATTATAGCACCTTTACAATGATATCTGGAAATTGAATATTCATTTCAGACTAATTAGTGTTTAAATCAGAAAAATTACAAGTGAAGCAGCAGCCAGTCCTCCAAGAAGATATTACAATGAGTCTACCAAAGTACCTAATATCAAACTACATAAGAAAAAATAGAGCATCAAACTACATAAGAAAAAATGTACAGAACTCCAAGGAGAAATACATCCACCACTGGTAATCAGTATAAATAAATACAATAGTATACATGCTTAATCAGTGGCTTTTA